>NW_019525195.1:328140-418798 GCF_002814215.2 Seriola lalandi dorsalis | reverse complement strand
CGGCCAGGCCCTTTCCACCTTGTCAAAACCTCCAAAAGCAGACCAACCAAAAACCAAAAAATGAAGCGGAATATCTCTTTTATTAGTTTTAAATGTCTCTCCCAGTAGCAACTGTCATGTCCAAAAGACAGTTATATAACTCATTGGAGGGTTAACAATGTACGGGACTGACATGACATTTACAATAAATACTACTGATATATGGCTATAATTTCTCCAGTGGACAATAAATGGCATATAAATGACACCAACTTTCAACTCTATTCACACCTGTTCTTTTCTACAGACACAATTAGTGGTGAGAGTTAAAACACACACTAACAGTGCTGCTAATCTCAAGAAAGAACCCATACTTGAGGAGAAAACAATCCAAGGTGTCCTGGCTGGAAAACATCACATGAGCCCATAGGAATGTTCGTTATCTCCGACACCCTGGGTGGAGGTCCTGGCCTCTGTCTACATAGTGTTAATCATTCACCACTCTTCCTGTAACTCTGTGTGTGTGTGTGTGTGTGTTTGTGTGTATGTGAGACAGACTTTTACATCAGGTAACAGTAACTCGTATTCTGTGTTACAAACTTAAACGTACTTGTTTTTTCTGCACGGGCGACCTGTCCAGCCACAATCCACGACAGTGCTGTGACCGCAGCAAGAGCCCCGATATGAAGGAACGGACCTGTAGCCTGGGCAGTGATGTGACACGGTGGAGAGGATGAAGGCAAGAGATGAAAAAAAAGAAAGAAGATATAGAAGACAAAGGGGAAAGAGAGAGAGGAGGGAGGGAGAATCAGGGTTAAAGAGAGATGACAAAGAAACAAAGATAAAGACGACAGACAGGCATGGAATTACAGACATTATCTAGGGTTAAGACACTGGTAGCACTATTCAGGGATAATAGCTATCATTTGCAGAGGCATTCAATTTTAATTGCACTTTAGCAGACTTCAAATCACACATTCCTGGTGGTGCAATAATCTCACAGGGACACACTAATTATGCACTTCTCACAACTCCTTGCATATTGTTTAGCTGCTAATTTTTACCAGGATAAATGCAGATTGAGTGTGGTGTCACTACAGTGTATGAGGTGTATTACACTTTGTTCTATATGGAAATGAAAAGAGGTACTCAGAGTTTTTAAACAGTTGATCCTGGATGCAAAAGTGGTTGCAGCTCATTTATTTTATCCAGTGCTCACAAACCAAGTGTATGTTGTTATGTAGAAATAAAAGTCTGCTTTCATTCCATGTGTCACAAGACTCAGTTTTGTACTGAAACTTGTCATTAAGAGTGATATCAGAGCCCCTTGGTAGCTGAATGGTTACAGAACATGCCACATAACCACAACATCCATGGTTTGCTTCCTGCCTGGGGCTTTTGTTGCATGTCAGACCCCTTTCTCTCCTTCCCTTTGTTTTCTGTCTGACTCTTCACTATCAAATTATTTTAAATTTTAATTATTCATCTTAAAAAAAAAAAAAAAAAAAAAAAGAGTAATGTCAAGTCATCCAAAACAGCTTTGAAGCTTTCCTATGTTTCAGTCTGCTGACCTGCAGGGAGATAGGGATGACATCCCACTCTTGTCCCCATGTTTGATTGACAGATATCACCCCAATGATGGTGGTGAGCAGAGCAGCAGTCACTCCTATCTGTGTGGACAGAGAGAGAAAGATGCAGAAAATCAGAGAGGCTGTCACTTTGGATACATACATACACGCATGCACACACACACACACACACACACACACACACACACACACACACACACACACACACACACCACAGAGTAACCCTGAATAGCTCCCAGCCCTTTCACACCTCAAGCAGTGTTTGGTCCGTGTGTTTGGTTTGCTGATCGTATTCTCAAGCAGGTCATTTACTGGGCTTTCACAAGCCTCCTGGGACAACATGATCCCAACTGTGAGTTCAGGACAAGTTCAGCTGATTGGCTATGAATGGACACAGACGCAAGCACTAAGCAAACAGGTAAGTGTAAATACACAACTGCCAACACACATACACACACCAGGAGAAAAAAAAAAAAAAAAAAAAAGATGGATATAAAAAACCTCACCCACCTCTTTCTACCTTCCAAGTTTTCACCACCCACACACACTCACACAAACACAGTCGCTCACTTGGTCTCACATTTGGCACCTTACCTTATGGAGCCAGTGTAAATTTAATTGTTGCCCAAGCGCAATGTGGCAAAGCGCTAAAACCTGAAAAAAAACAAACAAACAAGAGACATGCAAATAAGAGTCCAACTTTCAAAAACAAGTCTGCTGCCTCACAGATCTTAACTTGTTCAGCTTCAACATGTGACTACTTTTTTCTTGACATATACACAAATAAAAAGCTGCCTGAACAAGAGCACAACATGTTTAGCACGTCCTTAGTGAATATTTGACATGGGACTGACCATTAAAAATGCAATATAGGTGAAGCCAGCAGCGGTGGTGGCCAGGATGGGAACAGTGCCATCGCTCCACACCCCAGAGCGGTTGTAGAGGAACCTGCCGGAACAAGAGAGGGAGTGGTGTCTTTCAACATTTGAGAGCTCACCTGCATTTTATCATCACTGATATGACGGCTCGGCAGAACTGAATTTATGTGTGTAGGTTTTTGTATTACCTTTTAAAATAATAATCTGTCATTTTGAATTCCTTTCAAACCAAATTGTAAATGCCTTACAAGTTTTACTTAATTTTGTATAATGGATGAAATTTCATTACAGTAACAGTAACAACCTGAAAAAGTCTTATTTGCAAACTTCCTTTCACAAATAGAGAGAGTGAGTGGTGTAAAGAGTGACTTTACAGCATTATCAGTTTGCAATGGATCTGCAAGACGAGTACAGTTAAAAAACGAGGACATATATTGTACAAAATAAAAGCTGACTGGTGCTACAAAGGCCTCTGACTTACAGGCAGACACTCATCAAGGTTCCTTGAGCTTAATGCTTTATTCTTGCAATAAAACTAAAACGGACACAACAAACACAGTAGCCCCAGTGACAGCAGACACTATTGTTGGGTTATAGGGAGAACTCAGACCAAAGAGATTATGCGATTGTTGGGTGGCAAATTATTGACAGCTGGTTTCTGTCTTGTGGAGGAGCTGCATTGTGGGAGACAGACGGTAAAAGTAACAATAAGAGTATTCAGCACTTGTTACTTGTTTTGTTATGAAAAGGTTGACAGCTGCAGAGCAAAGTGTATAAGCGTGCATGTGTGTGTGTGTGTGTGTGTGTGTGTGTGTGTGTGTGTGTGTGTGTGTGTGTGTGTGTGTGTGGTGTTTGACATGGCAGCAAGGGCCTATAGCACTAATTACATTCAAAGCCTTATCAGTGATTCCAGTGGCACAGAGCCACAGCAGGGTCACTTAGCACTGATGCTCCTAGCCCTTTGTGAATACATTTATACTGCAGATGGACTGGGACACTCCCTGCTGCTAAATCACTAGAACACACAAGGGCAGGATCATCTCTCTGATTATCTGTGGGACCCACATAAAAAACAGGAAATTTGTCCACTGCCTATTAAAAAGGAATGGCAAATGTCTGCCCACCAAAACTGACATCCAGAGATAAAAAAGAAAACACAATAGTGAGATTGCTGATAAAACTGGACTGGGGTGACTGTTTGGGGAACAGAAAAAAAAAAAAGGAATGGAGAATATACACACGGCAAAAGATGTGAGGCAAAAGGCAATTTAAAAAAGGTGAAATGTAGGAGAAATGAGAAGTGGGATATAACAGAAAAACTACAGTGGGAAAGGGATGTGACAGGAGGTAATGGAAGGCAATGGATGATAATAAAAGGAAAAGGTGACATTGTAGAGGTCCTTGAGAGCAGGAGGAGAGGGGGAGGGGAGAGACTGTTCACAAGAAAGACCAGTGTGTTGTATGTGGCATTATGGGACACAGCAGTAACCATTTTGTACTATAGCATTCACAAAAACACTTAAACATATTGCTTTATGGAAAATCGTATGTGGCATTTTGAAAACAGATTAATCTTACTTGTGGTATCTTCCAGTATAATGTTTTCAGTCACATAAATTAGTTTTTACACCAATGTGGCACAGGGGCTGAGTGATGTACAGTACAGGAAATGTTTGGCAAGCTAACTCTTTGTTATATAATGGTGTAATCTGTGGAGGGCTGGGCAGTCTCTACTTAGACACAGATTAAGCAGATGATTTAGGAAATCAACAAGCCGACAAGCACGGATAGAATCTATTTACAGCCAAAACAATATGGTGACAGGCATCTGGCTCAAAGTTTTGACATGACAACACGCACAGTCAGTTTGGATGTGTACTCACCAGTTGAATTCGTTGTAGTCATTATGAGCCTCCCACCAGAAGTAGAACCAGACCAGCAGCAGGCAGAAGGTAAAAAGGAGGATGAGGGACCACAGCAGCTCCCACTGCAAACACACAGATATATACAAACACAATCGATTATTTATGTGTCTCCACTATATTTAATTGAAAGAGAAACAAGACTTAAGCTCATTAGATAATACTCAAAGCATATCCTTTGAGTTAAAAGTTTCCTGAATAGGAAAGTGTGTCCAAACTTTTCACCGGTACTGTACATACTATTATTTTTATTCAAAACCCTCCCACACACGTACAGTGTAAACTTATTGCACTAACAAGCACAACTTCAACTTTTCAGACACCAGCAGAGTTAATTACAATTAAACTTTATACAAACTTATCTACTTTGGTCACATGGTGCTAACCTGGCTGCTGACCTTTGCAGAGAGTATTCCCTCATACACTTTGCTCATTATCAAAGAATTACTTTTAATAACTTCACACGTAAGCTGACTAATTACTGTCCTCATCTGTCATGCACTCTTGTACCCTGGCAAATATTAAACTGGCTACATCTTCAGAAATGGACAGACAGAAACACACACTGAGACCGTTCTCGAGAAGGTATGTGCGTAATGACAGACATTTCTATCTTCTTCAGTGCACTTTAAATCCATCTACACATTTGACCCAGACAAGAACCTTTTGAGCTTTTTGGTGAAGCACAGAAAAGTGCTCATTATTTAAAGACGACTCAGTGCACTCAAGAGAACCCGAGCAGCAGCCATGCTGGTGACAACCCTTTAGTCACCATGTACACATACAATGTTAACAGAATAACATCTCTCGGTTAAAGAGCAGGACTTTATCAGCTGTGAACATATGAAGTGAACGGGTATGAAAAGATAACACACATATTTTGATTGCATTGTTAGATAAAAGGAGTATTCAGGCTTGCTCAGAAAACCTCATCTTTAGACAATGTTATACAGTAGGTCAACTGTGATAGTGTCGTCATTATAGAGGTCAAGTGTTTAGCATGTATTTATGAAGGCCGAAGACATTTGGCAAAATGTGTGCACACATTTGCATAAAGAGAAATGGCGTATTTTCATTATATCAATATAGTGTTTAGCTCAAAAATCTTTTGTCAGTTATCCCATTAATTGATCAGCATTTTGATAATTGACAAATCAAAGTAGAAATATCTAACAATTACTGGTCCCAGCTCCTCAAACGTGAGGATTTGCTTTGTATGTTCTAAATGTGCGAATTGAATATCTTTGGACTGGTGGTCATTTTTTTTTTTTTTTTAAACGAGAACAAACAATAGATTAATCCATATTTGTTAACTGCTGCCTAATTATGTCAAATCACCTGTATGTGTGTGCATTATCTACACCGTAGTGTCGCGGTAAAGACTCAGTTAAACAGTCACCTTGAATGCACCATTGTTGTGTGTGTGTGCCAAGGATCAGATTATTATCACCTGGACCTGCTGATGCGACACACAAGTGAGACAGCCTGCCTGACCTGTTTATATCTGGCCTCATTCTCACTTTGTTTTGTTTTTGTTTTTGTTTTGACTAAATACAAAAGTTTTTCAAATGTTTAATATGGACTTAATGTTTTCAAATCATAAATAAAGTCCACTATCCGAAGCTCGTTTTAAGAGCTTTCCCACGCCTCACAATTCAGACGTGGATCAGACTAATTTATGGGAAATCATGATGGTATAAAGATGCATCATTTAATTTATGGGCATGGTTTTATGGCATGACTGATCAGTTGCTGATTCAATACTCTCTCATATTTGGATATGGCTTTTAAAGTACATTTCAGAAGTGTACGAAAAAATACTTCATTATGTAAGAAGAGTAATATGGGCACCATCCAAATAATAACAGGCTGCTAATGGTGTGTCTTTACAACAAGGAACAAGGAAATGACTGAGGACAAATGAAGGAGGACAACAAATCAATCCCAGTAGCAGAAAGGTTGCCAGGGTCTCTGTGACAGGCAGCTCTGCTCACTGATGACAGAGAACCGACCCTGGCTCCCATGGTCCGTAATGAGTACCTGGAAACACCTGGGAAATCCGACCTTGCTCCTGAGAGGTGACATTGTTAAACCCCCCCCTCATTCCCTCACTCCTCCACCCCCTCCTCCCCTCTGGATTATGATGGATGCGACCTGATAGGTCCCTGAGAGAACTGTGATGGTGCGGTGAAATCGTTGTTGTGGTTAATCTGATCATCTAATAAACTGTCTCATATGTCATTTCAGAGATCTAATTCTACAGATGGAATTTTATTATTCATCATTAACTTACACAACTATAGTGGCCTGAATATGACAAGAAGGCAACTGTTATCGATGGATGAATCTAAATCTGTTTGTAGGAGAGAAAACCTTGTGTTTCAACCACAGTATAGTACGTACAGTACAGTGTATTAGTACAGCTCTCTGGTCTTGTGGTGTGGATATTTTAGATGGTTTATTTAACTTACTAAAGGTTCTGGCTTTTAGTTTTAATTTATCAAAATCCGAGATTAAAAAAAAAAAGCTCAAAAGAAAACCTGACATTTCTCAGTTACTGATGATTTAAACACCCCGTTGGGCCTGATGTTCTCTCTTCCTGTTTCCCAGCCAACTCAGCAGCAGAGCTTGTCTAGCCTGACATGACTTGGCCTGCCCTGGTGATACCACATTAACATTCTGCATGGCTGGCATTTTATTTGGGCGCAACACCCCATGGCACAGACTGATAGTGCGGCAACAGGAATCTATCAGAAAATCACAACCTCTGACAATTAGACTGTTGCTGAAGTGCAGTGTGTGCTAACGGTCATCCATTTGTTCTGATAATTACTCTGACTTGTGTTACGCTGTTCACCCCTTGGAGAAATCATAGAAGACAAAGAGGACAAAGCTCTCCTTGGGAAAATTCAGAGCTATTGAATTAGCTTTAATTCAAATCAAATTATGTAGATGAAGTGTAATTAAAAATATTAGAATGACTTTTCAAAATCATCAATGACCCTTTTTGTAGCTGTTCTGAGAAACGCAGTCTAAACAGCTACAATAGTCACTAATTTGCTTCCTAAACTGTAAATTTGGAAAAGGATGGAAGTCACAGACTTAGTCTTATAGAACACACTTCCCTGCTGAAAATAAAGTAGTAAATGGATCAAGGCAAATGTCATGTAAACACTCATTAAAACACAAAAAAAGGACAATCCATAAAATCCTTCATTTCCACTTTGCCTCTTTGCATTAGGAATTTATGTACGAATGATTTACAGCACTTTCCAGTTACTATAAAGTATATATCGTTGCTGACTCAGCACTGCGTCAGAGGAAAGTGCGTCAGTGATTGAACATTCTTGGAAAACAAGAAGGGGAAAGAAGCAGAAAACGCTGGCCCTTTTTCAGAAATGGGTATTGAGCCACTTTAATAGTAAACTAACTTTACAGGAGCTGTGGACCACCATAGCACAGGACAGAAGAGCAACACTGCAATAGCAGTCAACACCGTTTTACCCTTCTGTTTCCCTTAGTGGATTTGCGCTTGATTTTTATTTCTATTTATTTGTCTCGACTTTTAATGGCTCACAGTAGATCTGGTACAGAAGCAACAGAAGCAGCCAATTACATATTTATTAGATATGTTCATTGGATTGTTTTTATCCGTCTAAAATAATAATCTTGTAAAGTTTAGTTTAAAATGTCTGACATAATTCTCTGAGACCTTTTTGATACCATCGCTGATCTTCTTGTTGAGTTGACACCATCAAGCTATCTGCAGCCCTGATGGTCATTTGTCATAAGCATAGTAAATATCCTTGTCTTGTGTCGGGTGAAGGTCATTTGGAGTGTTATGGGGGTGAAGTTTACTATACCAATTTACTGTAGAAGAGATATACTTTATGCTAAAGTAACATTTTTATGCAGATTTGCTGGCGTTTGTTTCTGTGCGGTTCTTTGGAACAGCCCCCATCAAACCAGGAAAATGAGCCATGCACAGAACATGGTCAAATCAAAGGTCACAGTAGCATTAGGCATCACTCCATAATGTTGATTTTATAAAGGGTACAGTGGTTTTCTGCTATTCATTTGCCCTGTTTTCCCTATGTGCACAACTCCTATTGATAATGCCAGCATGACTGAACGATCCATGTGCTCTCTCTTTTCCCTCCATGAATGCCTCAATATGTCAAACAGGATCTAGGCAACAATTAAAGTGTCGTATCCACAAAAGGGTTATTACTCATGCTCAGCTGCTGCTCTTCTGCACAGTACATGCATGCATGGGCATGCTCGCTTACTTAGATTCACATAAGAAATGTAATACTATTTAAACAAAGCATATGGCCTTGTAATGTCATGTAATACTATCTATTCTGATTTGCATCCGATTTGCAAGTCAAACTGGAGCCATTATGGAACCAGGATGTAATGTTCTTGAAAAGCTATTAAAAAGAAATAAATAAATACACACATACATACATTCACCAAACAAAAATAGTCATTCTGCAGATTCACAAGTTAAGTTGTGTATCACTGTGTATACATTAAATAAATTATGAATAAATTATAAATAGATTTTTACAAATACAGCTACAACAAACGAGCCTTCTGTGCTCAATTCTGACCCCCTTAACAGCAACGCACAGGGAAAGAAAACAGCCTGACAGCCTATAAATCATACAGGCAGGCATATGGATTACTAGTATAATAATAACTGCACACATTTCTACCACAGCATTCTTTTGTAGAACTACAGCATAAACTCAAATGTAATGTCAAGCTGTCCTTGTATCATGTACAGTATGCCACTGTGTGCAGTGACAGTGAAAGTTGGCAGCACTTGTCTACAACAATATAACAAGGACAATTTCACAACACGTTGTGTGCTCAGATGATTATGTGTCTCTGGCTGGGATATAACTCTGGGAATTGTAGTTTCTGTGGGTTACAGTACTGTAATCTACTGTTATCTATTCACATTTTCCAGCTATACTAGTATGTTTTGACAGCTAATATTAGGGTTTCCTCTACCAAAATACACACACTCAACATTCAGCATATACACATCCTAAATTACATTTATTAGATGATTTCTGGTCAGATCAGCAACTATATAGTTAACACACAATTAAATGATGTATTCAATTAGGCATGGCAGCTTGGCTCAGTATGCTGTCATCTAACATGCCAACGCTGTGCAGAGAAAATATGGTGTGGGAGGGTCCTGAATGAACTTGTTGTCAAAGATGAATATAGTCACATACAAACCAACACAAACATGTTGGTTTGTGTGAATGAACTTGTAAGCTAATGTAAATGTGGGAGAGGAAGCAGAAAACAAGGCAAAGCTGCTATAGCTACTAATTCATGCCTCTCTCTCTCTCTGCCTCTATCTTCACTAGACTTAACACCTCGGTCCCTTGTCACATTCCTGAGCATATCCCGATAAGTCCCTGGCATTTCACACTGGGTGTGCACTGCTTTATATTGCGACTATACCACCAGAGAAATGCACCAGATGTAAAAGTGTCTGCAAAAATACACAGGAGGTCCTGAAAAATGAAAAATATAACAAACAATACTGAACTGAACCTCCTTTTTACTCCATATTTTTAGACATATTCCCCCATTATGCTAAAATGAATAGATACATATAATACCTCAAATCATGCTACATGCCTCACAAAGCTCAACAGCCACATATGAAGTACCTTGGGGCTTTTGTAATCACAGCAGATAAAATAAATACGTCAATCAGTGACCATCTTAGTCAGCGCTTAGGTGTTAACAAGTGGCTGATTTTAGTTTCAACATAGTTTGTGAAGTTGACAACCTGCTGTGTACTGAGAATATAGGGAAGGTACAAATAAATCCTTCATCTTTCAAGGCCTTGGTTTCTCTCTCTGGAACATGCAAGTGTTTACTGCTTGACATCAGCAGACCACAATCTCTACTGTCAAAAAGACAAGATCAATCACTAATCATTAGTAACCGTTTCATATTATTGTCAGAGAAGCACAAGGCTAAAACTAATGATTATTTTCTTTATCTATTAATCTGCTGATTATTTTTTTGATTAATCTATTAATAGTTTTGTTTACCTAACGTCAGAATATAGTAAAAGAAAAAACCTGATCACAAGCCCATGCTGACGTCTTCAAATCCTGTTTTGTCTGAGCCTCTAACCAACACTTCAGTTTACCATCACATAGGACAAAAACAATAAACTGATTAACTGATTAACAAAAAGTTGCTGCTTACTTTGCTGTTGATTGACTAATCAATTAATCAACTATTCTATCTGTTAACATCTCAACTAAGCAAAATACTGTAACTTAACTTTTAACTTAAATCACAGACTACATCGTGTTCAAAGAAATGAAATTATTTTAGTTTGACCATGCCTGACATTCTTTTTTCCCCCAGCATACTGTGACAGGTTTACTACATCAGGACGACTCACTCATTAAAAATCTATGACTGATTCACAAACAGATCTTGACTCATGGCTTCTGATAGTGAATATTTACTGTGATGATGAACTGTCATTGTCAGGGTGGAGAGAGTGGGAAACTACGTTGAAAACAGTTTGAGAGAACAAGGTTTTTCCCATGTATTTCAGGAACAAACCCTATTGTAAATATCTACCCATTCATCCATTATCTATTCTGCTTATCCCTGGGGGGGCGTGGGGCACAGGGAGAACATGCAAACTCCTATTGTAAATATGTTGTGGATATATGATTTATGGTTTTATTAAGCGTGTAAATCTAAATACCGAGCTTCAGTTAAAAAGAAAGGACTTTTATTGAAAGAATATAATCCAATCTCTTTTTTTTTTTGACACAAACTGAGGTCAACAGGGAGTCATCCCACCCTGTTACTTGCCACGCCAAAATCCCTATGATTACTGTGACCATTTTCTACATTAAACACATCACTAACCATCACACCCTCATCACTGAATCACCTCACATCTGATATATTGAAGCTCATGACCTTTCAGTCTGACAGCTAGTGGGAAAATGAGAGGACAAGTATGTGATCAGACACACAAAATGCTGGAAAACCTTTATGTCCATTAAAATAAATACAAGTCGTTGGTCCTAAAAAAAAGAACGTAAAATTTCAGGGGATAGAGGAGGGAGTCATTTAACAAGAACATATCTTCAAATTTTGAATACTGCTCATTTGATTTCATATTCTCCTGCCGTTTAAACTGCTGCTATACAAAGTCAATGAAACGACAATACAGCACTTTGTGGAGTCACCATAACTCCTGCTACCAAGGAAGTGTAACTGCTGGCTCTAAGTAACCACATTGTCTGCCTTGTCCAATACTTCACAGTCCAGGGCAAATGAAGACCCAAAGATCACTGACAAATGATGCCGGAGCAGCTTTGTTTCTATTTTTGAGGCCTTTGTGTGACCGAATGGTAATGAGTGGCTAAATGGAAATACTTTCAATTATTACTGAGAGGCCAGATCGGCTTGCACTGCATGACGTGGGATGTCTTCCTACAAAGCACCTTGAACAGACAGAAGCAGCTTCACTGAGACAGCCAGTCAGCCTGAACAGCTCATTACAGTGAACAAAGATGAAAAAGGAGAGAAACGGCACGATCTGCTTGTGGATTATGAATGAGTCTACAATTGTTTCAACATGAGATTCTCAGTTCTCACGCTTCTGTGATTCGCTCAGGTCCAGTTACATGTAGCCGATACCTGCCCTTGATTGGTCACAGTTTGTTTACTTGGTTTGTTAAAGATGCAGTCTTATATAACATCACCTTGACCTGTGCTGGGTAGCATTCCCAATGGAAATGACAACTATCTGCTTCTAGCAAATAAAAACAGACAAATAAAAATCGGATTACACATCTCTACTGACGGCCCCAGGACAAATCTGCACTCTTAGTAGTGACTCAATCTGTTTTCAGTTCTCTCCCCTCATGATGTGAACATGTTAAAAGAATGTTGAGGGGGGAAATATATTGAATCAACTGCAGCCTGCAGAGGGTATGTGCCAGAATGTGAGCTTCTTACACTTGGATCAAGACAAGTGCTGTCCAGCAGCACACAGTCAAAACAAAGGATGAGCACTGTGAACGAATGATGCTGACTCTGCACTATCCTGTCAGTTGGCCTGAAAGACAACCACTTGCAACAGGAAACAGAGCTACAAGGTGTCCAGTTTCCTGCAAACAAGGGGGGGGGGGGGAATCAATATATCTTTATTTAGTTCTGCTATGCTTGATCCAAGTGCTACCAGTGATAATTCCCCTTACCTGCCTGTGTTGTGTTTAAACGTCTCATGTAAGGTTCATGTACCCTATATATTTTCTTTGGTACATCCATGTGTGTTCTGAGTGACATGAGTCTATTGTGTGTGTGTGTCCAAGGTTTCTGCTTGTCTACAGAATGGTATGTGGGCATAAATAAATCATCCAACCTTGTGTCTGTGCGCAACATCGTTATACGCTGTGTGTCTGACTTTGTTGCAGCAACATAACTTGTGTGTCCCTCCTAACTACAGAACAGAAGAGATTAAGGGAAAGGTCAGGACACATGGCTCGTCCTGTGTAGGCCGTGATACTTAACCTGGCATGTGCTTAATACTAGAAAACATGCACTGCAATATTCTTTGGTTTGGGGTTGCATTTGACGGTTCTGGTTACACACATCAGCTGAATTTTTGTAGCTACAAAAAGTGTTAAAATGATAAAACATTCAATAAAAAGCTGCATAATTTAAATACATAAAATAATTTAGATGCCAAATATGCAACTCTCATAACCTTTCATTATCTTGAAGTCTTCTCAGACAACAATAAATGTGACCCCTATACAGAACACAACAAACAACTTCCAGGCTCTATACTAAATATACTAATACACAGACACACACATACTCAAACACACACAAATAAATAAATACTGACTATTTTTAACTAATTTAAAATTATTCCAGACTAGAAACAGTGGAGTATTTGTGATGTAATTTTGGAATGAGCCTCTAGGTGGAAAAGCTCAAGGTTACTGAATGGCGGATAAGCCAGGAAGGTCATATTTGGTCAAAGATAATTGTACTTTGTAAATCAATGTTGAAAGACAAACATCAGTGTAGGGTATTTAGAGACCATGATGTGTAAGAGCACACTGCTGTGGATGCCAAACAGACTGTAGACTACAGCTTTCAATGGGTTTTCTGTTTTTTTCCCCCCTTAGTAATAGATTCAGGAACAGTACTGTGTATCACTTCCCACACAGCCACGTTCTTATTCAGAGCTGTGAAAAGAGTCACATTAATGTAACAGCTACAGTAATAGCTTCTAAATTGAGCAGCTGAAAATCAAGAAGTGTAATGTGATGATTTTCTTTGGGATGTGGGGTCATTGGAACATACACACCAGACAAGGAAAACTAAAATCTCTGGTAAAAATGAATAGCTCTCTCAGAACAGCTGTGCAGTTATCGCTCCAACCTGATATGAGCACATGTGCACATATGAGTGTGTACATCTTATAATTATCTCATGAGATAATCAATGACAAAAAGGAGAGTCTCAACTGCTTCCTACTCCTTTGTGTAACAGTGTTTTCTACATATTACACATATCAAACCCTGAAAAGGGTTTTCACCACAGACAAAAAGGTTATCTACAATCTCCAAAATGAAAAAGCTGAATGAATCTGTAAGATGTGGAGGATTTAGACATATGATGCTGCAAGGTCAGTCAAATGTCATTCTTTGGTGCATTAACATATCAGCTGCTGAAGGCACACATGACTGACATGTATTCTCTAGTGACCATCCTACACATATACTCTATTTTTCACTCTGAGCAATATGTTATACTATGTCAGACAATCAGCATATTCTGCAAAAACAGCCATATGGGTTTGTTTTTCTTTTAAAATCACTGACAGCCAGATGTAGTGCAATTTTGATTGGTTTACTTCATCCACAAAAGAGGTTTTCTAAGCCTCTCACCTTGGTGGTGTCATCATGGGAACGTTGATAGCGTTTCCAGCGGCAACCATAGATCCCAGTGATACATGACAAACACAGCTGGCGCTCATAGACCTGGAGGGGTTGGTGTTTCACCATGCTCCTTCAGTCAGTCCTGGTCCTGCTTCCAGAGCTCTAACATCCCACTGACTAGAAAGGATCCTGTAAGAAGATTAAAAAAAGGTTAATGTTGAAGCAAACAACATAGTCTCAAAGTGTTTGGGACTACAAAGAACACATTGGGCAATCCGTGGAACAATAGTTACTGGAGTAACATGTCCGACACTTTGATAGAAAACACATGCTGGCTGCAGAAGCACCATTCTTTTGAAGCAAAGCCAGGCCTCAAATTACAACTGACAACTGAGGCTGCAAGGAGCTTTCATCAATATGATCAAGGTTAAATTAAAAAAAAAAAACAGAACAGAACATAAAATTTCAGTGATCATGAATATATCACACAGTCACTACATATCTGGACCAAAAGGCAGCGAATAGACGTCATCTCTCCCTTTCATGCCAGGCCAGAAAAAGAAAAGGCCAACAGGTGTAACAAGGATGTTATGCAGCAGTGACATTTTATCAAAACCCTTTAACTTACAGTATTACAAAAAATAAAATAAATGAAAATTGATGCATGCTGTTTTGTACAGGTTTGAAGGGCGAAGTGGCAACTGAAACTGCAAGCAAAACAACAATCACGCTGTGAGGCAGTGAAGCCAAATGTGCACAGGGCCTTCTCTCCTGCCTTTTCTAGATCCCTCTAAAACTAGAGGGTCTTTTCATCATTTAATGCTTCATCTGAACTTAAGGCTGGTGAGGGTCCATATCAGGGAGAGAACCGACTCTGGTGCCTGATCCAGCTTCACTACTCCCTCTCAGTGTGGAGGAGCAGCAGAACACTGTGATACTTTTGAAAAAGCCCACAACTCATTTCCTTCCTGACTAACGCTGTTGTAGTGACCGCAGTGAGAAGTACCAGGCTGTGTTAGCTGTGAATATTCAGAGTTAAATCTCAGTCTTCCCATTGAGCTGCTGCTGACTCAGCACTGAGACTCTGCAATCAGCTATAATAACAATAATGATATTACAACAGTGCTGACTGTTATCACAAGTTTACCTCACTCTCCGGGGACATGATGGAGCCTGTTGAGCTGTTGCTGCAGTTGCAAAACAAACACCTCAGTTCAATCTGGGGTTGAAAGTGCATCTTGGTGTTATCAAAGCATAAACTATGCATGATTAATGGCATCTCTTTTCTGATGAGAGTCAAACAAACACAATTAAGAGTGTATACACACAAACACGTCTCCCTGGAGCCTTTCAACTGGAGATATTCCTCTTTACTTGCAGTTTGTGAAGCACAGCTAGCATAAGCACAGCTAGCATATGGCTCAAGTCTCATCTGATGTTTCAGAGCTGTTCTGCATGCTAACTATACTCTCCTGCTGTAATCAGGCTGTCTCAAGCGCTGGGCAGCTGCTCATTAGCATCTGCAGCAATGGCCATGTTTCCTGTTATTAGTAGAACTGCTCTGAGGAGGGCGGGCCTGACCCGAGGGTATAATGAACCTGGCCCACCCTAGCAGGACTACAGGGGTCTTTGACAGGCAATGTGCAGTGCTGCTCTGTGCCTTAAAATGAAAAGAGTTAAGAAGAACACTAGCTCAAAAATCTAAACTCTTAAATGACCACAATAAAACTTCCTCAAAACTTTCAAATATACTCAAAAATTGCCGAATTAAATGCTCCATTTTAAGTTACAAAGCGTACTATACTGTACTGAGAGCCCTGGTGCTAACATGGTTGCTCCAGCGCTTCACCCACTGACTGACAAACTCTGTCAAACTAAACCAGACACAGACCGGATGAATGCAGAGACTCACAGTTTCATGTCCCACTACTGTCCAAATACGCTATGCACCAGTGTGCTCTCAACAATCACCTTATCTTATCTAGAGTCTGCACCAATGTATTGCCCAACCTCTAGCTATCATGCAGCCAGCTTTACCAAGTAACAACACTGCAGTCTGACGGATTTAGACCTTGATCAGATCAGGCACTGCTCGACTACTGGCATGGCTATTATGCTTGTCAGACATTTCCTCTGAATAAACAATGTCTGACGGTGGATGGAGATCACAGCTTTGCAAGCAGTGGTCTGTTTAAGGAATAAAACTGGCAAATTTGCAAAAAAGCAGGAGGGCTCTACAGATGGTATTGATACTTATAAACTCTAGGCTCAGGCCTCTGATCAGGGACAATTCATTTTTTTTGTTCAAATAGTGGTAAGACTTATCAAAAGTGTTTCCATTTTTCATTCACTCAGCATAGACTGGAGTAAATAAATAAAGTAGTAACTAAACTTGTCAGACCACTGGAAATTAAAATATATATTAAAAATCCAATTGACAAATAAATCTAAAAGTTTAAATTAAATTTCTTATTTAATTATTTATTACAGAAATCTAAATGACTGGATTAAATGTTTCATATTAATATTGGTTGACCTGAACTTCAGTGACGGTTGAATATAATCAACAACTCCAAATATTAAGAACAGAAGGCAAATATGAATGTGCGTCTGGGCATGTCTACCAAGCCCTTCAGACAGAAAAACAATCGTGCAGTTGACACAGTGAAGCTGTGTTGCTGCGTTCATCAAGGCAAAGTAACAACCACTCTCAGCCTTGTCATGTTGTCTCTTGTTGAAAAATTATAACGTTAAAAACCTGTATCCACAGCGATGTCTCCATGTTGTTATAGCAAAGTGGTTCATGCGCTTTATGTCGCAACATGTTTACCCCCAAAAGCTTGCATTCATGCAGGGTCGCAGCCACTTGTATCCTTAAAGACAAAAATATCCCATTCACCGCTGCTACTTCAGTTGAGCTGCACATCAAAAACCTTTTAATTACAACTATTTGATGTAGGATGTTATCATAATTAGGCAGAGCAGCACTCAGGCTCCAGATTTGTTACCTTGAAATGAGAGGCTCATCCATTTTTTTTTTTTTTTACTTCGTGGTTAAGCTCCAACTCTCCTCAAGGGTGTATAAAGACAGACGGAGAACTGCTGCAATTAATCCCTCTATCAGCATGATGTCTTACCAGAAACTAATCAGTTAATATGACCCAGTGGACAATTACATCTTCAATAAACGAGAATGAATTGGCAGAGTGAAGTTAAATACAGCATGAGTGGTGATGTTCTGCACAGGGAGGAATTTTATTCATCGAAGGCTCTGCAGCTCTACCACGTTTTGCCAACATGGATGTAACACCTCTGACCACTAAAGGTGTAGAAATGTGACCACTATAAAAGAGTAAGAGACACACACACACACACACACACACACACTTGAAACAAAAACAAACTGAGCCTAAAATACAAAAAAAGACCTTCCCCATGCTTAGTCAGACATCAGGTTCTATAATAAATAGATCCACTGTGACAGATTTACCTGTCTGATCCTGTCACCTGCACTGTCCCTTCATCACTGAAAAAGATTAACTCAGTGAAATCAACAAGTGATCAAAGCTTCTCTCCACAGGAGAAGCAGCTTTCCTAAAATTTCTGCATCTGTCACAAATTGTCTGAACTTGGGTCAATAAGAAGAGAAGTTATGAGGGGTATATGAAAAACTCCCGAAATGGCTGTTGTCATCTCGTTTTCTGCTGCCTCATTTCCTCCAATCAAAGGCACGGCGAGGGAAAACAGTCTGCAGGGGAGGAAATGCTTCAGCAGTTTCCCCAGCAGAAAGCAGTGTCTTCTTCTGACCAGGGAACTGAGGGAGAGGCCAAGCAGCAGAGAACTGTGGGACCGAAGGCCAACCCACTGCTGAGAAAGAAAAGATCCTTAAAGGAATAGTTCACAAAAAAGAGGGATGAAATATCCTCATTTAACCACCACACTGTCATTTAAAATACCACTGTAATGTACAGAGTGGACCCTTAGCCTTTCAGTATCATGTAATCCTGTACAACAGGCCTTCATTTATTACTGCTAATGTTGTGGAGCTCATAATGTTGGATCACTATCTTTCTCAGGGAGGTAATTCTTAAATTAAACCAACTGGTGATTTGTTTACGCTGTGCGGTGTATTGTTCTTGTAATGGATTGTGTTATAGTGCAATCTGTTCATTTTTATATATAATTATTGACTTTTGACTGAACAGATTCTTTACAAAGGTAATCTTTACTGTCACTGTCAAGTGATATTTCACTGATCCTAACCTTCTGTAGTTACACATCAGCCTTCTCCAAAATGACAGAAGTGTCTGATATTTCTTTGGAGTTTCCAATGAGTGTTTTGGAGGTGTATTATTGCGATATAGGACCAAAACTCACACATTTTTAACTCATTATCTTGTCCTACAGTGCATGATAAGGTGTCCCAACAAAGTGGTAAACATGCATGACTTTTGCAGACTCAGTGACGCAGGTCACAACGTAGGTTCATGTGTAAATTATGTGCAACGGCCAAAATTAGATGCAAACACCTTGGTTACACTGAAAGTATAAACAACATGGAGTAATCTTGTCATAAACAAACCTGCAGCACATTAAGGAATCTATTCAGTCTTCTGAAAATGGGCCTTCATCTCATCTGTTCATGACCCCCATCATGTCTGAATGATCTGAACTGCTTATTGAGATGTGCAATGGATACCAACTACCGAGACTTGGCTGAACCATGTGGCAACATAAGATGCCTGTGAGGGAATCGATTAGTGACACAAAGGTGATAAACCCATTATAACAAGCAATGAGAGAGTCATTACATGAGAGCTGTTAGAGCTGGTTCAGCACTCACAGTCGAGAGCTCTCACTATAGAGAGACTGGGCAAAATTTTAAATTTTGTGATGACGGATACATCATCCCCCAAGCAGTATTCTTGGTAGTAAAAAGCACTCTACACTCCTCTTCCACTGTTTAATCTTAACAAACCATTGTTGGTGCTTTCTGTAAAATAACTCCTGTCACTTCCTGTGCTCTGTAGGACAGACCAGCAGAACCAGACTCCTATGTTCAGATCAGTAGAAGTGCAGGCTTTTATAAACTGGCCATTGATTCAATTATTACTGTGTTTTATCAGTTGGAACAATGCAGTCAATTGTGTATCCATGTAAAGAAAATTGAAGACTTTTAGTTTAAAGAGTAATTTAAAGTGTAAATTATGTCCTGAGGCCACATTGTGGCCTGTGTTACACTGTAGTTACCAGTTCAGCAAATCTGAGCTAATCTTCACGCTGCTTTCTTTAATTCTTCTTGCCATGAGACAAAGCCGGGTGAGTTTCCTGGGAAACCAAAAATCTAGAGACGTGCTCTTCCTGGCCAGGCATAGACTGCATAACATGTGTGCATGTGCACTGTACAAAATATAACAACTTCAACTTCGGGTGAAACAAGGGGAAAACTACTGTCACCAACTGATTTGGTTAGATCAAGTTTATACATAAAGCAGAACTGTGGCTCAAAGAACAAAGGTGACCTGAGATCTCTTTATGTTAGACTGTACATGCAATAAATCTGGAAAATCTCAGCATGTTGTTCCCACAAACAGTTTTCCTTTGCAGTTCCATTTCTTTCTCTTACACTTCATCATAAATGAATACTGCCTTAATATTACTTTTTGCTCCTCCTCCTCCATAATGCAGACTACTTATGCTGTCAGCCTTTTAATAACATAATCTCGGTAAGAGTGCCGGCCCAGCGCCTCAGTGGTAAATTGTAAAGTCTACACAATAATGCATACAGCCAACTTTATTATAAAGAACAGACTGTGAAATCACAATTATGTTACCACACATTGCAAAGACAATCATGTAGCAAGCAATATAAAAAACTGAGGTAATAAACTTGTGTCCACCGTGTCAATAAGCTTATTCACTTCAATTACTTCTGAGACCCTCAAAGCAACCGTTTTATTTGGTTTCTACCTGTATGATGAAAAAAAAATAATAATCAGCCAAACAAGCTCTATCTCTCACTCTGTGCTGACAGACTTGAATAACACCACCATCAATAATCATGGAGATGATGAGCAGAGGATTCAAGCCATAAAAAAATACATCAATTGAGCTGCTCAATATGAGGCCATAAGCCATAAGGCTGTAACCTGTAAGATGTTTTCTCCAAACAAGCAATAAAGAGTTATTAGTTTACTCCTTGCCAAAACATAATTTTGGTGGTCTTAAAGATTTTTTTTTTTTCAATTAACACAATTTATTTATGCTAGTTCATGCAGGAAGCCTCTGCATTCCCCAACAAAAGCAATGTTTGGCAGGTTTCCATATAGACTCATCTTAAATGCAGCCATAAATATTATCAGGTCAATGTAAATCATCATCATGATCCTGACCAAACCCCAATATATATCACTCCCATGAGTCACTGTGGTGTGTGGCAGAGAGCTGATGCCCACAGCTCCCGTTCATCCTGAATCTGACAATAAGTCCCACTGCAAACCATTTGAAAATTGCCCTGTCAGCTGCTGTGCCAGTCAGTGACAGCTATCGCACACATAGAAGGAAGGAGATTTGTGATACTGCAGAAAACAACACCTTCCCTATTCAGACATAGGTCCACATGGTGAGAGTGCAACTGAGCAACAAAATAAAACTCACACCCTGTCTAAAGTTTTCCAGCGAAGTAAAGTATGTGTTTGATTTATGCATCTCTTTCCAGGAACCTTGTGTACAAATTAACTGAGCGTTATAATAGCTTCACCAGACAAATGACTGATCTATGGTAGAATCAATCCCAGCCAATGATTTCACTTTGTTAGGGCCACCGAGGGTGACCATGCACCTACAAATAGGATAGCTTGCTTTCACAGAATATTGAAAGGGAGGAATAATGATTAGTTAATGATATGCAAGCAAAAGGCAAGTTAGTAAGCACTGACAAAGCAGAATTAAGTGCATCCTGGCTAACAAGCAGTTTTCTATGATGTTAGGAAAGGTTGATGTCAGGAAAATCATTTTCAAGGTCTTCACTCAGCATTTTAAAGACTGGATGTAAAGGGAAAAAAAGCTTTTTTCCTCTATGCATTTCCATATCCAACTACAAATGGTTACCTGGATTTAAGACATTAAGAATAAACTGCCCTGTACATGTGAAGATGTCCTGTTCACATTTTAAAGCATTTACTTGTATACACAGAAATATTGAATTAGACACCACTGGCAGATGATCAAGGTGATTCAGACATCCCTTGTTACTTCCTTTCATGCAGGTGCAGCAAGTAAGCTGGCCGAGCATGTGGCTTTAGTTGTGGTGTCTTTAAAAAAGTGTTATTTGTAAGTTTTCTCTGCTGCTGAATGTGGTTTCTTGTTGGGATCAGGTGGTGGCGATTGTCGCTCGGCAAGAGCTTTGGCTATTGTTGTGTTCACAAGAGAAGAGGTTATAATACACATCCTAGCAGCACATCGTCTTCAAGAAGGCTACGGTGAGTCGCTATTGGAAAGTGACAAGACAGGCCAGGGCTAGCTGGTTAGCGAGCTAACTTCAGTAGAAGAAAAGACAAGAGTTAACATTGGTGTTGCTTTCACCACTTGAGACAGCTCTTTGTGAGTTAAGGAATGAAATTTGATCATGAACTCACAACATTTCTTTTAGACTGGCAAGTAAACTGCTGTTAATGCTAATGTAGATTTTTTTTCGGCATGTTTTTCAGCAGTAGAGATACTGACAGGAAATGTGGAGAGAGGGAGAGAGAGAGAGAGGGGCAATGCAACAAAGGTCCCCTGGTTCGAAGTCAAACTGTGGACGTTGTGGTTACGTGGTATGTGCTTTAACCATTACGCTACCAAGGCAAATGAGAAAGAGGCAAAAAAGGGGAATGTGAGGCGACACATCTATTGGTCTTTGCTGGAGCCAGTTCTTTGAAGTCAGCTTCGTGCCCCTCAGAATATTCCTTGACATGGTCATAAGACAGAATGCAGTTTCATCTATAAGCATACAAGCCCTGGGGGACAATGAATATTCAGTAACACGAATCAGTGTTCAAGTTTCTCCAGCTCTAAGAGCTTATGACAGCAAGATGCAAAAGTGAAAAAAGAAGTACTCAACACATACTTGTTGAGAGCCGCTGGTGCCAGAACACTCTGTCTCGACAAATGAGAATAGAGGGGTACTGCAACATGCTCACATAAGGACTCTCAGGTGTTAATGTCCTTCCTGATCATGATATTGATCATGTCATGATTTCACATTTAATTATTATCATTATTTCTGAAACTGACAGAACCAATTAAATACCAACAATCTTGAGCATCTATTCTCTGTGAAACAAGGTTTAAGAAAGGCACCATATTAAAATAACTATTTAACAGATAACATAAAGGAGTGGACATTTTGATGGAGCACTGTGAGAATGATTAGGGTCTTCTTGTGGCCAACTTAGCCCAGAAGTCATCACAGCGTCTTACAAAGGCATATATTAAACCTACAAAGACAACCATTAAACCTTAGATTTAAAAAGCCATGCTACAGGGCTGTGCCACGCAAGGTAGTGAGCAGTGCTGCTGTAGCTCAAAGCCAGCCGGGAAAGAAGAATTACTGTGAGGAGAGATACTATGCAAACTGACCGACAGCGGCAAATAAACAGAATTAGTAGAGCTGAGGGGGGAGTGGGACGGTACAAGAACATTCAGACAATCTGACAGTTCTCATCTCACTGCTCATCAGACTGACAGCCCATCAATCTGAAAAAATACAGGTCAGAGATAATCCAAAGAAAAATTAATCTAATCACAATCCATCAGTATCTTCAAATTAGAAAATTGACAGCCGGAAGAGGAACTGCCACGGCTGTTATTAATTTCCATTACTAGAGCAAAACAAAATGAAATGACTGAAAAGGAAATCCACCGAGTCATTTCAATGTGGGTCAAGTGACATTTGGAGATATCACTCTCATTTTTCATCTGGAGGTAAAAATAATCGTAAAGGAGTGGGCTTACATTTTACAGTGTGCAGCCACTTTCATGGGCTGAGGTTTGAAGTGTATTTGGTTTGCTGCAGACTTATAAGCTGGAATGTGGCTGCAGGGACAGAACTTGGCAAAGCAATGTGTCTACAGAAAACAATAAAGCTGTACTAGGAGCTTTATGGAGTCTTGTGGATGAAGGGGGAATGGTCATTACTGACTTATGTGTCTGAAGCACTGTAAATGCAATGCTTCTCCGCTGAGGCATCACCTGTCACACCATGAAAATAGAATATTTGAGCAGCTTCTATTAGGTTTCATCTACTAGGTGTCAAGTGCAAAGGTGGGAGTATTCCTAACGCTTAACGCATGTGTTTTTCAGTATGAGGAATGGACCACCCAGACACTTGTTTTGGTGCAGAGGCAGAAAGGAGGACTTCACAAAGAAACACCGTAGTTGCCCTTTGTGGGGTTTTAACACAGAACCTTCCTGCTGTGAGATGACAGCGCTAACCTCTGATCCACCATGCCACTGTTTAGGCAGCTGATGGTGTGTGGGTTTGAATAATTAGCACTTTTAAAGACTTGATGACATTGACTCTTGTCTGCTCAATGTATATTTGAACCACGCTTTCTCATCAACTTTAGTACAGCCTGTGATTTCGGTTGTCTGGAGGGAAAGTGAAAGGAAGCATTCAGGAGAGGAGGTGGATCCAACAGAGAGGAAGGCCAGGCTATGAAGAGGCAATAGGAAGGACATGCATGGAAAGGCCAGAGCTGAATGTCCGTAATGCCTACACAAACTTTCAAGCCAACGAGAATCCATAGATTACAGTTAAATGCTTTGGCTTCAGTGGGATTATAAAATCCTTACATACTAATTGTATTCTATATTTCATCTATGTGTTTTTTATTTTCTTTTCTTTATTGTATGACTACAGTTATGAAATATGTAAATGCTAACATGCTGATGTTAAGCAGTTGCAGAGTTTACCATGTTCACAAACTTAGTTTTGCATATTGCACAATGCTAACATTTGCTAATTACCACTAAAAACTAAGTACAGCTGAAGCTGATGAGAAGGTCATAAATTTTGAAAGTATTTAACCATACTATCAGACAAAGTGAAAATTTGACCCGATGATGGCACTAGATGAAAAGTCTGGGGATTACATTTCATACTGAGGCACATGAATCCATACCAATCCATCCAATAGTTATTTAGACATTTCACTTATAAAAACAAATGTCAATTTCATGCTGAAAGAAAAAATTAAGGGATCAACAAAGTTAGTAGCATTCATCCCTCTGGGACTGTGAATGTCTGAACCAAAGTTTGTTTCAATCCATCCATATTTAGATATTTTAGTGGAAAAGTAAAAAGATTTTGGCCTGCTGGTGGCGATGGAGGAAACATCAAGATATCATCCCCTGGGGACCATGAATGTCTGTACCATATTGGTTGGACTGACTCACCGACTACCACACAGAGCGATATTGCCATATATAAAGCCATGCTGCTAGAATGGACAAAAATGCAACGTAGGTAAGCAGCCTATGATTTGCGACCATGCATTAAGGCCAAAAGTGATGAGTGCGAAGGTGAAAACCAGTGTTTTCTGACATATTTTCTGTTCCTACAAAAGGCACCTGTAGGTATGTTCGGGAGAGAAAGAAAGCCAGGATCAAATAGCAGGGGGATAAAGATGGTTTTGGGGAGTAGACGGACACTTTGCCTCTTTTATCAGCCTTACTTCAGTGTGTTGGGGTTATAAACAGCAACATCTGGATCGCATATTCAAGCTTTATATGAAGAGGTTTCTTTTTTAAACGGCTTTATAGTCTCCGTTTCATCTGGATTTGATGTTCCTTCTTGCTGATTATTAAAGCTCTGATAATGAAAAGTGAACTAAGGTTTAAGCTTCTGTGTCCAGCTCGCCTGGCATATCAGCAGCTTCCATTAAATAGCCCGTTCAAGCTATCCAAGCATATAATTGTTACTTCACCTAACTGTTCATAAAATGGTCCATGAATTTGGAAATCAAACAGAAAAATGGGCAGATATTTTTGGATGTTTGTCAACTGATGAAATGAATGGTAATTTTTATACATCTACAAAATGCATTTTGTCTCAAAGAGTATAAAGGCAACATATATACAGTCCAACTTGTCAGAGCTCTCCAGACTACTTAAAGTACTTTTCAACCCAGGTTCCAATTAAATTTTTTATACAGTTCCCCATATAGTTGAACCCACAGTATTTAATCCAATAAATGTCACTGCTTTCACAGCTGCTTTTGCCATGATTAGTCAACGGAAAGGGAGGTGTAGGGTCCCTGACCTGTCAAAAATCACTGTAACAATCAATTGCTGTGAACTGTTTACCTTCTACAGCAGATATGTGTAATCATGTCTCATAGAAGCAGAGAGCATTCAGCTTTTCAGGTCAATTAAATTATTAGTTCTTTGGGCAGCCAAGTTGTAGCAGTGAAATCTGTGACTGCCTTACATTTCTTGGCACGATTGTAGTGCTGCCTGGCAGAAATCTTTGGAAATGTATTTTCCCGTAACTCAACCTGGTGTACAGCACTCCCATTTACTATCATCCTGCTTCAAGAAACATAAAGCCATGGCAGAGGGAGTTATGTCAGGACTCCTCCTTGCCTGACTGCCTGTTAGAGTTGAGAGAACGTATTCTGGGGCTGGTTCCCAATCATAGGTGATACTATAGTGCTGATACTGTGGCCTGGAAAGCAAACAGCTGACAAAGACATCCGTGGCATGCAGAGACACGGTGGGAACCATTGTTGTACTGTGTGCAAATGGACAACTCCATTGGCTTAGTTCACCCAGGCCTCCTCAGTCTGAATGTTTTTCATGGCCGAGAGGAAAAGAAAAAAGTGGGTGGACTGGTATATTTTATTAAGGTGCCATCTGTATGTCTGCATGAGGGCTCTTCACCACCATCTGTGTGTTGACATTACACCAAGCTCTGTCCTCTACTGTGACTGCTGTCTGAGCCGTGAGGCAGGGCCAGACGAGCAGGTGCTACCATGGTGAACTTGGCTTTCTGAGAGAGTAACTCTACTTTCTCCTCATACGAACATTTGGCTTCTTTGATTGTAATAAGGGGACGGTTACACAACTGTTTTCCCAACAGCAAAATGGTGGTAAATATAAGTACAGTACATCTGAAATGAACTTAGACCATCAAATAACCTGAAAAACTGCTTTCTGTCTTCAGTTAAGAGGATTACATAATAACCTTAAACAGTTCTCACTTAAAAAGGTGACGCAGAGACACCTAAGGCACTGAAGATACTAAAATTATAGAGAGGCTCATTCTCATGTTACAAAATTTACATTTTCTTAGCCACAGAAGTCAGTATTTGAACTCTGTGGTAGTGGGTCTCAGATGGTGGGAATATTACCAAGAACGAAAGAAAAACAAGCAGAATTGTGATGCAGTCAAGGAGGTATTGTTGCCTTCTTTCAAAGGGGAACCTCAGCTTTGACATAATAACTGTGCACCTCCCAGTTCGTCTGAGTGCTGGGCTTTGAAGAGAGCTCAAGTTGCAAAATAGCAAAGACAGTGAACCAAAGCCTGTAATGCTCCTATGGGAGTTAAATAAATGGCAATTAGCCCTGTACATTTTTGGAGCAGAGAAGGGAATTTTCTTATATTTTCTGGCTCCCATTTGACAACAATTTGTCACAAACCGTAGTGCATCAGGTAGTGGCCTCACAGAAAACCTGTTAAAGGGATCTGCAGGATCTGCTATGCATTGCAAATATCGAGCATGTTTGACACAGAGGGGACTCATTCGGGAACAGCAGGGCTCAAACCTTCTTGGATGACAAAGGATCTAAGCTCAGCTCTCCCAGCCCACTCTGTTCTTGGATAGATTGAGAGCTGAAAGTTGCTGACTAAGTCAGTGTTACCACATGCAAACAAAGAGCTGACTTCTCACTTGGTTTTGTGGATAAACAAGTGAATTTCACCAATTTTAGATTATATTTGGTTTGTATATTCAGTAATACACAAGCTTGTTCTCTTAGACATTGTGAAGCAAGGCTCCTCTTTATGTGAATGCACGTCACTGACTGTCTACTTACATTTTTTATTTTTTTTATTCATCTACGTTACGATGACACCTTCAACCTCCATACACCTCACCAACTCTCAACCAATTACAGTACCAGACCAGCTCACACTGTAAAGTCTCACATGCTTCCACTCCTCGCCACCAAATCGACCTTATGCTAGCATGCGTGGCTTTACAACTCTATTGACACTCTCCTAAGGAGGTGAGAAATGTATTGGCAGAAAGAAAACATTGGTCGCTGTAAAGAAACAGCATGACGTAAAAGTACTGTGGAAATTATAGCCTTCTACTGAGTCAAGGCTGTTGTGTACACAGCCTTGCACCCATGCCTTTCTTTCTCATTCTCTCAAATCTTTAAATCCAGTTTCATTATCCCTTCCTATTAAATATTTGCTATTGCTTCAGAGAGTGGCACCACAAAGAAATCTAATTTTTTCATGTGGGTGCTGCAAATTAATAGCAATGCTTTCAGAAGTGTGCCAGCTCATTGTGGAGCTTCATTATCCTTACTGGGGATAGACACAAAAGATGAGTGCAGTGAGACAGTGTGAGTGACACAGACAGATAAGGTTGGACTTGACTTCACTGCTTCAGGGCAGCCAGCAATAACAGGTCATTTTTTACAACTCAGACTCACACTCCCTCTGGATGTTCTTCTGGTATATGAAGCTTGCAAGTATCCTACATAATATATATTGCAGGATGAGCACTGGGTATGTTTCTGTTCTTAGAAACAGCTATTTAAAGATACAGGGCATAAACATATAAATACATACAGACTTATGTAAGCAGGACAAAGCAGAATGGCTGGGACACAGAATCAATTCTCATCTTAAATGGGAAATAGGGTCGGCCTCTGTACACAGTGCAGCTCAACATGTCTAAATCAACAGCACAGCTAATCTTATCTGACACTTTATTAGGAACACCTGTGCACCTGCTAATTTGTGCAATTATCAAATCACCCAATCAAGTGGCAGCAGTGCAGTGCATAAAATCATGCAGATACAGGTCAGGAGCTTAAGTTTATGTTCACAATAAACATCAGAATGGGGAATAAATGATCTCAGTGACTTTGAACATGGTATGATTGTTGGCACCAGATGGGCAGACTGCTGATCTCCTGGGATTTTCATGTACAATAGTCTCTAAGGTCTTTCTGACGAGAGAGGTCAAAGGAAATTGGCCAGACTGGCTGGAGCTGACAGAAAGGCAACGGTAACTCAGATAACCACTTTTTACAACTGTGGTAAGCAGAAAATTATCTCAGACTGCACAACATGTCAAACCTTGAGGTGGATGGGTTACAACAGCAGCAACAATCCATGGACCCAACCTGCCTTGAGTCAACAGTCCAGGCACAATCACCAGACTAAAATCCAATAGAACAGGTTTAGGATGTGTGAGAAAGGGAGACTGGTAGCATGAATGTGTAGCTGAAAAATCTCCAGAAATGATGTGATGCAGTCATGTCAACATGGAGCAGTTTCCAACATCCTGTGGAATCTATGCCCATGAAAAACTGAGGCTGTTTTGACAGCAAATGTAGGCCCTACCCAGTATTAGTATGGTGTTTCTCATAAAGTGCTGACTGAGTGGAATTCAAATCAGCAGTAATATGCATGAGATCTCAAAGCTAGAAAGAATTAATGGTTTAAAAGATGTATGACAGAACATGAATTCAGTGGAGAAATGCATCTAAAAGACTGTGTGTGTGTATGTAAAAGAATAGGTAACCATTAAGTGGATTACTGCTGTGAATTTAGCACACCACATTCCGCACTGTTCCAACCGATTATATCTCCCTTTATTCTCCATTTCTTCTCTTAAAATAACATTTATAAATCAAGGGTGATCTTTAAAGCATTTTTCAAACAAACCAAGCCTTTTCAGCATGGTTGCCCATGTTTCCAATGCAACACCTTTCTAATCCACACAAATTTGAAGAACGATAGAAGTACAAGGTATATGTTATGTCCCCTTTTTTCCAGTTAACATCAAAATGTCAACTATTGTATCATTTTCTCAAGTTCCTCAGCTGAAATAGGAGCAGTCTGAGTATCAAGGGTAATATTTATTTTCTAACGTTCTGTACAAAATGACTTTCAGTGTCATGACCTGAAAACATTTTCATAGTCCTGGCTGTCCTCAGGACGTGAGCCTCTCTTACCAAACAGGAGCAAGAGTATTGTACAAGCCAACAAGATCTTTAAAAACACAATATCCAGCACATTGCTCTCCAAAGCCCTTCAATCCTTTTATAGATGTTGTAAAAAAGTGATAAAAAAAAAAAAAGAACAGCCTCGCTGTTCAAATTCTTGACTAATCCTGAGTCATCCATCTATTGAAACTCTGACTAAACAGGCTCTAATATCTTTCAAAGTAATTATTTACATGCCTGTGGGATGTAAATAAATGTCATCTGTCAACTAGAGCTCAGAACAAAAACAAATAAGTGTTAGCTGTTTTTACTGGAGGTGTAGTGACAGATGGGGAAGTGTTAAAACAGTCAAAAAGGATGTAATTGTTAAAGACATTGGACCAAATGGCAACAACAGCAAAAGTTTTATGGTGATTGAAGTCCTGTTTGTTTACCAGATTAAAACTCCCTCTGATGAAGGGATACATGACATGAAGGTAATAAGTAAATGTACAAACTTCCTCGCTAATGCACCAGCATCATCCAAATGGCAATCCTCATCCTCAGGAGGACAGAAATAAATAATGGTGTCATTAATTATGCAAGTTAGTGGCAAAATGAGTAAAAACATATGCGCACAGTAAATATGACTGGATGAATCAACAATCAGTGTCTGTAGTCTTACTTGCATTACGCAGTTTTACACTAAAATCATTATCTTGTGACAGATATAAACTGAGGATGGGAAAATCGTGTGTCATGAGTCAGTCCATACTTTCACCAAAAAGGGAAAACGTTCATGGGATAAAACATCATGGGCGTGTCCCATGTCTGTGGGTGCACATAAGACCACCAGTGAGCAGTAATCTAAGTACTTAACCTAAAGACTGATGGGTTAAAAAAAAAAAAAAAAAACATATGCAGGAAAGAAACTTGTGTCAATCCTGAAAACTCAGGGAAACTAGTTTGACTTTGGGCACATTACAGACATGTTAGCAAATGCTACCATGGTTAAACCTCTTATTACAGAGTGTCACAAATTGAAAAAATAAATAAATAAATATGGTAAATGTGACATTTAACTACAAACATGTTCTGAAAAAAAAAAAAAAAAGCTATCCATAAATGCTCCCATTACAACGTGATGAACATGTCACACAGCACATAACGTTACACACTCACCTGTCTGCTGGCTGCTACCACTTTTCTCTGATTTCAGAGGTAGCTCAGAGGTCCACGGTAAAGCTGGGGCTTTTCTTTTTCTTTCCCCTAGACAAAAAGCCCCCTAGAGTCAAACGGTGACAACCCGTGTCAGAGGTAACGTGTTAGAGGTGAGTGGCACACCGGTAAATGCTGACAGAGCTGAAGTTTTACACCGAAAACAAAAGGAGAAAAGAGCCGGACGGCGTCAGTTGCTTCGGGTTAGCTAAAAGAGGTCCCGTCTCATGTTCTCAGACACTTGGTCCTGCGGGTTTTTTTTTTTCCTCTGTGAGTAGAGCGTACCGCTTCGTCCCTGTTGGCCGCGATATCTACACATACGCCGGCAGAGTAACTGAACGTAGCCGACTGAACGGTGGGTGGAGTGAGTGTCGGTCTTTTTATCCCCAGCCCTCCTGTACAGTGAGAGAGCGTCACCAGGCTGAATTTACTCCCGGTCCCCTTCATGTTGCATCGTTTACCAGACAGCTGTACCTTTGCTACACCGTAAAACCCTTCACGCCATTTTAATCAACTGCAATTTACAAAACTAAAATAAACTGAAGGGTATTTGTGGGGTTTTAGTATTGCTTGCCGTTATTCTGTGCCACTATTAACACCGAGCAGTGAGAGATAAAGAAGCCAGTAAACTAAACTGCCAACAGCGGTTTTCCCCTAATCGTCAATTCGTTTGAAAGCAGAAAATCCGATGCGACCTGAACGCAACAGCACGCAAACACAATCATTTAAAAATAAGTTCAGTATTTTTCAAATCTGTCTAAGAGTCAACCAACTTGATTTGTCAAGGTCGACTCCCCCTTTTTATCACATTTTTATCACATTTTAATTTACATGATTGCCATCCACTTAAACAAGTGGTGAGATCTACTCTCCAGTATCATTGGAAACCATTGGATCTGAAAAAATAAGATAAATAAGTTTCAATAATCCACCAGGCATTTAAACAAAGTAAACACTCAAACCACCAGAGGGGTCACTGGCCTTTTGTGCACTCAGTGTTTTCCAGGTTCAGACTTTGTCATCCTCTATCATAGGCTATTGACAAGTATCAGATGACTCATTAAACCAAACTGATTTATTGACATTTGTCAAAAGAACACCATCTGCAGCCATAGTCAGAGACAGCGTTTAATGTCAGAAGTGCCTCACAATTGGCCAGTTGACACACACCGTGACACGGTTAGTGTTCATCCTAATTTGTCCTGTTTAAAGATGTTCAGTTACAAAGATTGGTTTGATTTCATGGATTGATTATTTAAAGGGTGAGAAACAAAGCAGAGTTCTTTTTCACGCAGCTGCACACATTAAAGAACATGACAGTATTGAGTGACACGTATGTTTAGTTTACTGTTTGTTTTGTTGCTGTAATGTTTCTCAGCAGGAAAGCTACACTGACAAATTCCAATATTTATTGTACCAGAGAGCACAGTGAAATGTATTCAGACTGTGATGATCATCTTTGATAATGACAGGTGGTAGCAGGTCTCTGGTGTGAGAAATGACTCAACAAGGGATACAGATACAGTGTTTGAAGTGTTCAACCATTTTCAGATCGGCTGCATTCAATTGCTTATCCTGAACTATGAACATCAAGTGGAGGAGGAGCTGTAGTTAAAAGAAGAAACGGTTCAGATTTATCACCAAGGAAACAGTCAGTGTGATGTTGGCAGAAACATTAGCATCATTGGAATCATGGAAATTAAAAGTGTGTGTGTTGTGTTGCAATGTTTCAATTGCATCAACTGTTTTAAGATCAAACAGCACTTTAGATATCAGGCATTAATACAAGTCAAATAGAGGTTGAGATTATATGAGCACCCTTGCATCCATGCAACCACTCATGCAGACACAGTGACACAGACACACACACTCTGACGTTGTCTCTTTGTGAGCATCTACAGGTTCGGGGGTTAGGGAAATGTTTCTCTCAGGATGATTTCCTGTGGCACATCCCTGTTTGATGTGGCTGACCCGGGTTTTGCTACTCCTCTCTCCACAGGTTGGCATTAGTCAGTAGCTCCAGCTGCTGAGCTTTGTTTGAACTCCGCCCATTTTAAAATGCCAACCAGCATTCACTGGCAGGAAGGGGAGGACTGCTGGTAGGGGTCTCATCTGCAGGTGGTGTTGCGTAATGCAACAGGGTCAGGCGAATAGATTGTGACTGATATTGTCTTAAAGGAGACAGAATTGGACTAAAGCAGGGAGAAGGGGAAAAAAGAGTCACACTCTATCATCTAAATGCCAATACAAAAGCTTGTTCTGACTTTGAAGGTCTGCTGGAATTTCACAGCCAGGTACAATCTTTTAGGAGGCCTCACATCAGCTCCAGAGAGGAACAGAAACAGCACTGACTTTGTATAATACTTATAAATTTCTTTAGGGGGGTGGTATGAAAACATTGATCTTGGACAGTTTATCTAATATATGCAGCATCTATCCCACTCGTAGAAGCCAGAGAGTGAATGTTGTGTTTCTTGATGTTGCAATGTGCTAATGAATGATTGGATTTCAGTTTCCTTTAATTTTGCCATGGTGAAATTATGAAACCAGAAAAATATATTTGTTATCCATAACAGAAATGTTGATGTTGTTCCTCTGAAAGAGTTCAGGGCCCTGCTTTCTACTTCTTCCATGTAGAGGTTTGCCACCATGGGAGGGGAGCCCATAGCATTGCCATGCCTTTGTCTGTAGAACCCCCAGTTATACTGGAAATAGGTGGTGTTTCGCTGAGGTCCAGTAGTTCACATATCTGTTCTGGGTTGAGGTTGGTTCTATTGTGAAGGGTGTTGTCGTGTAGCAGGCGTTGCCTTACGGTTCCCACTGCGTCCATAGCTGGTATGCATGTAAACAAGTTTTGTGTGCAGACCATTTCCAATAAACTTTTAAATTGAGTGAGTGAAATGGGATTTACAGTGTAGGCTATGCATGAGGCAATGCAGCTCAGTTTCTCTCCGTGTACTTCAACTCACTTCCACAATATGACTCACATCTAAAGTTTTTTCACTACATCCATTTCAGTTTGCATTCTTCATCCCTTTCCCCTTTTCTTCCATCTCTTCATGCAACTTCAACTGCTTCTTCATACAAATTCTTTTTTTTTATTTAGTTTTTTTTGGCTTTATTATGAAGGGGACAGTGAGAGAGAGAGACAGGAAAGTTAGGGAAGAGAGAGAGGGAATGACATGCCGTAAAGGGCCTGAGTTGGATTCAAACCCAAACTGCTGTGGTATGAACTGAGCCTAAATGGTATGCGCTCTACCAGGTGAGTCACTGGAGCTTCCCTCTTCATACTAATTCAAGGCAGCAACGCAGTTTGGCTTCAGCTTGCCCCCTTGCAGTAGGATGGCTTTATTCTTCAGAAATTGCAGTTTCCAGTTTTCTAATAATGAATTAGATTTGCTGATCATGCAAGTAACTTTATCATGTATGTACTGACAAATCAATGATGAATTTTCGAGTTTATCTTTAAGGATGCTGTCTTGAAAAACTGCCTCTGGAGTAGTGGTGGTAATTTATCCGGTTGCTTTTAGCTCCATCTAGTGGTTGTTAGTCCACACTACAATAGCTGGCAGTGTATCTGATGTCTGGCCAACAATTAAAATGATTGCTGTTGCTTCTTCTAATATGGTAGACATTCAGAGTTATATCCAAGATATTAGGCTTTCCTAAAAAAGTAAACAGTAGCTGGATGTCTTTGGTTTATTTTCAGAACTCTTCCTGTTTAATTTTTGTCATTCATATTTTTAGTGGAAAATATAAACTTGCAGTAGCCTGTCTGTATTTTAAGATGAAGCCTGATGAAATAAGTAAAATTCAAAAACATCGTAAGGGTAAAAGAAAGAATACAAACTTGAAGACAATATTACTTCAATTACTGTGAAGCATACCTTGGAGGAAGCTTTCAAAATTCTCCCACCAGGGGGCATGTTTATTCTATATTAAGACCATTGAAAAGATTCAGCTTCCTAATTCCCATTTCACGAGTTATACTGTAGATCTAAAATAGACTTTTTGACATTCCTTAAAAGTGACAAAATAATCTGTAAATGTTTCTTCATCTGAAATGAGCAAGTACAATTAGTAGTTTTGTCTAATAAGGTTTCAACATCAAAGGATATAGACTAATGTATTGTATAAGATCATTTGGATTCATCGGAGTCACCCAGAAAGTTAATTGATTACACATTTTTGATTAATTTACATCAGGCAGATGGGTCCCAAATGTTGGTGTAACTGAATTGTCGATAAACTTGAAGATGTGTGATTTGATGTTCAAACTCTTCAACCAGAGATTAGCTGAAAATGGATTGTGAAGTACTTTTGTAAAGGCGAGTACTGTATGTATTGTATATCAAAAAATCTAAATAGACACAGCCCATATATATCAGCTGTTGTTTAATGCCTTGATACACATTTCATGCCGTACAAGTCCACTGCCCACTTTTATTTATCTTTACCTCAATAACATATTTAATTTCAACTGGACTCAGTCTATTTAATAGAGAGAGCAAATGTCTTAACCTGCGGATTGATATAAAAGTCATTTGATTATCTACTTATAAAACTTTGCATCCTAATGGGTGTTCAGTTTAATGCTACTACATTATAATGTGAGTCTGGTTTAGACTGAGAATTACACAGATTACTGTAACTGTATATGATGTAGTAGCTCTATGCACTCATAGACACAAAACCTCAGAAAGTTACATCACACAGCAGAGCTGAAATATTTCTCAGGTCTTGCATCACTGGCAGCCCTGCTCTACTTCCTCCAGTGAAGTCTTTGTGTCCAGCAATTCCTCCCTGTGGAGTGGTTGCTGTAGCCATTTAGATACACAGTTTATCACCTATCACAGTGTTAAGATTCCTTTAGAAACCCGTTGTTGGATATTTTTTTCTTAATTAAAATATTTGTCTTTTAGTCCTTCCTGAGTTCTTTAAACTGTTTTGGATGCACGTCTGTAGCATTGGAATCAGTAAACAATATGCGCATAAGGAAGGTATATTAGAGAAGAAACCCTACACTGATACATCTGGAAGAGATAAGCAGGACGAGAGGTGTTTAGAAAACCCCCAAACAGTTGCAACAGGCTGCCAAAACCCTGTTAGTCTTTTTGGTTGCAGAACTAACACAGATGGTTTGGTCACAACCCCCCTATAGCTCTGTTTTCTTCAGCAGTAGCAACTATAATGCAACTGCATAAACAACTGTTTCCCATCCATTCCTTACAAAATGTACAATATAACAGTACAGTACAAATCTGTCTTACAACGCATAAAAATAATAGTGATCACCTTACATTTTCCAGTCAGTACCTGTTGACATAATCTATCATTTCAATTCAAATGTATAGACTAGAAATGAAACCAGAAAGCAAAAGAGAGAAGGAGGGAGAGACTCAGCCGAAGATGCAGTTGACCGAGACTAGTGCGGAGGTCAGTGTAATCACGTGCAGATGTTGAATGCCTCTATCCCTGAAATAGCATTTTATTGCTGTAGTTTGCAAGAATTGCTCCACCCTCCAAGGTCTGCTATTCCTACTCTTACATCAGATTCTGTAGTAGAGAAAATGTGACGTATACTGACAATCTTTTCACTCTCACCGGTTGAAATATTCATTTATTGCTGCGCCTGTAGCTCTCACATCCTTCCCTGCCATGTTAGAGAAGATGAAAGTTTCACAGTATTTAAACTGTTTGTGTGTGGTGGTGATTCAGAAAAGTGCTGGAAGAGTCTTTATGCTCACACAGACACGTAGACACATGGTATATATATAGACAGCATAAAGAGGTCACACACAGGGTGTGTGGTCTTGGAGGACCCCTGTGTCTCTTTTATCCTTCCTTAAAAAAACAAAGAATTAACATCTTGTTCTGTTGTCAGTAAAGATACCTTTCTGCATGATTCTTGTGTGTAACAGGGCAGTTTTTCTGTAAAGCTAACATTACAATGCAGTATCACAACGCTGAATTTGCCATGAGATTATGTAGTGTTACAAAATGAATGCCTAACTATACGCAGTCTTTCATGTTTCCTGTCCATGAGCTGCCTTCACATCCTCTGTCTGTGCCTTTGTACCACATTAGGTAGACAATGAAAGGAGTGCTTTTTAAATGGAGATTAAGTGTAATAGGAGCTCTGACCAGGCTTGTCTGATCCAGAAATTGCCCGCACTCACATGCTGAGGAATTTGAGTGTAAACTGTAGCTCCTGGTGCTTTTTTCCGAATGACAAACAACCCCCTCACCGGAGCGAAGCGGCTGCAAGCCTGCCCCCGATCATGTGAGATCCTACTGAGCATGATTTCAATAAGGAGTTAGGATTTGGAGATTTGTTTTCCTCAAACCTTCGTAGAACTTTCTTGATGCCTCCCGCAACCAGTCATTGAAAAAAAGGCCAGTCAGTCATCAGTTGGCATGTCAGGACAGTGTGCTGAGAGCTGCAAAAGAGGAGGAATTTGGGAATCCCTCTGGTTGTAAAGTAGTGTGTGTTAAACATCATGATCAGTATTTTATACTGCACATAATGTGTTGACAGAGTTGACATTATAGCTGTTCATCTTTGATGTCTTTAATATCGATCAGTAAAGACTGAACAGATTTCCATACATTACACATACCCCTTATTTTGTTTAAAATGTTCCTGCACAGAACAAAGGAGGCCCTGGTCAGGACATGACAGTTTTTATGACAGTGGTCCTGCATTACACCCCCATCCTTCCAGCACCCTGCAATCGGCAGCTGAGTTGGACAGACGTGGCGCTGTGGGGGTGGGGGTACGGGTGGGGGCAGGGCTGGAGATCTGGCAACTTCTGTGAAGCATGGCTACAACTTGAATGAAGCTTTTTACAGCTCTGGACGTTTCCATTTGAAACTACACATCAGTCTAATGAGGTTAACTACAATAAATTACTGCGTGTCCTCTGAGAACAGTTGTTTCCATTCACTGGTGTCTTGCCTGCTGAGAATGCAGTGGGGTGGTGTCCAAGAGAGGCTCACACACTCCAAGTCGCAACAACTGCAAAAACAAGCTTTGGCATGCCACATCCTGTATTTTCTTATGCATAAGAATCATTAAGTTCATATTAAAACACAGTTTTATCTTTATCTTTTAGATGTGATGAAACCAATGTTGCAGATTGAGTCAGCAAACAGCATTAGAACCTAGAGGCTGAGGAGTATCTTTATACAACAGCGGCCACAACTGACCCACAATCAGATTTCCTCTGAGTTTCTCTCTGCAGCCGCTCATCTGGAAAGTTTCGAAGCTGAACCCAGATCAGGTCTGAGGAGTTGACTCCAGCCGACCCCCTTCTTTCCAGCCTGTGGGACGTCCCAGCTCCCAACTTCCTGGGGAAAATACAGACAGCCTCATTTGAATATCCCATTCCCACTTCTAGAAAATTCTCTCTCGGGCTATATAGAGCAGGAGAGTGTGCTACAGTTACACAATCCACAGGACACAACTCAGAAGAGAAACCCTGCGACTCTGTGCCAGGTGAGGATTGGAAGATAACTGTCTTTGTTTTCAGGAAGGAATGCAGAGGGTGAATGGGCTGCTTTGTTGTTAAGGTTTAATGTTACAGCGCAGCATTGTTCCATTTTAACCAGTTTGAAATCTTCTGCTATTTCTCTGGCTGTTTGACCTGCATATTTCACAGAATATCTTTAACTTATTTGCGAGGAAAACAAAGACAGATTTGTTGGCAGAGCTTAAAGTTTTCATGCAACTTATCTCAGCAAAGCTTTTTCCCTCCAGCATGCCAGTGCTTTGTCGTCTATTTAAAGGCATTTAACTGCAAATTCACCAAAATGTTCTGTATATGCACCTAATCTGGCTTTTTTATTAACTTCGACCTGTCACTATTTGTTGAGGAGAGGTTCAAATCTGTCCTCTAGAAATCAGTGCTTCTCTACCGTGGCACAGCTGATTGGATGAAAGTTTTTTTCTGCGTCACACACAGCCAATGAAAACAGCTTACGTGTCTGATTGTGAAGAAGTGATGACTAACTACTACAATAACTTAGACATTTGAAGTTTAACGGATGAAAACTGGGGAATAAGAAGGACAAATTAGACAACACAGACTGTTTCCATCAGAGCCTGAATAATGTTTCCTTGCCTGCTCTGTGGAGATTACTACGTACACCTCTTGTCTTTCAGAATGAAAATCGCAGACATCAAAACAACTCAAGGTATCCGAACATGATGCAAAAGTCATTTCTGCTGTATCACAAATATGCAAATACTGAGATACTGGCAACATATGTCTGCACTGGTGGAGAGGAGACAGAAACGTGTTCAGAGACGTCAGGGCAGCTGGTTAATTGCAACCTCAGGCTATATACATTTGGTCCTTTGTTTGAAGTGATGGGATGAGTTAGATACAGCCTACATCAGGCACACACCCTTCTCTAGGACAAAAAGATGGCTCAGGGTGTCGCTACAGAGAACATGCAAATGCATCAAACATAGGGATTTCTGATCCTTATTTCTACTGGCTCAAGAAAAACAAGCGCTTGAGGTCATTAAAGTGCAGATGTGCAACAGTTTGCGTCAATTACAGGAAATGTAGAGAATAGGGAGGTATCATATTACACCCTTGAGTCAGCACACAGCTACACTCCGAGTGGACAGCAGCTCCAGCTGTACAGCTGAGCCTCCAGTTGCTGCTGACGTGGCGGGCAACATGTCTGCCTCAAACTGGAGGCCATCCCGAGCTTCTGTGTGGGCTGAGCCAACCCCTCCCTGCATCTACGTCATCACATCCCATTCTGTGTCCGGGCAGTTTCACATTTTCTTTCTGCTGAATTTATAGTTTTAAAAACTAAATATAGTTCGGATATGTATCAATTCCACAAAGTCTCTCTGAGGATATATTCTGACATGTGCCTTCCATCTCAAACTCAATACTTGCATATGCTTTATTTGATTTCACTCAAACAACCCAGATTAAGTCATATTAACCCATATCTTTTTCTTTTGTTCCTTTTTCGCAGGCTGCTACAGCTGCTTTTGGAGACAGACAGGATGTGGATGACCAACGTTGTTGCTCTTTGTCTGCTGGCCCTTGTGGCCTCTGCAGAGGACAAGAAGCTGAGCAGCCATGCCACCACGCTGGCTGACAACAGCGCTAACCTGGCTTTTAGGTCTGCATCCGTATTATGATTATACATTTGTAACATAAAGTGGCCTGATTATAGTCTCAATTATTTCTATAGATTTGCTTAAGCACTTTTTTCTTAGAAAAACATAAGTAAATAATTGTTTTTGTGATTTTGATTTAGCCTCTACCACAACATGGCAAAGGAGAAAGACACAGAGAACATCCTCATCTCTCCTGTGGTGGTGGCCTCCTCTCTGGGGATGGTGGCTCTTGGTGGAAAGGCCTCCACTGCCTCCCAGGTCAAGACCGTGCTGAGTGCTGACAAACTGAAGGATGAGCATCTGCACTCAGGGTTGTCTGAGCTGCTTTCTGAGGTATGAAGAACAAATATAAAACACAGTACATTAGACCTCATTATCAACAATTTTAAATTTTGGTACCAGAAGAGGCTTCAATATAGACCCTCAATAGTTTCAAACTTTTGCACATTTGTCTGATTATATGTTGCTTCATCCCAGGTGAGCAACGCCAAGACACGCAATACTACCTGGAAGATCAACAACCGCCTCTACGGCCCCAGCTCCGTTTCCTTCGCTGACGATTTTGTGAAAAGCAGCAAGAAGCACTACAACTACGACCATTCGAAAATCAACTTCAGGGACAAGAGGAGCGCCGTGAACTCCATCAATGAATGGGCGGCGAAGTCAACAGATGGCAAACTGCCTGAGATCACCAAGGACGTGCAGAACCCAGATGGAGCCATGATTGTCAATGCCATGTTCTTCAAGCGTGAGTATAAACAGTATTTCTGATTCCGAGCCTGGTATGTTTCACATTTTTGATCATAACTCTGAAACGTGACTGTACAGAGGTATAACAGAGTCTTTTAATATTTCGTCCCACAGCTCACTGGGATGAAAAGTTCCATCATAAAATGGTGGACAACCGAGGCTTCCTGGTTACTCGCTCATTCACCGTTGGAGTTCCCATGATGCATCGCACAGGTGAGTCTCTCCGTCATCTCTGCTTCTGATCTTATTATGTCTTCAGAGCTTCATAGCTGCCTCAACAAAAATCCAAGCAAGATAAGGTATCTGATTAGTCTGACTGCGCTTCACAGGTCTGTATGACTTCTATGAGGACACAGCGAACAACATCTTTGTGCTGAACATGCCTCTGGGCAAGAAGCAGGCCTCCATGATCCTCATCATGCCCTACCACCTGGAGCCCCTGAACCGCCTGGAGAAACTCCTGACCAGGAAGCAGGTGGACACTTGGCTCAGCAAGATGGAGAACAAACCTGTGGCCATCTCTCTTCCTAAAATCTCTGTGGAAGTCAGCCACAATCTGCAGGTAAATTGGTGGCAATTTGGTGATTTGATGGTTATCACAACATAGATATCCAAAAATCAGACATCAAACAAAAATAACCTTAACCCTGTGTGTTGAGCAAATCTGTCTCTTTGTCTTCTCCAGAAACACTTGGCTGAGCTCGGCCTGACCGAGGCCGTGGACAAAGCCAAGGCTGACCTGTCCAACATCTCTGGAAAGAAGGACCTCTACCTCTCCAACGTCTTCCACGCATCGGCCCTGGAGTTGGACGTGGAGGGAAATCCGTTCGACACCAACATCTTCGGCACCGAAAAGCTGAGGAACCCCAAACTTTTCTACGTAGATCACCCCTTCATTTTCCTGGTGAAGGACAACAAGACCAACTCCATCCTTTACATTGGCAGAGTGGTTAGACCCAAAGGAGATAAGATGCGTGATGAGCTATAATGTTAATGTTGTGAATCACTTTGGGTAGCTTTGTGAAATTATGTCAGGATCCTGTGTGTGCATTTTGGTATTACTGTTACCTCATGAGCACATTCCAATAGACAATCTGTGGACTGAAAATCTGAGCTTACTGTTTTTAGACACACTACACCTTCCCAGGGAACAATTTTGTATGTTTAAGCCTCAGCGTTAAGCCTCCTTGGATTGAATTATGTCCTTAATCACACAGAAAAACACAAATATTTGCCTAATTTGAGATTTCCATAAACGAAAAGCAGTTGGCACAACAGACAACATGCTTATATTAAGTATGATCTCTTTTTCTTTACATTCTATTTTTGCAATTGTGGTTCAGCCATGATTAATGTGCTCTTCTTGCAGTATCTTTAATGTTTAAAGAAAAAAAGATCTTTGCACAAGCTTGTCTTACAGATCTGTCTCACTCCCTCCCTTATTTTGCTTCCAGTCTGCACTGCACTGAATTGTTCGTCTACACAAGCTGAGTTTGCAGTGGAAAGGTGGCAAACGTCTGATGCTTAATTTATGTCCACTTGCCAACCATACAGTTGTTGCTGCAGGTATTTTCCACAAAGAAGCTGTTGGAACTGTGTGTTTATGAAATCATGTGTTCATTTTCCAATAAAAATAAAGGAAATGCTCTTTGTGTGTGTGTCCTGTTTTTATAAAAGCATGCCTGAATACAACAAAAAAGCAGTTGATACAGTCCTCTGGAGTGCTGAACAGAGGAATGTGAGCACGCAAGAGTTAACATCTCAAAGGAAAAGGGATAACAATCTTTCCAGTTGACTAGAGGTCAAACAATCCTGCCATCTCTGGAATGCAGGGACATGACAATGGCCGCCCTTTCCTCATACTGCTAATCTGCTGTAGATAACCAGCCAGAGAATTTGGTGGTTCATTTCTTTAACCACCACTAGCCTTAATAATAAGTGGGATCTTTGTTAGGACGTCCCAACCAGAGGAAAAGCTGACTCTGCGGTGGAAAAACTGGAGTGCAGGGTTATCATGGTGAGTGGGGAACTTAATCTCCTGCCGTTCCAGCACAGCAAATGAAAAGGTGTAGCTGCAACTCAACAGTGGGTCAACAAAAGAATCAAAATCAGTAGTTTTTAACACCTTTCACACACTCAAAACATTAGTAGTAGTAAGAAATACAGTAAATGGCTTAGATTTTTTTCCGTGTAAGAGCTGTAGCACCACCCTCTGGTTGTAAAGAGTAAAACGACTATAAGCAAGATAATTATGATGTTACAAATCAATGGTTTAATTATTTTATCATGTTGTATTTACATGCACATTGTACTTTGCAGTGCAGGAATAATACACAAGACAAAATAACAACATATAAATTACACAATGTGCAAGTCTCTGACTGACTTTGCTGTACACCAAGCATGAATTACGCTTCTCCTATAGTCAACATTAAAATCATAGAATATAAGGGGATTATTTCCATTTGTTGTTTAAAAAAAAGACAATAATTGTCTAAGGTTTGGTTGAGATGAGACTTTATATTTTGGGATTTAGGTCAAAACTTTGAAGAATACATTTCTACGAAGTAACATATTAATATCATTATCATTTATTTGGATTCATGTTTTTCTTTTAAATTTGTGCTCTCAGGTATTCCCCTACACCTACATGCCATTTCAATAAACTGCATCAGCATCTACATTTTGTCGCTTTTATTCTTTTACTTCAAAGCACTCAATAATAAAAAAATCTGTTCAATGCTTCTTAGCAAATGTCTTAATTTGAACACTAGATGGCGGTGTTCAGCCAGTGCACAGCTCGCACACATCACCATGCTTCTGTGAGGGAAACTATACCTGACACTCTGGAAGTGTTTTAATGTACCCGAGTAGAAGGGTGCAAAGTGAGCAGTCACACTCCCAGATATGATTAATGTTGTACACTCAGCTTGCTTCCCTGAACGCAGACATAAACATCTATGGATTTATGTACAAAAGTTACTCTGTAGTCAAGAAAGGTGGGTTGATGTTGTAAATAATTTTGTTGCGTGAACAGGCACACACACACAGATTGTGTTCTTATATTGACACATTAAAGAGAGGATGTAAAGTTAACTGTGATAACAGAATAATATGCAAAAAAAAAAAGAAAAGAAAAAAAAGCTGAAATGTTGATCTATTATGAATAATTTCTTTTCACATCATAGCTTCATATTACAGGACTATTATTGATAGCAGGAGTGTCATATCATTCAGAGATGTAGCAGAAGCATGTAGCTGTATCAGTCAACTCAATTTACTTCAACCAGAATTATAGATGATGATATCAAGTGTTACAACAACGTGTTAGTGGAATAAATCAACCACTGAGCACTTTGGAAATAGTAAAATTCCATTGACTATAGCAGAAAAGAAAAATAATCTTTCCTTTTCATTAGTGGCAATCAATAAGAGGGTGACATCTTTAAAAAAATAAATAATTAGACAATTTATAGGAAGGGGCATGTATGGACTGGACTGACTGTTCCTTCTCATTCAGCTCTAGTAGAGTAGAAATAAAAGTGGCAAATTTCTCTTCTTCTCTTTTGATAGTTATATACAATAGCAGCCTTTGCCTCCAGCCTTGGAGGGCTAATAACATAATATAATATTCAACCATAGCTAAGTAACAGGCTTGGCTCCACAACTCTATTATGAGCTTTCATGACAAACTAAAAACAGACATTATAAGCAGAAAAAAAACAAACATTTCATTTTGAAATAGGCGTTTTGGGGCGTTCAATCTTCCGACGGGTGAACCTCTGGTTGCCCTGAAATAGGTGACCACTCAGTGGCCAGTGTGTGTAGAGAGGAGTGAATGAGTGAATCCTTCATTATGGAGCGGGTGCACTTTCCTTGTGCTTCTCGGCAGCAGATACGTAGGCAGGTAATGCGACAACTCTCATTACATTAGCACCGTTGCGTTCTGCTGCGTTGGCTGCAGGCAGATTAGCCAGTCGATGGACAATCCTATTAAACAAGTCTGCATTAAGCCACAGTGAGAGGCTGCGTGGTGCCTCGTCTGCTCTGCCTGCCCCTCCCAGCTCTTTGTCTCTTTCTTTCTCCGGATGTTTCTGGTTTTGCTTCTTTCATATCTTTGCTCCTCTTCCTCTCATTTAGATCTTGTTGTCCACCTGCCTGTTGGCCTTACGAAATAGTGTCTTGATCTCCTCTGTCACCATCTCCTGCCAGTTATCCCTAGTAAAGACAGAGGAGGGAGTTCAGACCAATATTGTATTTTACAGAGACATTCATTCTTAAGCAGGGCTCTAGGATGTAAAGAAACAGAAACACTTTGAAAGAGTACCACAAAGCACACAAAAAGCACAAACAGTAAAACGAATGCTAGAAGTTAATTATGAAAATGTGCCAGCCACAAAGTAAATGAAGTCAACAAAGAGGGCTTTCACCAATCTGATTAAGAACATGTAGAAGATGATAAGATCAAGAGATTAATGAGAATCGTAAATCACAAAGCCACGACTAAGGTTCAGAACTCAATGAGAGGGAATTGTGTCTGCGCAGGCTCAATGGTTGACTTTGGTCACATCAAATCAGCCACGATGACATTTCCACAACACAACACAACACAACACAACACCAGCTGGCATGCAGGTCTCTACCTCCTGTGTTTGAACTAAGAAGGTCAAGCCTTTTTCTCGGCTTTCTTTCTCCTGTACGCGGCTATATCCTCAGGGTTCAGCCCGTGATTGTTTTCCCTGAAGTGACATGCGGATAGTTGCAGTTTGCATGAGTCGTGTGTCAATCGCAGGTTAATGGCAGTTAGGCAATTTTCGATCAGATGGGAGTTGATAATGAGAATAATAACAGTGAGTTGAATCTCTTACCCTGGTTTGATCTCTGGTGGTTTTGGCAAAGGCTTTGTAAAGTTTGTTTTCCCCACGAGCCAGTATGTCTCTTCAATACCTTTACCCTAGCAGAAAAAACAAAAAAGGCATGGATAAGAAAATCTGAGAGTGTCAAAATATTTGCCAACACTGAGGTTAAATGTTACCTTCAACTCTGTCTTGCCTCTGACTTCTATTTTATAACCTTCATTGAGAGAATGGAGGATCTTCACAGTGCTCATATTCACATGGATTCTATAAGCTGATGGCAGAAGAGAAGAGAGAAAGAGATTGGACCAAGAAACAAAAAACAAAACATGAAGCAACACAAAAAAACACAGTGGGTGATGTGTTCGGTGTGATACTCACGCAGCCCAGTGGATTCCATACGAGAGGCAGTGTTGACGGTGTCTCCAAAAAGGCAGTACCGCGGCATAGTCAGACCTACCACCCCAGCAACACAGGGCCCTGCAAACACAAAAAAACAGACAGATATGCAGAATAATATGATTAAGAAAAAGAGTAGCTGTATCACTCTCTGATTGTTTTTGTTGTTTCTCATTTGATATATGGTTGCTGCATCTTACGCACTGAAGTATCAGTTGTATAGCCTTCACTATATGTATTACATGTATTTTTCTGCATGTGTGTTCCAGCTGCACATAAGAGAGGGAGATGAAATAAGACCTGGAGCTTGTCCAGTCTAGAGCTGGATTCAATAGTGAGACTCTTATTAGTGAAACTGAGTCAAAACTGAGACTGGGACATAACAGAGTAAGATTCAAGACCATGAAAGCTATTGTGTTGGTGTATTTGGCCTGTATTAGTTACTCAACTCATTCGTTACTTAACACTCAACATTGAAGCCTTATTTTTACAGTAGGGGAATATATGGATATTTGTCACCTTTGACGTAGACTGAAGACATATCGTTCATTTTACATGTCAAAATCAGTCCTACAATGACCGGTCACGATGGTGTTCAATTTTATGTATTCTACAAATGGCTGTACAGAGGTACTGGACCACCTGCTCAACTGGAGCAGAATGTTAATAGGTGTAAAATGATGTGATGAGGACTCTGGCTTTGAACTGGACTCACCTGAGTGGATTCCTATTCGTATCCTGACGGGAACATCTGGCATGTGCCGCATATGGAAGGTTCCCACTGAGCTGAGGATGTTCAGAGACATGTTGGCGATCTCAGCAGCATGCTTGTTGCCGTTTCTCTTTGGCAGACCTGATGCTACCATGTAAGCATCACCAATGGTCTCCACCTGGGCAATGCCAACATTTAGTTATGGACAAGAATGTGTCACTGGTTACTGGTTACATGGCTCAAACAGTAGCTTTCAGGTCTCTTTAAGGTCTTGTGCTATACCTGTTTACTAAGTACACCTCCTGTTGATCACTCCACAGTGTCAGGTTGAAACAACATTTCTGTGAATATTGCTAAGATGCTGGAGGGATGCATTCATAAGCCTTAAACTCTGCAAACTCCATAAACATATCACTCATTTTCAAACACATTGATTGAAAATGAGAGTGTATTATGAATATCAAGCATGCTTTCTGACCTTGTAGACATCGTGGCTACTGAGCACAGCGTCAAACAGAGTGTAGAGGTCATTGAGAAGGTCGACCACCTCGATGGGATCACTCAGCGAAGAGATGGTGGTGAAACCTACAATGTCACTGAAGTAGATTGTCACCTCGTCAAAGTACTCTGGCTCCACTGTGGCACCAGTCTTCAGAGCCTCGGCCACAGAACTGAAGACAGAGAGGCAGAAAAGTGAGATGAGATTCAGATAATCATGCAACAAACAGTATATTTATTTCCTAACTTCACAGTGTGGATTGGATCATGGTGTGTGGTTAACTCACGGTGGGAGCATCTCAGACAGCAGTTTTTCTGTTCTCTGCTTTTCCACCTCCAGCTCTTCTGTTCTCTCTCTGATGAGGTCCTCCAGGTTGGAGCTGTACTGCTCCAGCATCCTTAGCATGGAGTCAATGATGTTGGTCTTTTTACCCTTGTTGATGAGCTTGAACTATTTGTAACAAAATACAGATTCATGTTAAACAGTGTAATATTTTTTAAAACTGGTTTACGTGAGTGAAATAACAACTGTATAGTTTGGAATAATATCACACATCGGTGTCTCCAAAAAGTTACCCTGTCAAAGATTTCGTCAAAGTTTGGTCTGCGGTCAGGCAGTTCACTCCAGCACTGCTTCATCAGCTGGATACACTCCAGTGGAGCCTGGTCCGGGGCCACGGTGGGGCGACACATTGGAGGAGGCTTCTTTACCTTACGGATGATCTCTGGTGAGGAGATGGTGGAGATGGGACACATTAATCCAGTGTCAAACAAGAATTTGTAGCAGTATTTTGTCACACTGTTGGCTGTGAGCTTTGCTGCCACAAACAAACAAATTGGTGGTGGCTGTTGTGTTGGTGAGATGTTCCTGAAATTTACATCTCACTTGTCTCAAAACATTTGAAAAACTCCTTTCTAATTTGTCTGCTTCTCTTAATCAGCATCTCCTCCTTTGTAATGGATGCATACAGTACCTTCAGGTGGTAGACCCAGCATGCAGTATGGCGGCCCTCTGACCACCACCTCTTGGAGGATAATAGAAAAGCTATACACATCTCCTTTATAGGTCCCTTTACGTGAGCTTGCAAGGTCTCTCAGGAACTCTGGAGCTGTCCAAAATAGATCTGAGAGGACAAAAGAAAGAATTCGATATCAGCCAATGAAGACAGATTTGGCGACGTTTTGTGTATACATCACTGGACACTACCAGTGAAAAAAATAAATCACAGATGATTTATATTTATATTGTCTTCCAAAAAAATGGAACTGTGTTGTGATTTCCAACAGGTTGGGGTTACGCTCTTACATTCAGGTGGAGGTTCCTCTATGGGAGCTTTCTGAGACTCCAGCAGCTCATTGAAGCCATAGTCAGTAATCTTGAGGACAAAACGTCCGTCAACCACACAGTTACGAGATTTTAGTCTGCCGTGAGGGAATTCTCTGTGGTGAAGGTATTTCATACCCTGGAAGCAAAACACATCCAACTCACATAATATATCAGAGGTAAAATTCACTTTTGAAAATCATGGCAAAATGACAAACAGGGTTATCATATTTATGTTTACCTTGATGAGATCAAGCAAAAGTGAGGACTTGAACATCCAGTCTAATTTAACGTCCTCGTTCCTCAGCAGGTCCTGCAGACTGCCCCGCGAGCAGTGCTCCGTCACCACCGCAAACATGGAGAAGTCCGAAAAGAAGCCCAGGAATGGATTGACATTTTCGTTTCTCAGGTCCTTCATCTGAGAGCACATAGGTGGATAAACAGGTAATGCAAGGACAGAAGAAAAGAAGGTATGTTAAGATACACACAATAAAAATGTGTAGCTTTTCCAAACCACTTAATTTGAGTGAGGATTCTACTTTGTGTCCGTTGTTATCCCCCCACAAGTCAAGACATGTTTCTCTACCTTTGTGAAAATCTTTGTGGTGCTCTGCTTCACCTCCTTGAAGTGGCCCTCCTCAAATTTCTTCAGCCAAACCCAGTCGCCCTGGAAGAGGAGCCATGTTGTTACAGAAGAAATGTTGCAGGTAAAAAATGGAAGGGTTTACTTCCTTAAAGACTGTGTGTTTTCATTTTTGCTTCAAAATGTGGCAATATACCATTGTCGTGATAATGAACAATGCAAGTAAAGTTGAATCGAGAGCAACTGGACTTGGTTGTAGATACGTGAAGACATTTCACTTCTCATCCAAGAGGCTTCTACAGTTCTGAACAAGCTTCACCAGTAAATCAGAACTGAAGAAGCCTCTTGGATGAGAGGTGAAATGTCTTCACATATCTACAACCAAGTCCAGTTGCCCTCAATTTTACTTTTCTTGAATGACTGAGAATCTTGGAGGTGTTTGTAGGTATGTAGGTATTGCACTAATTCCAGATTACAAATCTTACAGGATACATGTTTATACAAAACAAGTGAAAGTGATTTAATTAGAAAGAACAAAAACGTGAACAACACCTTATTTGAACTTTAACCAGAACAATTGACTCTACTCCACCTTTAACCAAAAGGTTTAACCTTACTTGAACCCCCAGTACCACTTAGAATGAATGGCCCTGACATGTGCTTCACAAGGACACCCTTCACTCCCTCAACAGATACTTACCATTTTATTTTTAATTAAATGTTTTAATATTGTTTTGCAGTACAGGTTGAAGTAACAAGTGCAATGACTCAGTATTGCAGTGTAACCTACCTCATACACGGCTACATTTGTTGTCTCATGAGTAGCTGTCTGCATGCTGTTTACAGAGTGTGAGCGGTCTGCAGATTTCTCCTCCAGAGCGCTCTTAGACTCACTCAGATCCTCCAAAGTGATTTTCTGTGGGACATCAAACACCAGGGGAAGATTTAATAGAAATGAGTTGTATCCTGAAAGATTCAGTGTGTCATGTCCAAGGAATGCAGATAAAATTGTGGTCAATAGAGTAGTTAAAGTTTAATTTCATATTGGAAACTAAGATACAGTGAGGCTGATTACCTTTCTGCTAAGCTGGGGGTTGATAAAAGTGAGATCCTCCAAGGTAAGCAAGATCCGATTGGGACCTTTGATCAGCTGGATCTGTTGAAGTCGCCGCCTTTCAATGAGATTTAGAAAAGATAAAAAACTGTCTTGGAGATCGTCTTTGGAGCAAAGAAATCCTTGTAGGAGAATTACTTTTAGTCCAGTGTTAGCGTGTATTCGTGAGGTTGGAAGATACATAACAAGAGTCAGGATTTTTGATATCTGTAAAGTCACAGCATGCAGTAATTTCAAGGACATTTTAAAAGGTTTCTTTGACTTATTGCCATAGGTCAAGGTGATCAATAGTGTGGTTTTTAAATAACTAATTGAAATCCTCACTTGGTTTGTCTGAAATGTTAGCCAGAGTCAAACTCCCAAAACTCAAAAATGTGGCTGACTGTATTTCATTGCTAAGGCTTTAGGGGGCTGTCCCTTCAATCGTCCTTTATTATTCTCGAGCCTTTACACAGAAAATCTATTATTGTGCAAATCACACCAATGAGTATGAGAGAAATGGTAGGAAAGATGGAGGCAGAAAGAATGGAAGAGAAACACAAGGCTTCATCTGTATAATTCTACATAACATGAACCAGTTTGTATTTACAGGCTGTACCTGATATAAAGACTTATACCGAGCCCTCCTACAGCCAGAGTCAAGATGACAGCCAAGACCACTACGATATAGACGACCTCCACACCTGAGGACGACAACAGGTAACTTGATGGTGTGGGAAATTATGGTTGAGGAATAAATTACAAAATGTATGAAATACATGCCATAAAACTGTGAAGACTTGAGTAAACACAACAGACTGTATACAAATGCCAAACTGAAATATCGTACCTCCTGAGCAGATGGCATTCTTTTCAAACCAGCATTTGGAATCAGACGGTGGAGGGGTTCCTCCTGGAAAATTAATGGACCTCCCTGCAAAACTAAGCTCTCCGGACGTCAGATCCACGATATAAGTCTGGTACAGCTGGCTCCCACTGTTGTCAGTGTCCAGGATGACATAGTTGGTCTTGATTTCCCTAGCAGTGTCCACCTTGACCTTCTGGTTGAAACCGCTAAAGGTTGTGTTCTTTGTGAAGTACGCCAGGTTCGAGCCGGACAGCTGCATGCCTGCTCTCCTGGCATTGTGGATGGACTTAGCCAGGAGGTAGATACTGTTATAGATGGTCCCAAACAGGGGGTTAACCTGCAAGGATGATCAAGGGTTGTTGGTTGGGGCACAAGAGAAGACATGATGTGTTACTATATTATATCACTAAAAATGAATGTTTCTGATAAAGAGAGTTAGCAATTGAAAATGCAGGCAAAAATACTACATATGGGATGTTTATAGCACGATAAACATGAGTTCAAATGAGAAATATCCTTGGAAAGACTCCATGGGGTATATGGGGGGAAGAAAGGCAACAGGAAACCCACTCACTTTTTGCTAATTAAAGGGCATGTAACACTGATATTCATTATAAAATGCACAAAATAATAAATCCCTGGACTGTGCTTTCTTATAGAACTACAGCAGAGGAATAACAAAAAGATGGACTTTCATACTAATAAAGACTGACTTTGGAAGATACCTATTTGATTTCTCTAATTCACAATGACTCTTGAACACATTTTGCATGTATTAAGGATGTGGATTTTTGCTCCCTATCCCTTACATTGATACTAGGAAAGGATCACTTCAGCGACTTAAGTTTTTCAGTGTAAAAATGGGCATGTGAATAGTTTTAAGACAGACTTTAAAAAGTGGGACCCTTTCCTTTAACTCCCTAGTGTATCATCCTAAAAGTTCCTACCTGCTCTGCCTGCACGGCCAGCGTCAGTTCCTCACTCCTCTTGGCGGCAGTGAACGCCTCGTTGAAAGACAAAGGCTCAGAGGCCATAGTGATAGTGAGCACAGCATCATAGGCCTCCCTTAGCCTGCTGTTGTTTTGCAGGGGAACGTAGGAGACGTTGGTGTAGGGCACGCTGTAGTGGAGAGTGTCATAGGGAACAAACACATACTTCCCCGAGGTCAGACCCATTTCCCGTGCTTTGAGAAGGAAAGTAGCCTGCTGCTCACCTCCAATCAGGATTGAGTGCATGCACATGATTATGGCTGAAACAGACAAGGAAAAAAACACACAATAAAGTATTTGATTTTTACAAAGTGGCTCATGAAAAGTGATAATATGACCTGTGACTTCAGTATTATAATGATTGAATGTGTGAGCAAGTGACTAGTATGAACAAATACACTCTAGTAAAAAGTACTCCAGTGCCCCCCTCTAGTGGAGTGACTGCAATACCTACTCAAAATGTTAATCATATGATCAGAAAGACTTATTTATTTTATTTATAAACTCAGTTCAATTGGATGCAAACTGGCTGATGGCTCCAAGTAAACCACTGGTTCAAATGATTCACAAAATGAGAGGGTGGCCTGTAGGATTAAGACACTGATAAATTAAGTTGCTGTCCCAGTTCACCTTAACCACAAGGTTAAATTTACAGAGTCAAGATGGCTTCCTCGTCAGATGGCTGAGCTTACTGAAGAGGGTGTGTACCGCTGGGATATGAGAATATTCTTGTGGAGCAAATCAGGAGAGCTGATTGTCTGACGTTTTGCACTCATTCACCTGTGATGTAATATCTGCTCCCCATGTTCTTATATCAATGGTCATTTATTTCTATAAATCCCCTATTTCAAAACTAGATTCAATGCGACTTTATTCTACTTCATGATTATCTCTCACTTTAACACATACAATAATCTTACAGCAATATTTTATCACTGTAATGAACCCAGGTCCTCACCTCTGATCTCTCCTGCAGCTTGGATCTTCCTCAGTGTGTTCTCCACCTCTGTCTCATTAATACCAATAGGTGTAACCAGGCGAACGGCAAGCCCCTTATTCCTTAGAGCAGTGGCCAATCTCCCAGCAGTATCCACCCAAATATCCTCATTGGATGAGACCACCACAACACTGGCCCACCTAAAGTGTTTCAACACGGTGAACAACACCTCAGTGGGGAACGGTACTGTCCTGGCGAAAGTTGGGTATCCTGAGGTGCCTACCAGCTCATAGTTAACACAGCCGTAGGAGAAGACGGCCTTATCCCAGTTCTTGGCCAGCAAAGAAGCTGCAATACAGTATCCAGGATTGGTGGGGCCCAGAAACGCATCCGCCATCTTCTCATAATAAATAAAGGCGGTGAGAGCTTTGGATGTTTCACAGGGCTCCTGGAGGATGATAAAGTCCATTTTCAGGCCCAGATCCAGGTTCAGGTCTCCGTTTATCCTGCTTACAGCGAGCCTGGCGGCCGCAGCAGGCAGCGCTCTGTAGTACACAGGGTCGCAGTTCCAAGGCCCCAAGACCCCCACTTTGAAAATCAAACATCGGACACAACAAGGGAACGTCAGCACTCCGAGGAGGACCCATAATAGAAAGTTATAGAAGGGCAGTGTGGTTAGAGTTGGTCGACTTTTAATGATGGGGATATATGGATGATTGGACTCCCATAGCGTCCCTCTGAAATTTGGAGGAATATGTTGCATTTTCCTTCCAGGATGTCCAAGGTGAAGTGAATCTTTGCGTTCACTTTATTAATTATCAATTAGACCAGTGACACCTGCAAGACAGATGGAAATAAATGTTCTGGGAATAAATAGTTACAGAATAAAATTATGAGCCATATGGCCAAATTGAAGTAACTTACCATGTCTTTGATGCCATCAGGACAGCTTCAATGTCCGGTGAGACAATCTCACAGGTGTCCTCTCGGGTCTGCTTCTCCGTCTCCACATAAACCCTCACCTAACCATCCCAAAAAACCTTACCTATTCACCCCGAGGATTCACGGCGTCGCTCATGCGAAGACACAGCAAAGTCATTGTGTTTGGATTACGGGGCTGAGAGTGACAGGCAGGGCTCGCGTCTGTCGCGTTTGGAGACAACTTCAGCACCCTGGAGAGCTACTTACGCCCCGCAGTCAGAGCCTCTGAAGGCTCCTGTGCGTTTCCACAAACACCTCTGTTCACAGGAAGCATATCTGAAGGAGGGAAAAAACACCCCCGGCCCTCAGGTTTTCTGTCTGTCATATGTATTTAAAAAAAAAAAAAAAATCCAAATCTAGGTGGCAAAAAAACTCGGTCGAAAAATGAGCCGTCCTCCCTCAAAATATGTTTCTGATCAATAAAAATGGGAAAGTATATGATGTATTATAAATATAGGAGGCCAGTGTCAGCTACAGGCCCATTCAATCAAGTCCCTCCAAAGTGACCTGGGGCAAAACGTAGGTGTTACTCTCTAATCCATTTCCAGTGAGGTACAATATAAGAGGATTGACAACAGGCCTTAGTCTGTTCTAAAAGCCTTGTTATCATTCATGCTGGAGAAGCAATAAGGCATTTCCCAATCAATTAACTTACTTCTCTAAAAATTACAACATTATAGACTAGACCTCTATATCACTAGAGATAAATATTTTGTATGCACATGTTTTTCTAGCCATGGAGACACCTCAGCCATATCGCACACAGACACCTGAACCGTGCTGTAATTGGTCTAATACGCCTGCAGCACACCAGGTCCCACAGATCAAATGAATTTGAACCCTAGTGGAGTGGCAGTCATTAAAGATAACGAAGGGCTCTCCCTGTGGGTCCCCTGAGTTCTGCTGCGTTTCACCTGCGTCAGTCTTTTCAGCTCTTTCTCAGAAGACTCCACTGGTGAAACAGCCTGGCTGGCAAATGACTCCAAGAACAGCTGGTTGCCACAACATCAAGCCCTTGGATGACAGTGTGGAAGACAAAATATGGACAGGATGGATGACTTGAAAAAAACCATGTGAGACCATGCAGTGGAAGGTTAGAATAAAAAGAAGGCGATTGTTAGCCACACAAACTTGTTTTAATTTAGTTAATGGAGACTCTCGTATAATCTTGCAGATCATCAAAGGATCATAACTTCTCATAAATTGTAATGGCCACATAAGGGTGAGCTGTGAGCTTATGCTCAAGAGTTGATCTGTTCAGAAGCTATGGAGTGACTAGTTCAACCAACATCAGGCTGCAGCTGTGTGTGTGTGTGTGTGTGCGTGTGTGTGTGTGTGCATGTGTGCGTGCGTCTGTGTGTTTGGAGGATATTAAATATCATGCCAAAAACCTTTTTCCTCCAAACTCAATCCAGACCACTGACTACTAAAGACAATGAGGCAGTAAAGGAACATTATACAAACTTTACACAATACAATAGAATCCATAGTTACAGGAATATTACATTGCATTAAATGCACAAGGAGTTGGAAAGTGATTCCACCTTTGTTGACCCATATCCCACATAAGCTGATGAGCCTCTTAAACGTAACACCTTGACACCTGCATCCAGGAATAGAGGACAGAAATGGCGACTCAGCGTAATGTCCACCCAGTGAGTAGTGAACACAACACATTGGATGCAGCTCCTGAGACGAGCTCTGCACTCTGTATGGGATACTGTTGAAGGAAACATAGATAATCTTTACAAGCCAAAAAAAAGAGAGAAAAAGAAAGATATAAAAATACTTCAAAGACACATCTCTCACATTATACTGTATAGGAGCTAGGAGGTAAATTAGAAATTATGTATCGGCAGAAAAGGAGATAAATGATTAAATATGTCTTTGGGCAGATAAAATAGGATCAGTGAGGAGATGAATGGAAAAAAAATGCACCAGTGAAAGGTAAATGGAGTCACCAAGCACAGAATATTTTCCTTAAGTAAGTTAAAGAAGTTAAGGATTAGGTTCCTTTCAATTTTTATACTGATGTTATGGTGAAGTGTGCATTGAGAAAGTCCGCTTAATAGCACAAAGCAAGGCCCAAATGTTGTTGATGCTAAAATAATGACTGAAGTGGTTTAACCTTATGAAGTATGTATCTCAAAAACTTAGAAAAATAAGATACAATTGACTATATTCAATTAGGGGTATTGTTTTTAATAAGTGAGAGTAGACCTAGCCTATATCACATATCATGAGCAAGAGTGTAAGTTAAAATACTTATGGCTCAGATCGTATGGCCTCTCACTGTCACTTTTGGACTACATACAGTACATACTCAACAAGATTTGTGCAGGATCAATACAAATCTCAGGCCTCGTGGTCAAAACTAAGCCAGACTGTGCTGGTTCCACTGTAATATAGCAGCCACACTGTCCACTTGTGTCTTCCAACATTTTTTCTTTTATTTTCCTCTACTTTCAGTGGAAGCTGTCATGTCAAGTGAGCTGGTTTATTTGAGTTGCTTCATGATCCTTCACAATGCAGCGGCACACAGTAAACTTATTAGAGAATGGCTTTAGTTCTGGTGCCATCTAGTGGACACAGAGTGTGCAGTGATGCTTAGCCTTCTCTATTTTGCACCTTGATAAAGAGAGTAGACTTGATTTGTCATGGACTCATTATCTTTTTGGATGATAAAAAGTTGCATAAGTCTACTTTCAACCTAGATTGAATAGGGATATTTTTGTAACATTCTCCCTTGTCCCTTAACAAGGAAGAATGTTATAACAGGAATTGAATGTAATTGATGTGTAGATAGTTAAAGTACCACCTTGGTTGTGTTTGCTTTAGTTAAGATATTTTCATTTACATATGTTGGGTTTTCATTCACAGTTTTTTTGTTGTTGTTCCTTTTACATACCGATATTATACTCTGCATTCTGCCTGTCTGAGCCCATATCTTATCTTTACAGCCTTGAAGATTCCCAGACACTGCAACATGCAAGTGGGTTGTGTGTATGTGTGTGTGTCTGACTGTGTGTAGCCTACAAGTAGCTACATGAACACAATAATCTTTGCTCTTTTTAAAAACAAAACAAAACTGTGGCCTTAATTTGTGTGGACTCTTGAGAGTGCATATGTGTGTTGTACTGTATGGGTGTGCGCTGTGATGCTGTCATGCTCTCATGAGGAAAACAATGGCCAAGGTCGCAGATGAAGAGTGGAGGCCCCTCAGCATTGTGTGAGCAGCAACAGATGTTCACCATAATTCATCACGTGTGTGTCTGACCCTCCTTTTTGAGAAATTGTTACAATGTCTGATCTAACATTATGCAACCTAATGTCTACACAAATCTACTTTGGTCTGCTGTGCAGCAGTATGTGCAGGAGTTATCCTGTTAAAGTTGTTGTCAGGGTCTCTTGTCTAGATTAGTGTAAGGAAACGATTTTCAAACTAATATTTCCTGCATACACACTGTAATGGCATATTACTAAGTAAAATATTTTTAAATTACTTCATATAAACCTATACAGGCTCTGTCTGCAAGACTTTAAAGATCTGCTGAGTAGGCAGTAACAGGAAACGTCTGTTTCCGTTCACATAATTTATTTTATCAGTTACATCAAAATACAAACTTCTGGCCAAATGAAACAAACCGACGCCTTGTTGCGCAACACTGTGTCTCAGCTTTTGTTTTCGAGTGGGTTTGAGTTTGCTGCGACTTCACTGCGCGCCGATGAGTAGAGTCAAAGCCACCTGAGAGAGCAGACAGAGCCCGGAAGTCACACGTGTGAGCCTTTAAAAATAAAAGTACAATGTTGGTCAAGGAAGAAAGTTGAGATTCTCTAGTTAGAAAAATATTGCTTATCAGAAGGTGACAGTTTAAGTGCTATTCTTTTCAATTATGTGTGTGCCATAAAGTCTATGATGTGTGTGTTAAATGTAAAATTACACAAACAAACTAAACAAAAAAAGAATGAGTAAAGAAAGAATGAAAGAAAAAAACGGGGATTTTTTAAAATTTTTTATAAACTTTTAACTCATTGTTGTGGTTTAGCTAGGTCAATAGGCTCAAGTGATTCATTTCACCCTGTCCTGTATGACATTAAAAAACCATGGCTACACAACAGTAGCCTAGGCAACACAATGAAAAAAACTGGTAACATGAACAGAACTACAAAATATATAACAACGGGATATATTTAGCGCAAATATCTGCTTAGACTTAAAGTGAAACCCGTAACAGACCCTGACGTCGCATTTGAAGCGTTTTGTTTTGGAAATCATTGACGGGAAGTTCTCTCATTTTGTACACCGGCGAGTTTGACAGTGGTAAAACGAGCCGAGTCTCCCAGGCAGGGCTTTATAGGATGGGAACAGACGAGTATGCCCTAGTGTTTCCAGCTCCTGGCAGTTTATTGCGTCGGAACAGACACACAGAGGGATCTGCGGAGCTCATGTAGACCAGCCGGCAGGATAACCACCGGGACACAGTGGCGCTGCGGGGGTCTGGAAAAATGGGAGCGGTGAAGTGAAAAACGTCCGAAAAGCGCAGAGTCTGGATGAAAGGCACCAAAGTAAGTTACTCGGAACCCTGGCTAACGAGAAAGTCATCAAAGTAGGAGAGTTTTTATTCTTTTATTTCTCATTTCTGTCTGTCAGAAGCTGTCTGTGAAAACCTCGTCTGTCAGCGGTGTAGTTTCGGACAGAGGAACTCTGTGGTCAGATCAGATTTCACGTTTGCCTCTGTGTTTAAGAAACCGCCCCTGGTGTCCCGACTGAACTGACCGGGCTCTTTTGTGTCGTTACCGCAAATTATTCAGACACAGAGAAAAAAACTGCGAGAAAACTTCTGTGAATGATGCGCGCAGAGGTGACATGTGGAGCAATGATTGACAGCTGAAAGGGGCGGGGTTGAAATTGATGGTGTTATTAACGGTACTTTGACTTACACGTGTGATAACCGTTTTGAGTATTTTATCCGAAAAGGCCACACTGGAGGTCTCTGCTCTCAGTGGTTTGCCACGTACGGCTGCAGGAAATTTGATCTGCAGAGGTGCCCATGCGGAGTCTGTACACCCGCCCCTTATGTTTACTTCCCAGGGCATGGCATGGTTGTTCACTCTGTTGTAATGCAGAGGGGGCAGCGACAAATTTGTCACAGTTTTCAGTCATTTTTTATGACACAGAGGGGAAAAGAGGCCGGGAACTTGACATTTACAGCCAGAAAGAAGAGCTTTGGTTGGGATATCCGCTGGAAGAAGTTTTTTTCTTCAGGATAACTGGTAATGCACCAATGTAAAACTAATGTTACAAGTAAAAGTCCTGCGCTCAAAATATTATTTAAGTAGTACAGAGGTATTGTCAGCTATAGATAGCCTACTTAAATTTTCAATGGTAAAAGTATGTGCAGCAGAATAACCCTTTTTTGTGTTATATAATTATATTTTATATTATTTGAGTATTGTTACGGGTAGATTACTGTGTGAGCAGCATTTTCATGTTGTAGCATGTTGAAGGTAAAGCTACTGATAAGTATACTGGTTTCATCTATAACAATGCATCATACTTTAGAAACTGATCCTAGATGTTTTAAAAGTAAAATGTTAACTAAAGCTGTCACATACATGTTGTGGAGTAAAAAGTATAATTCCCTCTCAAATGTAGTGGAGTAGTACTAGAGTAAATGTACTTAGTTCATCATCACTGGTTTTCAATACAAACATATGTATCACCTCTGGTAAATTATACTAATTTTAATATCAGCTTCATTATTTTTCTGTCAAATAAACAACATATTCACCAGTATATTGACATTATTTGATATTATCCCTACAGCCTACAGTGAAGTTAACCTATTACACTAGACTTTCACATAATTATATTCAAGCCATACTGTGTGGCTTCACCTCTTATAAATCTTTCATCACTTCTTTCTGAAACACTCTCTTCCAGCCTTGCTAAAATATGCTTTGATGGATTTGATCAATCTCTGTTCTTGTGAATGTTTTTATTCACCATAACTGTAGGCGTCCCATTGCTGCCTAATTGTTTTAAAACACTTAAGTACCATCTATTTAATATAAACTCACTGCCTCCTCCTCAGTGTCATGCATTAATTTAGCTTAAAAGGATTAGCGTGGCATCCATCTTCTAATTACACAGTTTTCAGCCTTCAACTTGAAGATTAAATTGGGAAAGAGCGGCCTCAATGACATTAGGAACACATCAGTGCGCTGGAGGATACTAAACGAATTGAGGGCTAGATGGGATTGTAGATACATATAGATGTGTTAAATGGGAGAGCTAAGAGGATATTATGTTAGGGATATTCACTTTTGTCTTTTGCTTTATGTGTTTCTTACTTTTCACTGTCAACAAATCCAGCTCGACAAAATCTCTTGAGATAAGTGTATTGCTTGTAGGCAATAAAAGTGGTGCTTTTATATTGGGTTTTGACATGCTAAGTGATTGTGTTTACACTGATAACACTCTATGGTAATTGGATTATCACATTGTTTAAGTTTTGCAAAAGTCTGAATGTAGTTCAGAGGTGATAAGTCATAATTTTGTGAAAATCGTGCCATAAAAATAATCACTGCTGTATACCTTAGGTGTAGGTTGGTAAATAAATACATAAATAAATAAACAACTAATGACTGATGATCCTCAGAGGACAGTGGAGGTTGTTGTTCTGCTCTCCCAGGATAAATAGGTGTGAAAAGACCTCAGAAAGTGAGAAGGTGTTGGGGTGTGATTTCACAGGCTTTTGCCAATTGTCCACTCTGGGGGGTTCACAGCTCTTAACTGCCGTTGCCATTGGATAATTGCAGTAGTTAGAATGTGGCTGATTTGAAGGCAGCAGCAGCAGCAGTTTGCCGTTAGCTGAGATTTATTGGCGAGAGGTTCAGAGGAACACCTGGTGCAGAAAGTTCACAGTCCTCGCTGAAGCAACAGATGGAGCCAAGGATGCAGGAGGGGAAGGAGGGACAGATGAACGTGGCTGCAAAACCACACAGAGGTGACGAGCTGCTGAAGACCACGTAGTTTGTAGGAGGCAGTTTTCATGAGGTGTAAACACAACTTGCAATTGCAGAGAGGGCTTACTATCATTTTTTGTGACAGCCAATGATGTAATATATATACACAATATAAGAGTTTAGCGGTTGCTTTAAAACCTGAAGGTGCTGAGTTAATCCACACAACACTATGCATGACACCAGTTCATTCATCAAGTTTCCCCTCTGCCCTTTATGTTGCTCATTCCATGGGTGGACTATTGAGCTTTTGAAGAGCTCAACCAGAAAAAATCTTGTTAAATTTTGTTCAGTGAGTGAAAGATTTGTGAACTCAGCTTAATTTGACGCTCATAAAACTCACCCATTCCTGTTTGGTCAAAACCTGCAGCTGGAGGGATTCTGGCCTTCATGAAAACACTGGTGTAAAATACTAACTCATCTTTTGCTTGTTTTGTTTATGTAAAGTGGCCTAGGGTTTAGTTTAAAAAAATTTAGCACTATTTTTTAATATTAAAGTCATACCCTTTATATAGCAGAACAAAACAATAATGGACACAGGACACCGGAAACCTTGATTACACTAATTCACTAGACAGGGTGAGTGAAACACAACTGAAATCATTCAGTTGATTACATTTACTCCACACCATCAGTATTACAGTAAGAAGTTCAAGGGTTAAAACTAAAGAAACACTGCACAGAGGTGAGCAGCTCTGTCTAAGTAGACTTTGAACCATGGTAATCAGCCTGCATATGTTGATCCAAAAGTATTATGCAGCTATGCAACCTCATCATCTTACATAAGCTAGGATAAACAACCTTAACCCATGTTAGATATACCTGTTAACAGCCTTAACCTGAATCACTGTGTGTGACTTAACTGCAGACCATAAAAGACAGTCAGAATTTAACACCAATCAAAAGATCAGAGAGCATTGTTATCGTACTGCTTTTTGCAAGAATGAACTAATATGCATATAGGAAAAGCTGAACTTGCTCATGAAAAATACTTGTTTTTTTGATTGAGCATTTTCTATAAATTCAGGACAAAGGTGGCCTCAGTAGTAGGTAGGTCACAGTTATTTTTACTTAGTTTGATAGATTAGACACTGATGTAAACTTTAAATGAATTGTGAGGTTGTAATTTAATTTTTCATGCAGCTGTAATACTGTGAAAGATTTTATCTTGATTGCGGGCTTTTCTGTATCATGACAGGGTGACTTTACCATGACTGTTAATTATGTACCTATTGCATAACTCTTAACCTCTGGCCAGTATTCATACTTATTTGAGTGTTTGTGTGTGTGTACACATTGCTGAAGTTGAACAGTGTTGAACAGGGTGAGCTCTATTCAGCTTTCATTTACACATGACAGAGACACAGAGAGGGACCTAACAACAGTTGAAAAAAGGTATGAGGTTCTTCTCCGGTTTTAGATAAAGAATTTATTTTTATTCACTTAAAAATTAAACATGAATGTGTATGTATTTTATTAAATCGTTCATAATTTTTTTGAATATGCAGACTGTACTTATGTCGCATTTATATTGTTTCATTTTGGAGCTTTAATTTCTACCGCCATTTCAGATGCAGTGGTATCATAGTATCAGACCATGTGGAAGTATAATTTTCAGAATGAGAAGTTATTTCTGAGGCTCACAGGAGATGCTCAGAGAGTGGACACGTTTCATTTTTCCTTTTTTTAAAGTAGAGATATTTTAAGGGCCTTGATTTTCATTTTTACATCAATGCATAGTCACTGTAGTGAGTAAACTAAGAAATTGCAAATGAACTCTTTCATCAAAGAAATCGGGTCAAACCCACTGGGAAACCGAGAAAGAAGGAATTTGAGGCTACTCCAGTTGCATGAAAAGTCTTTAAAGTCTTTTCCAGAAGATTAACAAATACCTTGAATACAACATTTGAACAATGACCTCTCTGCTCCTCGCTTCTCTAACTTCTAAAATCACAAACAAGGTGTTCTGATGTTGTCTGGGGCCAGTTTCACAATGATATTTCAGACTGGTCTGTAGTCTTAGACCAGTCTTAATTTGGCTCATAGATCAGTCTAATGCAAGTAAGAGTAAAAATGAAGACTGACTAATTTTAAGCCAAAAAAATTAGACACTTTACCCCCAGGCAAATTCAGGTCCAAGAGTAATGTTACCATGCTACCAATCAGTGACACCTGTTCTGGCCAGTAGCACTCTGATGGCCAAATTGTAGCGTTTGTTGACATGTAATTTGCCGGTAGCTTGCATATATATCGTTACATCGTTAGCAGCTAGCTACCGGCTCTACCGGCTAGCATACCAAAACAACCGTCACAAAGTAAAACCTTTTTATTTTGGCTGCTGTCATTAAAACAATCACTAGAGACATTGTTGGACTAATATTACCTGTGTTCTCTTGGCTGTCATTGGCCTCTGTCTGTTCCTCTCGGGAGGCTGCTGTCAGCGCCAACGCTGGCCGGTGTGGGAGCCCCAGTCGCCCCGCTGTTGACTCCACATACTCCCCTCTCTCGTCCGCCATTTATCCCCCCCAAACAGAAACAACTGGCCACCGTATATCTTCACAATGTTCATTGTCGCTGCAATTTTTTTTCCAAATCACATTTTCTCCTATTGTTACACTGTAAGCTGAATTTCCCAAGTCCTTTTAACTGTTGAATTCTTCCAGTAGACAAACATTTTCTGCTGGGGTAAACGGAGGGCAGCAGTTGAATGCGGTGATTTGGTCGGCCATTTTTTTTTATTTAGCAACAAATCGGAATTTATCCAGAATTAATTTAGCACAGTCGGATTTACTATAGTCAAGAATTAAAGTGCTTTGCGCAACGGAAGACTTTAGATGTCTATCTGAAGTCTGACTATCTGATATATTTAAGCCATAGTCGAAGTGTATCTTTGTGAAACCAACCCTAGGGCCTGATGATTGAGGCTGTTTCTTTGATGTTGATTTTTTACTGAAAGCTGATTAGAACATGATATTGGATTCCATTAGAGAAAACTATCCAAACGTCAACGGGTGTGGCGTGGTTAAAAAGGTTTCAATGCTAATAAAACATTTGTTCTCTCCCCAGGCATAATGTTACTCCTCCTGTGTTTTGGCCTGTTGCTGCTGGCGGGTGTCCAGGCCAGCACTGTTAAGAACTGCCACCCTGGTTGCCGCTGTGAGGTGGAAAGCTTTGGCCTATTTGACAGCTTTAGCCTGACCAGGGTGGACTGTCGCGGGTTGGGACCCAGCACCAACATGCCCATTCCCATCCCACTGGACACTGCCCACCTGGACTTGTCCTCCATTGCCATGGGACCGCTCAGTGACACCATGTTAGCTGGTCCAGGCTATACAACCCTCGTTAGCTTGGACCTCAGCAGCAACCATATTACGAAGGTCGGTTGTTCATGGAAGTCATGTATAGACCTTAAAACGAAGTAATACAACTAATAGAATATTCTGTCTCATGCAAATTAAAAATTGAGTATATAATGAAAATAAAGCACCCACTCTCAATTTAATAAACTTAGGGGTGTTGCTGCTTCATTGTTACATGTTTGGTCACAATTTGTGGCTAATGTTAGCGAATGTTAACTAACTTTTTAAGTTATGATATTGTGTAAAATAATGTTAATAAGTGTTACTGACAGTTGAGTGTTTTGGTTTACTCTCAAACTCAACTCTGAGCACCAAATGGCATACAGACAAAACTAGCAGCTAGCCAGTGCAGCATTTAGCAGCTAAACAAGTTAAATAGCCAGATATTTACCTCAGCAGGTGGTGGAGACAAGGACAGGGTTAAAATGAGAGTTAATATTGGACTTACATTTATCAACTAGACACAAACATGGCTACAAAATAAGAGCTAATGTTTCTCTGTATATGCTGGATACGCGAATAGGAGGCTAACGAGTTGATAATGTGCCAGTTTTGTGTTCTTAGCTTCTTTTTGATCAATCAGTTATTGCAAGTTGTGTTGTTAGATTTAGTATTTTACAGAGAAACATTTCAGTGGTTTTATCATGACAAAATAATACATTAGCACGCTCAAACCTCAGGCCTATGATATTATTATGCTAGCTACTGCACACTAATGGCCAAGTGTGTTTTTTTAATGATATGAAGGGTTAGCTGGTCACTCCAAATCATGTTTGATGGATAAATTTGTGTGAACACCTCAGAGGGCAGGGTGAGTCATTAAAATATTTTGAAGTTTTACAAGAACAGAAAAGTGAGAATTTCTTTCAACTGCATTAAGTGTTTTCTTTATTTTTCTGTTTGTCAATCACTTCCCTGCCTCCTCATTTTCAGATAAGCTCTAATGCTTTGTCCAAGCTGCGTTACCTGGAGACACTGGATCTGAGCCACAACAACCTGGTGAGCCTCTCCCCGACCTGTTTCTCTGGCCTCCCTTTGGCTGAAGTTGACCTCAGCCACAACAGCTTCCAGGAGTTTGACATGGATGTGTTCACTACTAAAGTCAACGGTGGACCTGTCAGCGTGGATCTGTCTCATAACAAGCTCATGTCAGTTTCCACGACTTTGCATGGAAGAGCATTACACATTCAAAGCTTAAATCTGTCAGCAAACCGCCTGTTGAGTGTACCCGGGTTGGCAGGACTTCCGCTGAGGTACCTCAATCTGGATGGTAACCCCATCACGCAGATCAAGGTGGGAGCCTTTGCTCAGCTGAAAGATCTGGTTCATTTATCCATCAGCAGTCTCCATGAGCTTCAGGACATCGAGCCTTACAGCTTCAAGGGCCTCCAGAGCCTCCAGGTTCTGGATCTCTCCAACAACCAAAAGCTGAAGACTCTGAGCCCTGCTGTTTTTAGTGGACTAGACTCCCTGCAAGAGCTGAATTTGTCAGGCTCAGGTGTGGCATCCTTGCCAAATAACATACTGACCCACCTGCCCAGTATTAAGAGTATTACACTGGGACGAAGCATCCACTGCTGGAGGACCCAGAAACAGGGACAGTTCCACCGGCAGCTGGGTCATGTCCAACACAACGAGGTTCTGAACTGTAACATGGAGGGCATCGCATTGTGAGACTGTGCCTGTGGACATGGACCACTCCTTACAATCCAGATGCCAGAAGTGTGCCTTATCTGCTTTGATATGCAAAACACTTTTTTGTGTAACTCTCACTCAGTTACCTCTGTTTCTAGGTGAAACATTGGAATATGTCTTAAAGGTTTAACGCAGCCTTCATGAACTTTTGACACAAATATCACAAATGCTGTACTGTTTAGAGACTCAATGGCAAAATGTACGGCATTTAACATAGCACAGAACAATTACTTTTACATGCTAACATACAGTATAGTCTAATCTGGTAGAGAGTCTTTCATAAATTCAAAACTTAGTAAAAAAAGTAATGTTTGTACTTAGTGTACATCATTTAAAGTGGGACCATATTAACAGTTATTTGCACTAATTCCAGTTGCATTTTTTTTTTTTTAAATAATGCACTTACATGTGGCCAAATGTCATCCACTGTAGTACAAAACCTTCTGCTGACCACTAAGAATTTTCATTTGACTTTGAATGTGATGCTTTATGGAAATGATTAAAAGAATAGTTTTCCAGTTTGGGAAATGCACATATTCGCTTTCTAGTTGAAAGTGAGTTGAGCAGATTGATACCACTCTTATTTCTGTTTATTCAGTGTGAAACTACAACTAGCAACTGGTTAGCTTAGCTTTGAACAAAGACTGGGGGCAGAGGGAAACACCTAGCCAGACTTTGTCTGAAGAACCTCTAAAGCTCACTAATGAACCACAACATGTTTTTATAGTTTATGTACAGAAATGTCTATTAATAAGATAGATTTGTTACCTTAAGACAGAAGTAGGCTAGCTGTTTCTCCCTTCTTCCAGTATTTATGCTAAGCTAAGCTAACTGATTGGTTATAGCTTCATATTTACCATACAGGCATGAGGATGGTATCAAACTTCTTATCTAACTCTCGGTGAAAAAGGTAATTATTTATCAAGTGTGGTCTGGAAAAAGTAAAGACTTAAACACATTGTGATAAAGCTAGTTGGGTAAATATCTTTTTGTGTAACAACCACAAAATAAACATTGTATTACTTGAATTTGCTTCTACAAATATTAGCCTGAATCTGAAAACATGTCCAATGTATTTGGACAATTTCTCTTCATTATGACACTAAGTTTGGTGTACAGCCTTTGTAAATTAGGTGCATGCGTCCTTGGATATGGTGCTCACTGTTTCAGTGGCAGCACACAACTTGATCAAACAAGCTGTTGTCCATGTTGAGTTTATTTTGACCTTCTGTCTCCACTTCCAACAAAACGGTTGGTTCAGAACAAATCTGAGACAACTTTCACATATTTAGTAATGAAGTGATGCCGCTATCTGTTGATGTTTAAACTCCCAGCTGCTCTGTGCTGTCACCTGTAACCTTACTTTAGCATTTCTGTGGTATTTCTAAGAAGACGATCAGCCTCAAGACTGCACATTAAGGTTGTGAATGTCAGCTATTTGTAAAGGCTTTGGTGTCTTAGTTTTGAGATTTGAAAAGAAATCAACCTTTTTTCAAAAGCCAGATGAGCCCAGTCTTGGTGTAGAAGTTTATATATATTAACTATATTGTATATAACTTATATAACGTGTGTGTGTGTGTATATATATATATATATATATATATATATATGAATCATATATGTAATAAACTGACTATTCTCACATGTGCTTTGAATGACTGCTGTTACTCATGTTCTGTATGATGTAAGAATGGCAACAATGGTTTGGTGTGTCAGTGAAGGAGCATAAACACACATTAAAAACAAAACCAAACACAAGGAAAGATTGTGTCAGAGTCGACACTGTGTTTAACTTTTTGCTGAAAATACTGTTTTTCAAAGCAGTCGTGATTTCTATGAACAGGACTGACTCATAGCAGGGTGTGACTCTACGGGACAAGAGGAAAGCTTCGAAGTCTGGTTTCCTCACAACAGTTTCTTTACTTTTTACAACTTCGTAACATGCTGTATATAAAGCTTTTTTTTCTTTCTTTACTTGAAAGTGCCTGGATACACAGACTCATACACACACTTGTGGTCTTGAATGGCTCTTAATAAACACTAAAGTGGGCAGACACGTCAGGGTTTGGCAGGGTACCATGCTACACTGGGTTGGTAACCTGCCAAGGAGGTGACTGGGAGTGAGACGAGAAGAGAAAGGAGAAAGAGGGGGAATGAGCTGGGTTTCAGTCACGGTAGCTTACTGATCTCCTGTGTGTGTCTGGCAATGAGCGTTTGTCCCGTGAGACAGAGAAAACATTCACATTATACCCTCCTTTCTCTTAAACTCCAAGACACCCAGAAACAGCCAAAACCAAAGAAAAGGCTGACTAAAGTGAGGGGTTTTCACAGATTGCATCAGAGTTGGACTGTACATGTCACACCCTGAAAACAGCTTGACAATATAGAGGATCTCTGGTAGTTCTTTCAACAAGATCAAATTCCCCCAGTTATCCTGTATTTGGGTCTATTTAAGCCTGTGCATGTGTGAATGTGACTCTATTCTCTTCGAGTTGGTGGGAGGCTGCTTGAGAGCCCCATTGGATTTGACCCCGTTGCAGAAAACACTTCCAGATGTTGGTGCTTTTTGGTCCATCTCCTGAAGGGTTGGCATGTCGAGACTTAAGGAACCAAACATCCATCATAAACTGTCCTGCAGTTCTCAGTAGCACTGGGATAAATGCTCACTACAACACTGTGAAATCGCAAAGACATTCAGGGAATGCAACAGCACAACAAATCAGGTTAAACATCAAAAGTGAGAGATTTTTTTTTCACTTTGGTCCCACTGTTGTAGCTCTTCATATATGAGCATAAAGTCCAGCTTGAGTTCAGATTGTTTGAAGTGAAATAAAGTGTTAATGGACATGAGATGTGACAGAAATTTCAGCGTTAATCAGAACAAGGACTTAATCAGAAAGCTACACTGAAAGAAGATCAGGTCACATGTCTATTCACATTTCAGTTTGCTCCTAACAATGTCCCTCTGTCTAGTCTGAGACGAGCACAGATGTGTTGAAAAGCAGCACAAATGTGTTGCAAAGCAATCTGTATGAAACAACAAGACTAGCTTCCTTAGAGAAATTAGGTTCTATCGACTCTAACCAGAGAAAACCCACAAGTTCAAGGCCACTTGTTTTGATTTTTAACAGCAAACGAAGGTGAAAAAGTTTCTCACAGCACTGGAAATCGATAGAGCAGTTGAAAGAAATGCTGACATCTCAGTTTGATGCAGAAAAACAAACCCTGATGAACCCACGATGCAGCACAATGACATTTAATTAGAGTATGGTTAACTTTTGACACTACAAAAAAAAAGAAAGTTAATTTCCCCTCAAAGTGAAGAAAAACCAGACAATGTAAAAGCTTGTTTTTGTGGTTTGAAGTAATGTCATCACACAAATATAGCGCCTTTAAATATCCGTCAGTCACTGGAAGCGGAGGCAGTGATCATGAGAACAAGAGACCTTTTTTCAGGTTGCTCTCTGTAGATGAAGTTGAAACTGGGTCAACAGAAACTTTGAGTGAGTGAGCCGTGTTTTCAGTCACGCTGCTGATGTCTGAAAAAAAAACAACAAAAAATCAAAAACAAATAAGTATTTGTAGGTGTGAGTTATGTGCAAATATTTGTGATGTAATTGCTACTAAACAAACAGCAGTTCACATTAATCCAAGTTTGAACAAGATTCAACAAGATTTATTACTTGACTCAGCGTTTACCGAAGAAAAACTGACTTTATCTTCCGGTTTTTCTTGTTCTTATGTTGCTTTTCAAAACAGACCAGCAGTGGAGAGATGATTTTAAACATCGCCCTTAATCTTTAGTTTTGAGAACAACTTAATTTAGGCGTGCTGTTTGCATTACGGTGGTATGGGACATGTGGGTGAAGAAATCATAAGGTAATCACTTGCTTCTCTGCAGTGGTCTGGCTCTGAGACGTAATTACTTCAAAGCAGACGGAAGCTTTGAACTGTGTATAATTAATTCAGGCAAGCAGAACCAGGGTGTCTTTATTAAGTGCTCTGTTCTTGCTTGAACAACTATCAAACTAATGTAATTTGACCTTCCCGCATAGATCCTCTGGAGGATCAGGCTATCCAAGCAGCTAATACACTTTGCTTCAACAATGAGCCCATATTGCTCCAAACACTGCAAGGTTTTACTTTTTGTCCCCGGTGAAACCCATAATTTGTGCTTTTAGAAGCAAGTTTCTGTTAATATGTTTAGAGAAAGCACAACAATGCCATAGAGTGGTACAAGCTTCAACAGATTTTTAGTGGCCCTCAGGAAAAACAAGCAAATCTTTGTGGACTGTGACAAGTTGAGCTGATCTTTTGTTTGTCTGAAAAACAAAAACCTCTGTGCTGAGCGGCAGCACGCTGACACAGTGCCTTGGTGTCTATTGTCACGGCGGCACGACAAGCCAGAGGGCATTCAGGGCATTAATACGTCAATAGCACTGTTGTCAGGTGAAAACATAATGAAAATAAATCCATATAGGGACATTATCTGTTCATTAATTTGTTCTATTCCACTTACTTTATATAACAGTTTGGGGAAAAATATAATATATATAATATAGATATAATATTTTTAAAGTATAAACAAACCATCAGGCTCTCAATGAAAGTGCCAATATTTGTTTAAAGCTTGTGCAACTGAGTCCACGAGATGAGGTGGTTTTTTTAAAGGTACATCCGCAATTCTGGGATCAAAAAGGTGAAGTTGTGACATGTCGTAAACATGATCTAATCTCAAAATGCTGCTGCAAGGTTCGCTGTCACTCCACAGAGATAAAATCAGCTACTGAGTCACTTTTATGAGTGTGCTCTGGGTCATATCTGGTCTGATTTACCTATACTTACAGGCCAACACTAAACAGATCCCGATTTTCTCCACATTCCAGCAGAGACTGTGCCTTTTCAGTGAAGCATAAACACAACACCAGTTTGTTTTTTCTATTCTGCTCTGGGAAGAGGAAGAAAGGAAGAATGGCAACTGGCAGATGAGACAAGGCAGCCAGCACACTGAAGGCATCAGTGCGATTAAGGTGGAAGATAAGCTGAACAGATACAGGAGGATGGTATTTGCCACTATCATGAGCACACAGCAAAAAGCACATTCATCAGCACCTTTAAAACTAGGTGAATAAGACTCCTATCTGACTTGCAGTCTAACACCATCCACCACTTAAATTAGCAATTTAAACTTTTCCTCAAAATAGATGAAGGAAAGAGAGCTTTCAGTTGGTGTTTCGTAAACCTTGCTGCCTGCTCACACTCAGTATAATCAGTGCAGAAACAGTGTTGCATCACCACGTCTCATATTGGTGATCTGAGGAGGGAGTTTCCCAAAGGAAAAGGGGATATATCCTGATTCTGCTGCCCTCTCTGTCGTTCTCCTCCATCTGGTTTCCATCAGGAGCTGCTGGGCTGGACCATGTGAAGGTTTCCCTCTAAGGATACCACCTTTTTTTCCAGTGCCACTTTTCACTGACCTGTTTCAACTGTCTCTATACTCGCTCCACATTTTTATAAACTTCAACCTGCCATTGTGCTTAAACGCGGACAAATAAAGTGATTAAACACAAAATCATAATAGAAAAATTAGGAAAAATAAGAGCTGGATAAAAACATTATGGTTATTTTTTTTATAGCCTCGGGGAGCTCACTCCAGTCTAGGAGCACTCATTAGTCAATGCACACCCACCGTATCTTGAGTCTTGGCTGAAGGATCAAACTCTTCTGCTCACAGAGCAGGGAATGCTCTGTAATGTAGCTGAAACACTGACTTGACTGTAATTCAAACGTCAGCAAACCCAGCATCAGCTCACGACCTTGTAACTGGTGGAAAGACATTAAAATTCAGGGTTCACGATCTTTGCATTTGGCAAGAGCTCAAATCCTCCTTGATACATTTTGAATGAGTTGAAAGAGTTGGTTATGGTAAGCACTCCTGCCCGTCACAGGAAGAGGGAAAGGTGCATGACTATGAGTGGAATAAGATTAAAAAAACAACAAAAAAAACCCCCAAAAACATGACCTCTAAATCCACATAGGCTAAAAGTAATTTAATTTTTTATGTTTCTCAGTTGCAGTGCTCTACAAAAGTTAAAAATCAAGTCAATACTGAAAGTTGCTCTATTTCTGCAAAAACCACTGAGGAGTAAGAGCATGCCAGTAGTAACTGTCTTGTTCACCTTTACCTTCCCATACAGAAGACAAAGTTATCCTGACACTAAAATAAACATTTATTAGAAGAGCTTGAAATGTGACTGCAGTCTAAGAGCTACAGCTCTTTAACACTGACATCATGAATACCGCTTTACTCTCCATGCTTCTTTTAGTGATAAGAATTCACTGAATTTACAAAGGTCTACAGACAAATACAGTTAATGTTAAATTGCTAAACTAATGAGCTCACAGACCGAACAAGCCAACTGTCACTGACCAGAAGCTTACCTTGCTCAGGATCTTTCTGTCCATAGTAAAAACGAAGTTATCCTGGCGCTAAACATTCATTAGAAAAAGCTTCAACTTTCTCTCATGCAACAAACATGCATCTCTAAACATCACAAACATCTCCCTAAAGTTACTGGAGTTTCAACTGAGCCTCCATCAATCTGTCCTGTTAGCTTGTTGTTTAAACTTCTTCATCAGGTCTCCCTTCTCTTTTTCAGTTGCTCTCTGCAAAATTACAATTCACACTCACACATTCAAAGGATAGAAAGCAGAGAAAATGTGTTGTATTATTTCTGAGACATACAAATTACCTGATAATCTTACTTTAATTGAAAAAAGGGCTAATGTAGAAGGCATCTTACTCCCAGATAAATCATCTGTGTTTCTCTAAACTGGAGCTTAGACTTTCAAAGTCAACATCAGTGATGAACACACAGAATTTGTGACACAGCCCATACCACGCAGTACCTCGGAAATAAGCTAATGAGGTGACTGCTTCACTGCACTGTAATTACATCCACATGATTGGGCCTGTGGATTATGCTGCTTGGCTCAAGCTTCACTGTTTCCTAAACTTCAGCTAGAGATACTTTACTGACCTTTCAAAACCAGGCTGCTCACAGTACACAAATTCTTAATTTTCATGAAACATCCCATATATCCTTATATTTTCTTTTCAGATAAATTGGCCTTAAGCTGTTACAGGATGCTGGTGGACGAAGATATTCTGTGTAATGGCCCTTTATTAATATGATTAGTGCTTAGTCTGTTTGATGTCTGGTATGTTGAGATTTAATGTGGCCAGAGCCAAAGATTTTCCCCAACATTTGTTGTGCTAATGAAGCATACACTGATTTTTTTTTTCTTCCCAAATTCACGAACGGAGCCACACACTCAATGGTTTAGATACTGAAACCAGATCAGTGGAATATTTTCATGATGTGTTCTGCATGTACTATTACTTCTGCATTACAGTCACTTAACCTGTCCCATAATTACTGTGAGGATTTCTATCAAATCAACAGTCAGGACTTTTATGTGCTCAAACAGTTGATAGGAGTGCACTCTAGTGGAAAAGGTAGGTAACTACAAGTTTTAAAGTTTCCTGTGTGTATACTTTACTACACTATATTTACTACATAATATATAGTACATTGTATTACTATTCCACATATACTACTGCAGACGTCCCAGACAAACAAATAAGAGGTTTGACTTAAAATATACAGTATTGGTTCAAAATATGTAAGGTACACAGGCAGCTTCATTGTCCAAATCAATCACACACATTGCTTTAGTTTCACATACTTTTATTGAATAAATCATTTGTCAACACTTTTGAAAATACTGACACGGAAATTCACAGAAATGTTTCAGTGTTAAAATGACATCAGATGAAAAGGAGTATGTTTAAACAAAAATCAGGTTTAAGTAAGTGGATGTTTTGTGCACACTTGTGAAGCATTCAGCGTAATGTTTGGCATAATCAATGTACAAAAATATTGCATATGCTCTGCAGTGTTGCGGAAAATAAATTAAATGCAATCTTTGGAACAACCTAAAACAGAGTTAGTGACAACAACACAGCTCTTTAACACTGACATCATTAATAGAGCTTTACGCTCAACTCTACTTTCATTAATCTACAAAACAAAATCTAATGACAGATTCAGTTTATATTAAACTGCTAAACTCTTTGTTGAAATACTAATATATTAGTGTGATAAAAAGTCAAATAATGAGCTCACAGACCAGCAAAGCCATCTGTCACTGACAAGAAACTTAACTCGCTGAGGATCTTTCGGTCCATAGTGAAACTTGTGCAAATATAGAGTTGTAAAATAAATAGCAATAATCTAAGGAGTTATAGAAACGAAGAATTTTCCAGCATTCTGTGTCAAACATATTTCATGACCTACATGTGTCCAGCACTAGTGAAAATAAACATTTTTCTGATGTTGATCCATGCGTCCACTTCCCTGCTCATTCATCGGGCTGCATTTTCCTCCGTACCTCCGTCACCTCCGTATGTTTGTGTGTATTTACTTTGTTGTCATTCGTCATATAGACAGCTATGATTACACATATTTCTAAGCCATTTGCTGCCAGTCGGCGACCACCTCATCAGCAGTTGAGGATTGAGTTGGTCCTCAGGATGCGCATGACCTTCCTTGAGGTGTAACTGTATTCATACTGCAATTGCTCATGGAAGAAATACAAGTATCCTGAAAGAGAGCAGAGTGGGCGTAAGTGCTGTGAAAAAAAAAATCATCCTTTTGAATATTCATGAAAATATGGTATCTAAGGCTTCACGTTACCATAGTGATAAGCAGCAGCGTCGACCTCATCATCCATTCCAGGAAAGTCTTCCTCAATGGTTCGTGGGTAACCACTGTCCATGGTTCCTGTCGCTTCGTCGTAGCTGTGGGCGACAAATAACAGCAAGACATATTGATGAAACACAACATTACATCTGGCAAGAATCACTCAGGTGATCTTTGTTCACCAAGAATACTCTGTAGTGCAGAATTAAAGACTTTAAAACTTTAAAATAACTGAGATGTGTGGCATGCATCTCCACGTACCTCCAATATTCCTCTTCGGTGAAGAGTAGAGTTTTGCCTGTGTCCCTAATGTAAACAGCTGCATCTACTTTCCTTACAGTCTTGGGAAGGCCGAGTTTGTGTATGTACTTAGGGTAACCGTCCACAAGGTTATACCCATTCAAAGCCCACATTCGGATCCCTGAGGAAACACAGATCAGAGACCAAAGTCAAAATAGAATAAAATAACAAAACATATAGAACATCCAATGGAATGACAGCAACATTAATAACCCACCGCTGAATATGATGACGATATCCTTCTCTGAGTTCTCGTAAGCGGCGTCCACCTTGTTGGGGATGGAGGGCCATGTGGACTTGATCAGTGTCTGCTCAGGCTCCACCATCTGAGGATGGATACGCCAGTAGAATCTGTAACAAGGCGCAGCGTGTTAACAAAATATGGCACAATAAACTGATCTACAATTCAAAAATCTCAATAATGATTCATAGCGGGTTACAGAGCTTTTTTTTTTTAGGGTGAGACTCAGAAGAAAGGAGATAAGTCCCAGAATCCATGGTGTAAAGTGATTATAGGTTTCCGGCCTAGTTTATGTATCATGTTTGTATGAACCGTCATGGGTCTTACCTGTCTTTGAAGATGATGGTCTCCCCTCTGAGCTCTGTGACAGCATCAAAACTCAACCTTGGGTCACATTTGTTTGGTGCGTCAGGCTTTGGCTTCACTTTCCTTGGGTTGGGGTTCGGACCTGTGATTGAACATCTGGCATTAATACACTGTTCACAATAATATTTTATATATACAATATATATATATATATTAATAAGGAAAATGTTTTAAAAAGCATTGTATTAATAGCTGTGATTTGACTCGTGACTTTCAGTTCTTGAGTTTCTAGTTAATCCTTAATCAAAACGCAAAATCATGCATCTTCCCACCATAGAGAGCTTGGATGCCTTCAATGTCATCTTCAGACAGTGGGTAGCCTGTGGTGAACGTGTAGATGGGGTACATCAGGGCACCTGCGTTTGCGGAGTGGGACATACCGAGGGCGTGGCCCAACTCATGGGCTGCCACTACAAACAGGTTGTAAGCTGTAGAGAGAATAAGTTCAGTCAAAATATTGTTCAGTGGTAATCATCACGCTGCAATATAGTGACTTATATTGAGCATTTGTGCATAATTCTCACCGGATGAATCTTTGGTCCAGTGCTCGTCCTCGTCAAAGTGGGTGTCTCCTCCGATGCCTTGCCCTGGTGGGTAGGCATGAGCCAGCAGTCCATCAGGCCCGTCAAAAGGGTTGTAGTCGCCATGCTCTGCAGAATACAAGGACAAAGAAATTGCTATATTGAGAGAATTTGCACTATTATGCTTTCTCCTCAGAGCAAATAATTACGTTTTCATGTCAAACAGAATAAAGGTTTCAGAATTGTAGGTTTATCGTACCTTTTGATCCAAAGCTGATCATAATGTCAGCGTTGCCCACATGCAGCTTCTTGAAGGTCAGAGGGGTGACATCAGCCCAAACGTTCAGCGCATTGCGAATGGCTCTGTCTACATCAGACTTCTTCAGATCTGGTGTATAATTCAAAATCCTGAAACATGAGGGAAAAGAGGTCAAGGTAAGCCAGGGAATATGAAAAGTTCAGCTCCTTCTATATCCACAGTTATCATTTTAACGCGTACCTGAATGTGACATTGTTATTTTGCCATTTCAGGTGTCGAGGGAAGTGGTTGTACTCCCCAATATCAGGGACACCACATCTGGCCTGCTTCATCAGGTCCAAAGTGTTGTCATCCAGATTCCCAGTCACCTTCAGAGGCGAAGGAAGTGGAAAGAAAATATGTGTTACCACGGTTAGTAACAAACAGTGCCAACATTGTCAAGAGTTTTTATTAGCAGATTTAGTCCTCATCATATTCTCAGCCTGTGGTTTTCTTTGAAAATCATGGGTTGATTGTTTTGTTAATTTTAATATATTGTAGTAAACCTTTTGCACTTTAAGGTATATTTTTCCCACAGAAAAGCTTTCCAAAAATCACAAAAGAAACATACAGTTTTAGGATAAGCAGATTTTCCCCACTTGCACAAAGGGTGAACCACAAAACCAACAAGACCATGACTTTGGTGAGCTACTGACAAAAGATCAGCCCTGAAACCTAAAACTAAGTAATAATTACATATCGCATATTACGTAAATTATATCTCACCTTGAGTTTGAAGAATCTCTGCATCTCCTTGATCTTGGTCTCAAAGGGGTTTGATGCCCCCTGTCTACCTTGGAGACCAGCTGGAAGACCATAGAAGTGACGGAGGTATTTCTATTTGAAAGAGAATAAAATGCTGTCAACTGAATCACATAGGGGCATGAAAAATTAACATCACATTTTTTAACATCACATTTTAAGACAGTGGCCATTCTGAAGATCTTACCTCTGCTAAATTCTGGTTGTCTTTGTCCCCAGACGGCAGAGGGACAGCAGAGGAGTGAGCGACCAGCGCCAGCAGCAGCAAGGCTATCATTGTTGTTGTCTTTGTGTTGTCCAAACCAGTCATTGGCTTCAAGAACCTCTGAAGGGTATTTATAGTGTTTTGGTCCACTTTTTTTTTTTTTTCAAAGGGTCCCAGTGATTCATGTAAAAGCACCTAGCCACTTCCTCCTTTGCCTGTTGAGAATGTGCTTGTATTTGTAAAACTAGAGTGACTGTGGTTTGAGTGTACCCCTTTGAACCCACTTAAAAATGCTTTGATAAAACATTTCACAATTTGCCTTGACTCAAGGAGTTTGCCAATAGATTTACTGAAAATGTCTACAAGGCAAACAGTCTATGAAGCCATTCCTGTGGGCAGAGACTTCCCTTTTTGGCAGAAAATACTTTAGGATGAATAGATCCCAAAGTCACATCATTAGTTATTATCTGTCCATCTTCTTCACTTAAAAAAAATAAATAAATAAATGCCCCACTATTAAAAAGTAGGGAATTTTTGGAATACTTTTATACTGCTGCTGGTCTCATGATTGTCATTCTGTATCTTGTTATTTTAGGTGAAGACGTTTTAGGATACGTGACTAACAAACACATGTCAAAATAAAGAAAGGGGTGATGAAAACATGTGGGTTAAATGTTTTTTTGTAATGAGATTTACATATGACTGTGTTATATGACTGTATTCAACATAATGTGAGCAATCTCATAAAGACAGACAGTGAGTTGTTTCCTTGCAAACAAATGCCCTGCATGCATTTTGTTTGGTAATAATTAAAACCAGCTCCTCCTGACTTACTGTAAGTGTTTTCCAGTGATATGTGATTCATATGTACCGGTGTTATAAGGAACTGTTGTCTGACAAACTGAATTACGATTAATTACAGCACAGAGTTTATATATATAGAAACGCATAGATCACAAGATACATGGTAAGAGAGCTGTTTGATCATAAATGTAACATTTAAATTGTTGATTTTTCTCCTATAGGTGAAATCTGTCCGTTGGTCGGTCCACCACTTTGATCCGGGCTGGAATATCTCATTTATTGGACCTGAAATGAGGTGCAGATTTTCATGTTGCTCAGAGGATGAATCCTCACAATGTTTGTGCTAATTCTCTGACTTCTCATCTGGTGCCACGAGCAGTTCAGATGTTTTTACACATAGCTGTGTAGGTATCTGTTGGTCCCTGAAGACAAGGCAGGTAAAGACATGTCGTCTATTACTGCTTCTACTCCATCAGTGTCTGTGTGAGACAACAATGGTATATAATTATTAGCTCCTGTAACATCAGTGGAATTCCACATAGTGAAAAGAGGCTGGTCAATGACCTCTAGAAGTTATCCAGATAAAGGCATCGTTCACATATTTAGATACAGAAACACTCTTTTATAGATTCAAAGAATCCAGTTCTACTTAAATTGCTGCACTGACGACAATTAGGTGAAGGCAAACATTTGACAGAATGATTTAACAGTGTCACAATTCCAGTCATTATCAAGATACTTTTGGAAAGTGTCTGCAATGCTGATGTTTTCTTTTCTAAATATGACACTGTATGTCACATTTTGCATTTAGAGTAGGTACCATGCTGCCGCGCTGCCAGAGAACACCAAATCTCATACATGGCATGATTACTATTCATCGGTGACATTTCATAATAAAGGAGCAATAGCTGTAGTGGCAGACATATACATATATATGTGGAACATTTACTACCCTCTGATCAATTTAAAAAGTCAAATTGATCCCTCACTTTTCTCTTGATGTTAATTATTGTAGATAGAAAATGATGTTCAGAATTACACGGGTACTAATCAAAAATCACAGATGTTGTGTTCATCTGCAGCTCATTAGTGATATCATGTGTATTGTGTAACAAGCACTTGTGTCTAAACACTGCAGTATCCTGCGGAGACAAATATTTGTGGAGTAACATCATTGTGTAGACGGTGGTTAACAGGGTGCTCCTGACTCATGCCTGGGGGAAGTTGACAGTTATGGGGATTTTTGCTGTTATTTTAAAATGGCCACCAACAAACACACACACACACACAAACACGCTCACAAACACACACACTCACACACACACACACACACAAACACACACACTCACACACACACACACAAACACACACACTCACACACACACACACACACAAATATGGGGAAACATAGACACCACTGATATGTGCTGTGACCCACTTCTTGTGGGAAAAGAGTTACAGTTCTTAAAAATCATGTTGTATCTATATTGTAGTAAAGACTCGAACCTGTAAAACCAGAGAATCATCTCTGTGGCAAGTGTTTAGGAGATATCAGATTCAACTTGTGATGCTCAGCTTTACATCACCAGGCCTAGCTCAGCATCCATCAGCCTCAGCTGTAGAGCTTATTTAGTCACTTTTTCAGTGTGAACACATTACATACTAAAACCTTGGTTTGCCATTAAGGAGAAGCTCTGTCATGGAAAGTTGACAACAGAGCATTATGAGAGATAAGGGGAAAAATATATCTCAATATAAAGTTAATATAAACCTCCTTCTGGTCCCTTATTACCCTACATCGACCTTTCTCTGACACCTGGGAAGTGGCTGATGCCTTGAGTGGCATGACTACGCTACTTGGTGGTTTGTTGCCTTGCTTCTTGAGAAGAACAAACCACAAGCTCAGCACTTTGGTGATGTCCAACCCAAAGCCCGTTAGATTTTGTTATTGTTAATTCCACTGCTTGGAACTGGTGTGATGGACCAGCCCACTGCTTTTGTGACTTAGCAGGAAGGGTACTCATATACTCTTTAAATTGTCACTGTTGGTCATAAACCTTTGGCATGGGATATGTTAGGGGTTTGTACGGACATGACCTGTGACCACTTCCCCGCTGTGTCAGTGAAAAGCTGATGCCGGACGAACTAGTTTCTTTCACTTGGTTTACACTGTTGTTGTTTTTGCAACTCATAGCTGAATGTATTTGATTATTTATGAACTGCTGATGAAGGTGCAGCTGTGCCATTTCTCAAACTACGTCAAATTATGATTGACAGCTGCCAACACTGAGATCAGCCTAATCTTACACAGGACCTGGTTCTTATTGATCATGGAGCCCTGCAAAAAGTTATACATACAACAAACCAACTATAAATATGAACACACAGTCAGACTGAGCCTTGAACCAGGTGACCCTTCCTCTTCTTCCTCTGTGCAAAAACATCCACCTAATTATTTTCCATATGAAGTAGCTGGACGTTTCTTTGTTGTCTAGGTTCTCAGGCCAAGTTCATTCATTCATTCTTCATATGTCCCAACTTTAGAATGAGCACTGGATTAGAAAAAAAATTTGGGGCACTTTTTGTTGGTGTTTCAGTTTAGATGATGACGGGGAGGAACGTCAGGAGAAGAATCAGACACGGTCAGGCTGTTTCATTGTTTTATGGAAAGCTAATTGTGCTGTATGAGCAGCAGGAGACCAGATGTCACACCCATATGAAAAGCCAACAGCTACTTTATGCTTAAACACAGCTTTCGCTAAAGAAGATCCATTCATTAACAGTTAAAACAACCATCAATAAACTGTTGCTCTAGTAAATACAACACAGTGACTTTGGTTTTGTCTCACATCAGCAAAACTCAGCAACATGTGTCTGGATCTCCCCACAGACCACAGTTAAACAAACACGGTGGGTGGGGCAGGGGCAATACAAGTTTTACAAGTTTTTTTTTTTATTTGTCTTTTACAATTTGGTGATTTTTAGAGCCAGTCTAATCCAATTACTTTACATTTCTTTTACACTCAGATGATTCAGAAAGTAAGATTTGAGAATATTCTAACTCACATTGAACAGATTTACACTTGGGCAGGTATTGTAACCAACTTGTTCACATTCAGCTTTTTTGTGTTCTGATATTTTTGAGTTGAGTTAAGTTATATTGGTGTTTTCCTTGAATGTTTCTCTAATGTTTTTGTGTCTCTGGGCATGGTGATCCACTCTAATCCTCCTCCTGTCTGTATCAGCCAGCTCACCTGCTCCTCGTCATTTCATTAGCATGCATTAACTAAACCCTGCTGCTCCAGTCAATCCATACCAGATCGTTCAGTCAATCTGTGTGGCAGAAACATTAAGGCCTCATTTTGTGTTTAATTCAAGATTTTTGCTTTTTCTTATATTGCCTTTTTTGACTATACCTTGTATCTCCTGTGCTCTGGGAATAAACCTCATCCTGCTATACCTGCATGCTGTGCAACATCTACCAGCCTTGCTTCACCTGCATCAGCTTCTCTGCTGCTCATCAGTCTCTCCATGGACAAAATCTGCCAAGTGACTGTAATGTGATGCAATAACAATGAACATGGCCAGTGAGCCATAATATGAATCAGCTAATGCCCACAGTAAAGGGAGGGGTTGGATTACGTGGGTGCCAGCAAGATCAGAAATGGTACAGTACACAATTGAATCTGTATTTTAATTAAAAATAAAATATCAAAAAAGGGGTTTCAATTAAAATGCTGAGCAACTGCTAAGATTCAAACCACAGTGAGTCCTGCGAGGTAAGATCAGACCCACCGAGCAGAATTTAGAAATGACATGTACCGGAGAAATGCCACAGGAGGGCAGCAGAGATTCTTTGGAGTGGGAGCTCACAGATGGTTCTGGTGCATCATCAGAAGAGGCTGCAAAAATGACATTTTATTAGTTTTCCTCAAAAGAGAAGAGACAAAGAGAGAAGAAATGATCACAACAGAATTTTTTGCTATCGTCTTATCTGTTGCTATTGGACCATTTTGTATTGATGGTACCCACATTTAGCTTTTTGCTTCAACGTAATGTGAGATGGCTTTGCCACAGAATGAGTCAAGTCTTTCTTGCCATTATTGTGAAAGCTCTTAGAGGAACCAAACATTATCATGTTGTCATAACTGAATATGTAGTTAGGTTACTGCTGTGAAAAGTATTCCTACATCCAAAATAAAAACTGTAGAATTATAAACTGGCTTTTCAAAAGCCAGTCTAGAATTTAACACAGTTAAAACATCACTTAAATTATTTAATCAGCTTTTGTTTGTAGAAAAAGGAGACACTCCTTGAAAAATCAAAATGTTGCTTTGTTCCATTTATCTCAGGTCCGGTGCGTAGGGGGAGAGTAGGGAGGTGAAACTTTGCATTGCAGTCTGCCACAGTGACTTTATGATTCTGCCACTAGGGGAAGCCTAAGTCAGATATTTTCGAATTCTACACATAGTGGCTCTAAATGCACCTTCATGTGTTTCAGTTTTGTTTGATTTATTGTTTAAGTGTCTGTTTGTCTGTTTGTCTGAAGTACATTTCAAAATAATAGCAGCATTATCCGATCTTGGTGTGATTCTGCGAGGAACCTGACCGAATGGTTTATTAACCCAACATACAACATTACATTTAAATAAAAACTACACACAGTTGTACTCTGCACACTGTCCTCACCAAAACATTGGTAGGGAAATGTCCCTGCCACCCACATGCAAACCTACACCCTAGGTGAACAACAATGAACTCTGAAGTGAAGTAGATTTATTACTGGTTCGCACAATTGTTAAACAATCAGTACTCTTTGGTTTTGCATCATTGATAAACTCATATGTGAAGCATTGCAAGTTGTGTTGCGTTTTGACTCAGTCCTTTTTGTACTTTGAAGATGTATAGTATCTTAAAGTACAGCATTAATTAGAAAAACACAGACAAAGCTTTTCAATACTCATCATTATGAAAAAGATGCTTTTTGAGACGGATATTGCAGATATATATACAGATATCTCATCTACTTGTTCTGATATGTAACATCTCTGGTGCCATTTCAGTGTGAAAGTGTGTGTATGTGTGTGTGGATGTCCTGCCATATAGTGGTCTCCTCAAGCTTGTAACCTCGGAGCGCCAAACTTCACTCTCAGTCATCACCACTGCTTTAAATGACTTCATTACCACGTCTGTAGTCACACCATAAAACCAGAGCGACACAAATTCTTCAAGAGTGCAACGTGCACTGTGAAAGTCAGCTCATGTTGCCCCGCAGAGGAATTCTGTTGCTCCCATAAAGTGCCACAATGACCAATCAACCGTAATTGTAGCTTAAATTTACCACAGCACCACCCTTGCCAGTCTAGGCATCCTGGCTGGCGGCCATCTTCTTTTTCGAAGGCCTTAAATCCACCCCTGCAATTTCGGGCTCCCCTTCAGTGAACTCTCTCATTGAAAGGTCCTGCATGTGTTTGCTAAAACTGGGCAAGAATGGGCTTTGATGGTGTTATTTCGGGAGAGCCTTCAGAATGCGTGGGACTGAGAAGTGCCACCCAGCTCATTGTGTTGCATCAGTCAGGAGGGAGTGAAGTTGAGGTTCCTCCAGAGACTGAAGAAATCACTTCCTCAATATCAGAGCTGCTTGGTTTTTAATCATGGAAATATCACCACATTCATGCCGACCACACTCATAGAGACAGCAGTGAGCACATCTTTGCAGAATTAATCTTTTTATACACCGTATTTTGCTTCAAGTAGTAGTTTCAACACTTGTTTGGGATCATCTGTGAGCCATCACTTTGCACTCAGAGAGTACATGTCTTATTCACATCACATTAACCAACAACTGATTTCAGTTTGAGATTTAAACTGAATTTAAATAAGAAATTGAAACCATATAGCTCAGCCATTTAAATCATCATTGGAGCAAGCATGTCATGTGACAAAAACTGTTCAAATGTCACTTCTGTCTGTCTGCTTTCTTTCTTTCTTTTTCTTTTTTTTTTTGCTGTCCTTGGCTGTCTGCAAACCCCTCCCTAATTCCATAGTACTGTCTGAGGCTTTCCTTGGATTTGCAAGTGGCATGAGTCACAATAACCATTTAAAAGGCTTTCTCATTAACCAGAACTCCCATCTCCATGTGTTTAAACTAGGCCACTACAATTCATGTAGTGTTAAGTCTGTGAAATGCATGTCATGCTGCTATCTGTCTGTGTCTTGGTCTTGCTATTGCCCCGTCCATGTTTTACGGCGCCCACATTTATTCCGGAGGGAACGAGCTCTCCTTCCACAGAACCACAGGTTGACTTGAAGCTGGCCACAGTAAGTGCATAATTGCATGAGCTACATTACAAATGTTTGAGATTTCACTGCATGTGATTTAATCTCTTGTACAATGCCAAAGACTTGCCTGTTTTAAAATGTTTCTAATGTGGTAGAAACACTTTAACTGCATTGCAAGGGGTCATTCTCGTGTGGTGGGATGTTGAGATATTGTTTTTATTTCTTTTGTTTTTGTGTGGGTGGGGGGCGGAGGTAAGTGAGTGCACTGCCCTCTGAGTCCTCAAAGTTGTTATATTGCATGCATTTGCAGATTCTTTCAGCATCTTTATTTTCTCTTTCCTCATCTTAAATCCCTATCATAAATCTGTTCTTGTTTTTCTTTGGAAGGAACTGTTGGAGAAAACAATCTGCATGGGAATTGCTTGCTACTTCTTCATTCATGTTATTTTTGTGATTGGATTCTTTGGTGTAATTGGAGAGGGTGCAATTTACAGCTGATGCTGTGAATCTGATCACTCTAGGACAGTAGATTAGTAGGTTTATGTAGAAATTATGAATGAACATAATGAGCAGTTTGATGGATGTTATGCGTGTAATCTTCTATAATGCATGCTGAAAATAAGGAGTTCATCCATAAGGACAATACCACTTTCTATCTTCCCATTAACTGAGCTGTGCAGGGCCGATTCATTTACCTGGCTCTTTAGTGCAAAATGAGATCTGACATGGACCTTGAATCTACTGACAGGAATACCTTCAGCAGTACTACAACCTGGAAAAAGAGCCTTTTGGGCGCATGAAGCGGAGTGGGCCAGCCTTCACCTCCAAAGTGAAAGACATGCAGATTTTCTTTGGGCTCAATGCAACAGGTGTGCTGGACTCAGACACCCTGGAGGTGATGGGGAGCCCTCGATGCGGCGTTCCAGATGTGGAGGAGTACAGCCACATCCAGGGGACACGGTGGAACAAGAATGTCATCACCTACAGGTGTGTATGTGGACTTTAACGATGTTTAATGATCAAGATGTTATTACTCTTTTTACTATTAACATTCAATAGAATTAGCACTGAAAGATATATGCTTGTATGAAAGATACAGGCATATCTGACCTAGACTGAACTTGTAAAAAAAACACAAAAAAAACAGACTGGTTGTCCCTAAACCCTGCCAAATACATGGGAAACAGTTTGAGCCAGCAGGCAATAAAACTGTTGGCAGAAAAGAGGAATAGCAACTGTCACAAATCATTATGGTTAACAGATTTTGGGTTTGGGACTCCTGCCTCTAAAGTTATTATGGGATTTTTAAAGTGCCAGTTTCTACATACGTGCGTGAATTTATGTAACAATCTCTCAAACATCCGTATCTATTTCTGATTTAGCCATGTCTGCTGAATGTACATGCAGAACAAATATATAATTAAAGAGAAAGTAAGAAACGTAGCCATTGTCGTATAAGAGTTGATTTACAAACGACTGTATAACCATACACTAATTTCATTATATTTATATTTACAAAAAGGATACTGTGTTCTGACCTTGATATTAATCAACATCAAAATGACACATACTTTGCAGCATTGGCAGGTACACCAGGGATTTGCCTCGCAGCACTGTGGACTCTCTGGTTGAGTCAGCTTTCAGCGTCTGGGCCAGAGCCAGCAGTCTGACGTTTGTAAGGTCACACACCCGCAACGCTGACATCATGGTGGAGTTTGTGACCTATGGTGGGTTTGTCTTTTGTTTTATGAAGGTCAGTCTTTAGTGTAATGAAGGACCGTGGCAAAAGATGCTCGAAAGTGCAATGAGCAGTTTGACTCATGCTCACGTTAAGAAAGATATATCTCTGTGTTATGTAAATATAACAGTGCAGTGGATATGCACGTGGAGGACTTCAGCAGCTAACCATGGCAGCATCATCATGCACTGGCTGCTGAACACGACAGGCTCCTTGAGTTGAGGTGAACGGAGCCCTGTAATTTTCTAGTGGCATGAGAGAAAACGGTTTTCTCTGTGGTTTCTATTTCATGTTTGGCCTGGATTATGTAATGAAGAACACGGTGACTTGTATCCATTCGACGGACCAGGAGGCACCTTGGCTCATGCTTTCGGGCCAGGGTTGGGTGCTGGAGGTGACACGCACTTTGACGACAATGAGCACTGGACAGCAGGAGAGACAGGTGCCGGACTGAGTCACACTGGCACTCTGCATTCATACTGAAGGAGCTGTATAGATATTTATTTGAGTAAATTTTTTTCTTTGTGTTATTGTAGGTTTCAATCTGTTTGTAGTAGCTGCGCATGAATTTGGCCATGCTTTGGGCCTGAAGCACTCCAGAAACCCAGACTCACTGATGTATCCGACCTACAGATCCTCCCGTCCAGCCAACCTATTATCAAGAGAAGATGCAGCAAATATCAACGCACTTTACAGTAAAGAGTTTTGATTCATCTCTCTATGGATATACTATACTAACTGATACAGCTATTAGAGTCATATCTTTACTCCTTTGTGCTTCCTCCTAAGTGGAACCTGATACATAAGTGTATGCTGATGTATGTTAGGCCCAGCCAGAGGTCGTCCGAATCACTTGCCGAGGTACAACTGGAGCTCTCAGAACAACCCCTGGATGTCAGGATCACTGCTCCCTCGACTCATGCAGAACAGATGTGCTCCAGACCTGACTTTTGACGCAGTGTCCACTCTCGGGGATGCCACCTTCTTCTTCAGGGAAAGGTATGTTGATGAGTTTTAATTTGAAGAGCTTGAAGGACGTTTAAAAGTGTTATCATGTACAGCTCCAGGCATGTGTTATCCTCATTTAAATAGAGTAGAATGTAGAGTTATTAACAACTTTATAAGGTTATCAAAAGTATATTTCTCACTTTGGGACCCTATTTTTTTAGCTGTGTCTGACACCAGAGTCCATTTAGAAATCTTCATTTTAATGCCATTTGCAACATAAAATAATCAAAATATATTTTTGATCTAACTGACAATTTTTTCCCACAAGATATCTCTGGATTAAACATAATGAGCAATATGACATCAAAGAAGGTCCCATCTCCAACTTCATGCCCAAGATTGAAACACGCATTGATGCCGCCTTCTGGGTACCTCGAAGATCCACTGCTTACCTTATCCATGGTAACTATATTTAATACTTTAAATACTTAACTGCAACACTGGTTTAGTTGATCTCACCCCATGCCCATAGCCACATCTAATCCCAATTTTTATACACAGTCAAACTGTTAATTGTCCCAGTGTTCTACACCCACAATTCATAGTAGATTCATATTAATAGTCACTGAATTAGAAAAGACCCTGTGACATAAAACTATCTTTATCCTTTGACAGAAGCCATGTTCTGGACAGTGAAAGGTTCTCTTGTGAAGGGGAAGCCCAGAGCACTCAGCCACTTTGGATTTCCAGTCTGGGTGCAGGACGTTGATGCAGCTGTGCACATAGTGAAAACAGGACGCACACTCTTCTTTATGCATGATATTTACTGGAGGTAAGGCAACAAGTCAACAGCACGAATCCAGTAGCAATCACTTCAAAAATATTCCCGGCTTTTCTTTGCATGCATGTTTACACATCACGGCATTTTACTTTTGATCATTTCAAAGTATGAGGATATAACATTTTTCACTGGGTAATATTTTTTTCCATTCATGAGCACATTGAATTGGAGTTTCAACATCATGAATTAGCAAAGGACATGATTAATGTATGTGTGAGTGTGTGAGCACTACAGATTGAATTAAGTCAAATTACACTCCTAATTTTAGCCCAAATGAAGATTTTTTTTTTTTTTTAATTGTGTTATATTAAATGAATGTGTAATTATATAAAAGAGCCAAATCTCAAAGCGCTGGTAGATATGGACCCAGCTGACCCAGATCTGACAATAACATTTCCTCTGTCGGCTGGACCTCACACAGAGAGCAAAGGGCTCGGTTTGATGACGGGATCATAAAGTTGCAACCGTACACAAATGTTTTGTCTTAACTTTGTAGCAAGAACAGATGATCATGAGTCACAACTTGTTTATTTTCAGTTACAATGAAAACCGAAGAGTTATGGATTTTGGTTTCCCAAAGTACATCAGCGAGGACTTTCCAGGAGTCAACACGACAATAAATGCAGCTGTTCATAAAGAGGGTGAGCAAATGGTATCACTGTTACCCATTGTGTTGTATATTTGCAGTTGATGGAGGCTACATACTATATATTTACAGCATAACTTGTGAGATGGAAGAAAATGCAAAAGCTTAAACATGCTCCACAACAAATTTCCTCATATTCAGAACAAGAGTAAAGTATGGTGGCCCTGAGAGCTCAACGCGCTGCAGCTGAAGAAAACTTTGACAAAACATGTGCTGAAAATACTCACAACACAACCACACACACAAATGAGCTGCAAGTAGCTCAGACGACAATGTGTGTGTTTCCAGAGGATACTAAAACGTGTCAAGTGTGTATTTGGTTATGTTGTGTGTATTTGCATAATGTTTTCTGAATCGGCTTGTGTTCTCTTACGTTGCAGTGCAGTGCATTGAGCTCTCAGGGCCACAGTTGTAAACATACTGGGTGATATTGTGCAGTAGTCTTATTTATGTTTAGCAGGTAGCATATCTCTGTCTGTAGCTTGAAGGGAGCAAGTTGCATTGTTATTAGTAGCACAGGAATGCTAATGTACATGCAATGTGAGCTCAGTGTAGTTAAGGTTTACAGAGCAGCCAGTTCGCCCTCTATCATTTCAACTGTATAATTTAACAATTAAAGTCCTTCATATGACATACTGTAATTTCAACTGTAAGCAAGAGTGGATATTTGAGTTCAGAAAGATGCCCATCATCGTCATCAGCATCATCATTGTGACCGTCAACAAAAACGAACAGCAAAAACATTCTGGGCAGCACAACATGAAAAATGTGAAATACAGTATGTGAATCTCTTTGTTTGCTTCCTGAAGGTCTGATTTTTCTTCATCTTAGGTTTCATCTATTTCTTTGTCGGACCACAAGTCTACAAATACGACTACTCCCAGAAGCTTGTTGTCGGAGTTGAGAAAGCAAATTCCTGGCTTGGATGTTGAAATACTTTAAATCCGTGAACATGCAACAAGGAAATTACCTGAAAACCTTGATTAAATTAAACAGGAAGACGAAATAAACACTGTGTTTTTCAGTTTTGAGTGAAGTTTTATTTATCAGTGGTCACATGTTGTCGAAATAAAGAAATACAATTTGAACCTGATGTGTGTGTTTTTTGGATTGTATACCACAGTAAAAAGCACCCAGCATTTACACATCAGCTTATGTCTTTTTATCAAATCTGCATATCACTGTGGTGGAGATTGATTTACACATATGATGGCAGGCTGTAAATAAGGTTTGCCTCACAAATGGCTACAAGTTGGGTACAAGCTACTGTATCTACATCTGGTTTGTATACTACAAAACACACGGTATACATGTCATCATTACAGACAGAAATCCCAGACGTAGTATGTAGACGTTTCATTGAGAGGTTTTAACCACAAAAACCTCCAGAAAATTGAGGCAGGTAGACCCAGCTGTAACAACCAGGATTACGCACTTTTGGGCTGTGTGATTGCCCAACAACCCTGAGAGTACTCCCATATAAAAAATGTGAAGCCTGCTGAAAATGTGCATTTAAAACATGGAGTTGCTCTGGTTGTTGATACCAGTTTTGGGCTCTCTGATGTTTGCGGGAATCTCATGGACTCTACCCATCGACCAGAGTCAGCAGCTGAAGCCCGAGGATGTGGAGATGGCTGAGGTTTGTTTTGTGGGTAGATGACTGTCTTGTAGTTTATATAAGAACCATATAATTTAGATTTAGATATCTCATGACTGTGACTGTTTTTGAGGAACCTAGTGAAGATATTAGTTTGTAACTATGCCTATATTTATGACGATTTATGCAGACGGACAATTTATGTGGATTTGATTTGGTTCCAGTATGAAGTCTTAGCTATTAATATCAAAAATTCATTTAAACTACAAATACTAAAGTGTAGTGATTATCACCTCATTTTGAGAGATAAACTGTCTACATTTATACGTATCAGTGAATTCAGCTTGCTTTATACT
>NW_019525195.1:223995-328120 GCF_002814215.2 Seriola lalandi dorsalis | reverse complement strand
TAGGAAAAGGCACATCTGATCCAGAATTCTGTAATTGTTCATTGCTTGCTGAAAAGATTCACTAAACAATTTGAACTAAATTTTTTGGTGTGGACATTCACTGGTCTTTTGAGTATTTTGAACACTGCACTCACCCTGTGGGGGTGAGAGTTTTTTTCTCTAAACAGCAAAAGCTCCTTCAATACTCATTTCTTTGCAACATGCATTTAACAATTGAGGTCAATAGGTGATCTACCTCATATGCATTTATTAGAAACATTTTTTTTTTTTATTTATCAGAAAATGATTTGTAGAAATAGTGAACAGTCCGATGTCTTTGTATCAGAAAATGCATCTGCTGTAACCTCTCATCAGTCATACACTGCGTAGTGTGGCGCAGAAAACATATAAAACACCATTTATAGTATAAATACTTTTTGGCATCTCATATGAACATAGACTTAACCCTCCTCTCACAACAGGAGGTTCTATAACCTGAACCCCAGAAGCAGAGACAGAGTGTGAGTGAGACGGATTCGGTCCACGTCAGCCATGGAGGAGAAGATCAGAGAAATGCAAAATTTCTTTGGTCTGACAGAGACGGGACACCTGGACCCTCATACACTGGATGTGATGAGGGAGCCGAGGTGTGGTGTTCCAGATGTGGAAAACTTCAGCTTTTACCCTGAAAAGCCTAAATGGAAGAACCACACCATCACATACATGTGAGATGTTTTGCGTCGACTCAAAAACATTCATAGTTTTCTAATACATACTTTAATCATTCTGGTTTTTACTGATTACTGTAATATTGTAAAATGGTCATTTTCTCACATGTTGTTGGTCCATCTTTTACCGGCACACAGGATTGCTAAATACACTCCAGACATGAAGAATGGGGATGTGGCAAAGTCCTTTTGTTCAGCCCTGAAGATGTGGATCGATGCAGCACCACTGAGGTTCATAAAAGTCAGCCATGGCAAAGCTGATATAGTCTTCTCCTTCGCCCGCAGAAGTAAATCTGCAAATCACTTCTGAGGAGTTACAATGCCGCTTAAAATACACTCAACACTTATGTTAATTATGGTTAATCATGCCAAAAAAGATGGAGAAGATGGGATATTTTTGCAACAGTGTAAATCAGATTTTCCTGGAAACCCTGGTTCATTCACTCGTTCTGTTGTAGCTCATGGAGATTTCTCTCCGTTTGATGGACCCTGCGGTGAGCTGGCTCACGCCTTTCAGCCTGGAGAGGGGATGGGAGGAGACGTGCACTTTGATGAGGATGAAACATGGACGGCAGGGGGGCAAGGTTTGTCAGTCGGGATTTTATCTCAAACCTTGCTGACACTCACTTACTTTGCTCATTTGTCTGAATAAAAATCTTGAGTTATTGGTTTATTTATTGGTTTAAAATATACATAAAGGATACACTCTTAATTTCATGATATCTAGCTCTTGCTCTCAGATGCTTTGAATGCACTTACTGTTAGTCGCTTTGGATAAAAGCATCTACCAGATGAAATTGATGAAATATAAAAATTTGTTGCAGATTGTCAAAACTGTGCAATCTTAGTGCAGTATGTTTGTTGAATATGTAAATCAATGCTGCACCATGAGGGTGTGGCTCGAAGTGAAGCTCTCAAACCCAAAGACAGCAGTGTGGCAACAGTTTTCAGTGTAATCCTGTGCTAATTTACCTCTTAAAGTGACTAATTGGACACTGTTGCTGTATTTCAGGTTACAGCTTGTTTGCTGTTGCAGCTCATGAGTTCGGCCACTCACTGGGTTTGACTCACTCCAAGGACCCCTCTGCTATCATGTACCCCAATTACAGGCATCACAGCAGTACACAGTACTCTCTATCCAGAGATGATGTGCTTGGGATCCAAAAAAGTCCAGGTACATGTGGATGAGAACAACAGGGACATCCTGTTGGAGTCGCCTGAGAGAGGGCCGCAGCGGCACATATTTACCAAGCATCAGTTTTCATGTTGATGCCGCTTATGACATCCCTGCCAAAGGCGTGGCGTACATATTCACTGGTAGAGTAATGGGCAGTCTGCAAAGCATCACTTAGGCCTTGTCAGCATGACAAGGCTCGATTTCCAGTAGGAGAGCACAACGTTGAGCCCAAATTACAGCCTTGTGCAACTTAAGTGTTGCACTTCATGCAAGAGGCTCATTGAGTTTGGCAGTGCCTGTGGTATGTTGCTGTTTTTCATAGTGTCCCAAAATGCAGTGACATGGCTGTGTTTTTCCAGGTCATAAGTACTGGGTGGTTCAACAGCTTATGAGATGAGAAGTTGTGCCGGCTCCATCTACGAGTACGGCTTCTCCTCCAGAATCAGGCAGGTCGACGCTGCCGTGCATGTCAGTGAATATGGGAAAACAGTTTTCTTCACAGGAGATTTTTATTACAGTTACCCTTTTTTAAAGGCCAACTTGCTTCACATAAAAAAAAAAAAATCACATACAAGCAAATAAAAAAACAGGAGAAGTTACAGATGAAGTGAGAGAAAATATTCCAATATCAAACAGCCACCTAATGAGGCTTTTTCATGCTCATTCAGTTTCAATGCCATACTAAGCAAATTAATCTAGGGCTGCAGCTAATGATTATTTTCATCATCTATGAATCGATCAATCATTCTCTTGATTATTCTATGAAAGTTTTGGTCTATAAAATGTCAGAAAATAGTGAAAATGTCCCTCACAATTTCTTAAAGCCCCAGTGACGTCTTCAAACGTCTTCTTTTGACTAACAGTCCAGAACCAAAAGATTATCAGTTTATTGTAATGTGAGCGACAAAAAAAAGCAATCGAATATGAACATAGTGTCAAAATAATTCATTAATATGAACTAATATTAACTCAAAATTATTGGATACATTATCAACATCTCATCACATTGGGTAAATGAGCATGCATGAAATAACAGACATCAAAAGACGTTTGCACTCTAGCAGGTAACAATGTCCATACCCAAACGGGGAAAAATATTCTAGTATGAACTGGATGAACAAAACAAGCGAATATGAATGATCCGACCTCAGGTATGATGAACGCAAGAGACGGATGGACCCGGGCTTCCCCAGACTCATCCAGACAGACTGGCCTGGAATCCCGAAGAGGGTCAACGCCGCCTTTAAGTTGCATGGTAAAGAAAACAGTGAAACACAGTTATGGTCATGAACTCTGTATAATGCGGACCTGAGCAACAGGATACAAATAGAATACAGCTGAAATAGAAGTTGTAATTTCTTGTTTTTACCGGGTTTAGGTGGTGGACGGGTGGGGCTTACCGCACTGGACACACTTTTATACTGAAAACACCACTTTTCACCAGTTTTAGAACAATGTGTTACTGAAGTAGAAATGTTCTATTTACAGCTGAACTTTGCTGTTCACATCTCAATTCAACATGAGGGGATAACACACTTGACATGCACACACAATTAACATATGACAAGAAATAGAGTCTTTTTTTAACTCTTTTATGTGTGATTTTCTGTTGACAGGTAGCATCTTCCTCCTCAGTGGGTTAAAATCCTGCCAGTTTCACTTCAGACAAAAGCGAGTGGTGAATATAATTCCAGCAAATTCTTGGCTGGGATGTAGATACAGCTGATACAGTGGTGGAGTGAGTTGAATTGTTAATGGGAATACATCTTGTGTATAGTCAAGAGAGAAATAAAAGGTCATATATAATAATAATATAATAATTATTAACATTATGTATTTGACTGAAATTATTACAGTTAAGACTTTTGAGGCATGTGTGTACCTGTATGTATGGTACAGAAGACTTTTAATGTGAAAATCAAGTGCAAGTGTATCATCAGGTGCATTAAAGGTCCCATATTTTATACTTTTCCTGTATTTTCTTTTAAGAGTCAATATCCATAAGAAGATATAATTGTGGTTTTAAGAACCAAAAACTATCTCAGTGTCACGGTGCGGGTAAAGGCTGGACCCAAATGCAGCCAACACATAGGGATCAATCCAAAAATGTTTATCAACTGAAGAACTTACAAAACGAGTGAACCAACAGAACAGGAAACCGAAGCACGAAGGCACACAAGGAACAATAACTGGAGACACAGGGGATACCACAGCCGCTCGAACAGGCAACATGAACAGACCGAGGACAAACCAGACATGAACAGCTGGGGGAATAACCAGACATGAACAGCTGGGGGAATAACCAGACATGAACAGACGAACTGACACAGACAAAGGGGAGCACAATGACTATATAGACGCAAGGGGGGCGAGAATAATTGAACACAGTTGAAACACCTTAAGGCGGGGGCAGACAATCACCACACAGAAAAACAGGACCAAGACAGGAAGTAAAAACATTAAGACACACAAGGAAACCAACTACAAAATAAAACAGGAAGTGACAAAATCCAAACAAACTAACAAAAAGTGTCTGCCATGGCAAACCATGACACTCAGGTTGGATAGTGGGTTTAGCTGGGCTTGGGACATGGCTAGGGTGGTGATTGTTTTGTTGTGACATCACAAAATTACAGAAGTCCCGATTACTCATTTTAAGGCTCAGTTTAGCCTCAATCAGTGCTTAGAGATAAAGTCATGTAACGTTCGGTATCTGCAAACAGCACACTCATGTTTACCCACCAAACTGGACTGTGGTCAGCACACATCAGAAGGTTATCAAAAAGAGAACACTGAAAAAAAACAACAAATAGGTAAAGTAAGTCAATGTTTTTTTTTTGACAGATAATTTTGTTCATGTTTAAATTTGACAATCGGGATGAGGGGCAGATTGTAGGTGTATGTTCCTGTTTTCTACCAAAGACCATAATATAAAATGGGTCAAATTAAGCAGATCAGTCTCATTACATTGTGTGCTCCTTACTATTGCAGCTTAGTTTTGTATGGTATAAGCTGATAAAGCACATGCATCTACAGTATATTCACTCAAATATAATATACTACTCAAATGTGACAAATGATACAAAAATATCACACAACAAAGAAAATTGTAAATGTTTGGATAAAACCAAAAACATCTCACTAAAAGAAAAAGCAAGAAGACAACAGACCAAAATACAATCTAACTGCTTCACAGATGTTTCAAAGGTGAAGTTAAACTGATCGTATCTTCTCCTCCCACTGTGTTATCATTGGGGCCCCTCTTTACTCTCCTGCCCCTTCTGGCATTGGCTTGTTTTAACATTTACTGGAAAGCTCCTATTCAGCTTTTATCAGCAGGACACACACACCAAGCTGTCACGGCCGCATTTATAAGAGGAGAGTGGATGGTTGAGAAGAAAACATTTCAACAAGATGTCTCTCATTGATTTTTGGATAGTGTTGCTGGGTTGTTTGGCACTTTGTCAAGCTGCACCTACTGTTGCTCCAACGGTTTCACCAGAGGACGAAGACCTGGCTCAGGTATGTTCTGCATATATATATATATATATATTAGCAGTGAGGAGCTATCAGAAGACATGGGTGAGACTAATAGATTTAAGGCTCAGATTGTGTATTCTGTATTTTGCTTAAACCCTGTTTCCCCTCTGTGTGTCAGGGATATCTTTCTCAGTTCTATGGTGATGTTGGGATGACAAACTCCTCAATGCGAAGCATCACCAATGACTCCTTCAACCAGGACCTGCAGGCCATGCAAGCTTTCTTTGGCCTGGAGGTATTTACGTCAGTCAATGAATCAAATATTCTATTTTCAACAGTGCTCATATCACCTGAGTGAGCATGTATGAAGAAAGAAAAGCTCATCTCAATTTCATGGATTAAAAAGATAAAACACATGAGACAGATCTCTAAAATATTGCTTTCTTGTAACGAAATATAATATGACTCCTAATAACTTAAGTACTGACAAGGGATACATCACAGGAATCATTAAGCAGACAGCAAAAATGACAACATGTTTCAAACTTCACTTTAAGCATCTCTATGTTGTTGTTACCTCATGTCATCGTCTGACCACTAGGTGACTGGCGTCTTGAATAAAGAGACTGTGGAGGTGATGAAAGCCCCGAGGTGTGGTGTGTCAGACATCAGCCGATATGGACACTTCTTTGGAAAACCCAAATGGAGGAAAAGGCTAATTACATACAGGTAAGTGAACCAGAGGAGGTTATAATATTGTCAGTAGTTACATAATTGTATTTCAGGTGGTTGAGAATTTAAACATGAACAACAACAATGAGGATGATAATGATGATAACCATATATGATTTGAACAGGATCACTCAGTACACTCCAGATCTGACCCAGAGTCAGGCTGATGCAACCATTGCTAAGGCTTTCCAGCTCTACAGTGATGTCATCCCACTGGACTTCAAACAGGTCTACACCGGCTCTGCGGACATCATGATCCTCTTCAAGGGTGGATGTGAGTCTGGATGAAATAAGAAGTTTTTAAACACGGTTGCAACCTCTGTCAGGAATAAATAAATAAAACAATAAAAAAGTCCAAATTTATCACCTTGTTTTACAGAAATCTGACCTTAGACACGTTATTTATCCTGATTATTTTTTCATCACTGATGCCAGCTGATCTCTTGGTTTATGGGAATCCTTGTCTCTGGATGCAAGTACAGACTTGAACTCTAAAATTGTAGATTACATTATCTCCTTTGTGTTATTGCAGATCATGGAGACTTTTACCCTTTTGACGGATCGGGTGGAGTCTTGGCTCATGCTAACTCTCCTGGACAAGGTCAGGGAGGGGACACACATTTTGACGATGATGAAACCTGGACTCTTACCCAAAGAGGTAAATATACTCCACCATGTTATTTTAGTGAAGCTGAAGCTCCCCTGTCCACTGAGGAAGAAGTATAAAATCCATTCACGTTGTTATTGTTGTGTTCAGGTGTGAATCTGCTGTTGGTGGCGGCCCATGAGTTCGGCCACGCTCTGGGCCTGGATCACTCCAGGGACAGACGCGCGCTGATGTACCCCACATATCAATACGTCAACACAAACGGGTACAGGCTACCAGACGATGACAGGCGAGGGGTTCAAGCCCTTTATGGTAGGAAAAAAACAAGCTGAATTGTTGAACTTCAAATATGTCTTTATTTGCACCACATGACAGAAACCTCTATTCAACCACTAAACAAATTCCATGTGTTGCAGTTTGCAATTTGCAATTTACATTTCCATACAATGAACAGCAGAGGAATTGGAGCCATTTTATATTTAATGTGGGTTGTATACTTTACCGTCAGACTGATTTTAAACAAGAGCTTAAGGTCCTAAAAGTGCATCTTTTAGTTTATTTATGTCGTTGGTCGTTTGCTTTATGATGGCTGATTATTATAGTTTAGTCACTCTTAATTTTGCCACTCCATCTCCCAGGAAGCCGTTCATCAGTGCCCACACCAGCACCAAAACCAAAACCACGTCCAGAGCCTGAACCAGAGCCTGAACCAGAGCCTGAACCAGAGCCAGAGGACCCAACGGAAAAACCAAACCCCCGAAATGAGCAGTGCAACCGCGGGCTGGTGTTTGACGCTGCTACCTCCATCCGGGGAGATCTGTTCTTCTTTAAAAACGGGTATATTCTGAAAGTATGATAATCAGTGTATTCATCTAGAACATGAGTCCTACATCTTTTTACATTTTAATTTAAATGCCTTACCAGATACTACTGGAGAAAAAGTTCAACCATCCAAGGAATCTCTTTGACTAGAGTGAACGCAAAATGGTCTAGGATCAATTATGTTGATGCTGCCTTTGAAGTCCCACACAGGGATGTGGTGTATCTGTTTGAAGGTAATTTTCAAACGGTTTTGTTCGGTTTGATTGTGGATTGTAGTGAATGCGATGAGTGCTGTGAAGCTGTACAAGAATAACCTGCAACTGTTTCTCTACAGGTAATCAATACTGGGGCATAAAGGCTTATGCAAAGACAATAATGTCAGGGTATCCAAAGTCTATCACCCACCTCGGCCTCCCCTCCTCGGTCAGTAAGGTTGATGCAGCTGTTTATGTGCCAACAACGAGAAAAACACTCATTTTTGTGAATAGCCAGTATTGGAGGTGAGCATTGGTCATGATCAGATTTTATTGTTATTCACGACATGTGCATATTGGTTTTTAGTGGATAAAAATGAAAATAACAGAGATGTTAACTGATCACTGAAACATTAATTGGGTATGGCTGAACACAAAAAGAGTAAGAGTAAGAGTGTCTCACTTTTCTCTCTTGCAGCTACGATGAGAGCAGAAACCAAATGGACTATGGATACCCAAGATATATCACGTGGGATTTCCCTGGCATCGGCTCCAAAGTAGATGCAGCCTTTGAGAATCTTGGTGAGAAATATTTATTCACATTTAACTCACTTCTTACTGGTCAAGAATCACCTTTGGTTAGAATGACAGAAACAAAAATCTGGCATTATATTGTAAGCTATACTAGTCATTATTTTTATATTGAAGGAGTAACTTTCAAACAAATGAATGCTAATATTACTCCATATCTGCTGGATGGATATAAGTTGTTTGTACTATAATGTGAATATTATGTATTTTATTGCACAAAATGTCCAAAAAATCTGTTAATTTGTCTGAAAGTTCAGCTGCATACTCGCATATAAAATGAATCTTCCCTCCCACAGGATATATTTATTTCTCAGATGGACCCAGACAGAGTGAGTACTACATGCCATACAAGAGGGTGATGCGTGTACTGCTCAACTACGGCTGGCTCAACTGTTACTGAGACACAACTGTCGAACTCCCTAAATGTAACTGCAGTTTGCATGCTTTCTTATGATGTGGGGAACAGTTCATAGAGACAGATGTTGTTTTGTAGTCTAACTACTGCTTGGCTGCTGACGTACAGCAGAGGCAAAGGTCAGTAAATGTTTATCATTTGATCAATTCTGTAAATAATCTTTGACCTGTTTGAAAATGCTTCTGATTCATGTATGGAACTTGCAAAGGAACATACTGATGGTCATTGTATTTGCTAAGACATGTTTGCACACTTTTGGGTGTAAAATAAGAGTTAAGACATCCCGGGATTACAAATAAAGGTCAAGATGGAGTTATGCAAAAGCTCCTCTGCAATTTCATTGTCCCTTTTAGCCATGATAGGGCTCAACATGCATGATTTTCTTATTTGAATACACTGTACTTTGGTTATGAAGTAGAAAAAAAGTAGACAAACAATTTAAGCCATTAGTTGCTCTTGATCATGTCTCAACTGTTATGTTGTGAAATAACCCTGTCTTTTCCCTGTATGCAGCAATTTTAGAATTAGGACCACAGGGTTTGTTTAGCCACATGAGAGGAGATCCAATATAGAAAGAGAGCTGAGTCACTACTGTTTCATGAACATGGATAAAATAAGGATTTTATAGTTTGTTGTGCACACACACAGTAGAATCCAGGTTGAAGCACACAACAAACTAAGGCCAAGGAGCTAAAAGAGTGCAGCAGATACGATCAATGAGAGTGGGGGAGCTTTAAAGGGTTGGTTCACCAAAACAAGATATTTTCTCCCTTATCTGTAGTGGTACTCAGTTGTGCAGATAATTTTAGATTCAATTTCCCAGGTTGTGACATATCTATCTCTGAGATTTCTGCAGCCACTCCAATGCAGTGAATTGAATTGTATTTGTGATGTCTTTACAGCATTACACAAGAGCAAAATCTCTTTTCCAAAAACAATGTATACTCCAGATATCATCAGAACATGCTGTCAAAATGTATTATTTGGACAGTGGAAAGCTGAAAACTGTCCACAATGTTGCTGTTAAAACCCTACAAAGTAAATTCCAATCACCTCCACTGTATTAGATAGGAGGAAGGGGAAAAAAAACATTATCTCAAAACTCCAGCAGATAAAACTAACACTATCTGCATGGCTGCATAACAAGGGATACGTAAGAAAATACTTCTTTTGTTATTTGGGTGAACCAACAATTTAATTAGTAATGACCTTTGATGGTCTTACAAAAAGACTGTTGGACTGGAAATAACCATTTAAATCACATTTATGGGAAATCTAACCCTTTTACTGCCTGCCACCATGACAGAAATAGGCAATAATTCTAGTGTAATTTAGTTTAGAGATGTTAATTTCTCAGTACACAGAAAATGGGCCGAGTTTTTCCTCACTCGTGCATCTAAAGGACTCTGTATTTTACTGCAGGACAGTCCATCCTCAATGTAGGTGTGGCATATTTATGCTCTGCAAGATGTCCCTTTAATCTGTGTGTTGTTCGCACAATAAAACAACCACACAAACATTTAGGTCTGTCCCATATAGTGTAGGTCATTTTGTAGGTCAGTGACAAAAGATATGAAGAAAGTTATGATTTAGAAACACTGGTGGTGCCAGAAAAAGTAAAAACAGAAAATCAAAGTAAAGGGAATATGATTTGTTATTTTGACCTTACAGAAAGATTTTCAGATCATCATGCTATCAGTACACCTGCAGCTGGTCGAACATAAGCACAGGTGCATTGTGAATAGAGATCTATGGCTACATACAGTGGTTATCAAAACTCCACAGGTATGTATCATTCACACCAACACCTTGACAGAGAAACACAAATCATCCTTTAGAGAGGGAATTAACAGAAGCAGTTAAAGTACTCAGATGTGAGGTATTAGAAGACAAAATACACCAACAGTGAAAGGGTGTTTAGAAATGATGTAGAAAAGAGTTGCAGTTGAGAAAAATTTGAATGTCTAAATTAAATCTGGGCACAAATTATATCGTCTGAGGAAAGACAGAAAAAGAAAAGAAAAAAACCCAAAACTTTTCTAATTGTGATCTCGCTTCAAAAACAAATTTAACCGGATATCCGGTAAAAGTACCCTCGGTAAAAAATGTCCGATGGAAACCACTGCCTTTAGTTTCTTTGTCGATCCCTTCGTAATCGACATTTTTCTTTATTATTTCTTTATTTTTTTTTACTGTAGATAGTTTCGTTTTGAAACATATTACTGAAATTATTTGTTTTGTGCACAGCTCCACAGTATCACGATAGTTCCGACGGATTCTGCTGCTAGCTGGTTAACGTTAGCCTTTAGCTTCTCTGTATGTAAACAATGCGATGAAGGCGACTAAAAGTTCCGGTTGACACACGGAAACAAACAGTCCGGAGCACGAACTGAAAGAAGTGGGCTTGTTGGTTTGCTGCAGTTTAATTGAGGTGTGTGTGTGTGTGTTTGCTTCTACATAACCTTTGCTCTTGTGTTTTATGTTATCAGCAGCTGTGTGCACTTAGCAAGTCTTAGCTCCACTGTATAAGCAGGTTTCTGGTTTGAGTGCCTTGCTTACAGTCTTCTTGTTGCCAATATTGTTCTAGCTGAGTGTATGATGTGTCTGCAGACAGAAAGATGAGCTGGGTTGTAAATTTCTCATTGACGTTTCTTCTCTCCTCTGGGCAGAGGCTTGTCCTTGTCTCCTATGGAGTCACTCAACACGTTTGAATCTGAGATGGAGGCTGATGGACAGGGGAACTACTCTCTGTTTCCTGCTCTGGACAGCATTGCAAGTCTGTCTGGGACTGCAGAAACACTGGAGAGGTTGTACAAAATAATTTCATTTTAAAACATATGAAAATCTTTAGCTGGTGGGAATCAAATCTAAAAAAAAAAATCCGTTTTAATACCACCTGTCTCCTAACTAGCAGCAGAGAAGGGCTTTGCCTGGATGTGTCTGCTCACATCATTTGATATCAAGCAATTGCACAAGTTATTGAATTCAAAACATACAAACAATACCTTCCTTAGTTTCCTGGTACAGCTCTACTCTTTTTACTAAAATATAAATGAGTATGTGATCTAAAATTTTTATATTTTATTGCTAATGATTTTGAAAGTGCCAGTAAATGAAATAATGTTTCACTTGATGATACTGAACTTCTTCTATTTGCAGTGAGCCACCCAGTGAAATTGCAGAGAAACCAAACCTCACATGGCTCGATGCTGCACAGGTGTCTGTCATTTATGCTTATATTTCATTGTGGTGTTATTATATTAATATTTACTATGATCAACTGCTGTAAGTTAGTAAGTGTGTTTTGTCTTAAACTTTCTCTTGTGTAGATCGTCTTGGAGGAGGCAGGACGTCCCATGCACATAAAGGAAATTAAACAGAGAATCATCGACAGGGGACTTGTTCAATCCAAGTACAGCAATCCTTTCAAATTTCTATACATCTTTTTACCCATGTGCTCACATGTCAAATGCTTATCATGTTGCTCTCCCCTTGGCAGTGCAAAATCGAGTCTGGAGGCTGTCATGTACCGTGAGGTAAGGAGGGTGTTTAAAACTCAGCCTGACAGCAACCTCTGCTGTTGAGTATAATAACTTGCACCTCCATTCAGCATCTGTGTTTGTTCAGTTAATACAGTCCAAGCATCGTCTGTATTTCTTTTACTATTTTTTTCTTGCTCCATGTTTTTCCATCCTGCTTCTTTGACCTTATTTCACTATTTTAAAGAGGAGCACTGCTGTAATCACAACAAAGGATTCCCTGTGCTCACATGCACAAGCGTTGAACCAGCTGTTATCTAATAATGATGGAATTAATCTAAATTGGGAGTCAGATTTGGCTTTTCCAGCCCCGTGCATTTGGCCTCAGTCTCACATATGTTTCAGACACAAAAAGGCAGCAGGAGATTCAAGAGGATTGAGAACAGAAACGGAGTCTTTGCACTGCTGGTGAGTTAACTGGGATACTAATGGCAATTTCACACAAACCCTGAATATGTTATGGTATACTGAAAAAGAATTGACCTTTTATGCCAGGTTATTTGTCATGGATAAATACTCAGGCATTACTGTTCACACAAGACCTAGGCCCAGAACTATAGTTGGATACACATCACTGCCTGGTATAATTGTACCACATAGAAAGAATTTATTGATATTGAAATTTTCATTTCAGTATCATTAAAATTGGGATACGAAGTGTTTTTGCAGTGAAGATGTAGATGTGATAGTTTCTGTTTATTTCCTAAACAGAATAGAAATTATTTCATTATTTTAATTTCTTTATTTTTAACGAGCTCATGCACATTTTGTTTTCACGAACGTTCATTGTTTGTCATACAGCAATTTATGTGCAAGCTACATCAGTGTTAATTTTTCATCTACATTTTAGTCAGTATTCCCATCCACCCTCCTGAAGACAACACAAGCTCAGGCCTCAGGTACTTACCGGCACACATGAATAGATCTCTGTCTTTCTCTCCCCTCCTCTGCCTCCAGACCGATGAGGAGCGGCAGCAGGCCCTGCAGGCCTTCACTGCCCAGTCTTTCCTCAGCTCTCCGCAGCAGAACACCATCAGCGGTTCTGGCTCAGGGGCCTCGGCAGCTGCCTTCCCATCCCCCACCGGTTCCTCAGAGCATAAGGCCAAGATGAAGAGAGGTTCACGAAAAAATCAGAATGAGAAGTACCGACTCAAGTACCTCAGGCTGCGCAAAGCAGCCCGTGCAATGATATTTGTGAGTGAATGATTGATTAATATAAAGATGTAACTAGTTACTGTAGGTTTTCTTTCACATCTTGCATATATGGAATGATATTTGTGACTAATTTTTAAGCTATTACTGGGAAAACAGTTGAAGCTTCATACAATTTCAGTTACTCTTAGGAACAGTTCAGATACGCGGCTCGTTACTGATCAGTGTTGGAATACTGCTGTGCCCACAGGAGAATGCAGCTCTCTGTGATGAGGTCGCTCACTTAGAAGAGAAGTTTCTGAGAGCAAAGGAGGAGCGAAGGTGAGTGGACATGCCCCAGCTATGTTTATGATTCCCATAATGTTCTTAAAAAAAAAAAAAAAAAAGTGCTATTGGCCATCTGGTTTGTTCAGCAAGGACCCACCCCAGTCATCCCGCTTTGTCCTCTTTTGTTATTCTTCTATACTGTATGATGGATGTGCCATATGGTGAAGTTTTATGACGATTTTTGTTTTTTTGCACATTTATTTTAATTTCCAGGTTTTTACTGAAGTCGTTGTTGCAGTACCAGTCGTTGTCAGAGGGGGAAATACTACCTACACCCACCTCTAGCTCTCATCCACCTGTGCCGCCTGTGGCATTAACCTCAGGCCCTGCAGGGGCTTCAGGCCTGTCTGGGGGGCATAACATGGCGTCAGTGGTGTCGACAGGGGAAGAGGGACCTCTTAAGAAACCAAAGAAGGAAAGGAAAGAGCGAGGAAGGGAGAATGGAAAGGAGGAGAGTGAGTGCTATGGTCACGTATTGATAATATGATATATAGATATGATATATATATATATATATATATATATATATATATGATAATATATATATATATATATATATATATATATATATGATAATAGAGGGAATTTGAATGGTTTGCATTCACCTTTCGAGACAGTTGGCCAATCATTTTATTGCCTCGTGTGTTCAGTGCCAAAGAAGATGTCTAAGAAGAGAAAGCTAGCAGACGGGTCACGGAAGCTGGTGCAGCCCATCCCTCTGGACTCATCTGGTCGTCCCGTCTTTCCCATCGTACTGGGAGGTTTAACGATCTACAGTCTGGGAGAGGTCAGTGCTTTTTTTCTTGCCATGGTACAGTTATTGTAAACCTCTGAACTGAAGTCCTCTTGCTCTGACAACTTAAACAGGCCATCCCGAGTGTAGACTGATGGTTAAAAAAAAAAAAAAATCTACTGCTCTCCAGATAATCACAGACAGAATGTTGTTCCATGACGAGTGTGCCATCTACCCAGTGGGCTTCTGCAGCACACGAGTCTTTGCCAGCATGAAAAACCCTGACCAGCAGTGCCTCTACACCTGCCAAATCAAGGATGGAGGAACAGGTCCACAGGTAAACACACACAGTTGTGATTGTCGTCAGTTTTGCCAAATATCCATCATCATTCTTCTGAACCTTGCAAATGCATGTTAATACAAGTATTTATGAAAATAGTAAATGGCTCAGATCAAACACACACTACATTGGCGATCAAGTTGTATTTTTGTCCAGTTTGAAATGGACATATTTTACTGACAGTCACACAACATGGTTGCTGCAGGTTTTTTTCCAACATTTTCAACATTGTCCCCCCAGTTTGAGATTGTGCCTGAAGAAGATCCTCAAAACGCCATCGTGGCCTCCTCTGCCCTGACGTGCCACTCCAACCTACTGAAGGCCATCGCATCTGTCAGGTACAAGACCTTCACCACAAAGGCTTGGATTAAATTGAATTTGTTCATCTGCATAAATTACACAGCAGACATGTACAGGTTTTGTGTTCTCGGGTTGTGGTGTTAGTCTAGCAAATGTCCACCAGAAAATGATGTGTCACTTTTAATTTAATTGTGTACTCATTCAACATGTCCATCTCCTAGTTCCAAGTCAGTGGCGCCCATCGTGCCTTCAGGAGCAGACTTCTTTGGCTTCTCTCACCCCACCATCCAGAATCTCATCCAGAGTTGTCCAGGAGCACGTAAATGTACCAAGTAAGTTCACTCTTATTACTGAATGTTGACTATCAATTACATTACACAACATCCACACTCTTTTCTAACTTGCAGATTATCATTTTAGAATAAGAATGATATTTGTTTTTCGTTTTTTTTACAACATTTTAGACTTTCGTTTTTGTTTAAGGGGAAAAGCAGAAGACGTGTGTGTAGTAAAGTCTGGACCGTTCTGCTTCTGTGTCCAGTGTACGTGTTTGTTACTAAAACAACAAACAACTGTTGCTGTCAATACAGGTTAAGTTTTCTAAAACATGCAAGACCAACTTCTTCAGCTCGCTGGGACCCAAGACTGCATCACTTGCTGTCTCAGCCATAATTTGTAATTTATTTGTAATGGTAATATACACAGACAGACCTCTGCATTTTCAACATCTGCATTGGTCGTGCAACTTTGGGAATCCCATGAAATGTAGGGAAGTGTCTCCCAGACCGTAAGGGCCCATAAAGGAATTTCGTAGATCAGTCATAGTAATTATTTACAGACTGAAACATATTTTCGAACCTGTTGTTCCCTGTTTCATGATTAAGATAAAGATGTTTCTGAAACCAAACTATTGGATCATTTAAAACAGGAGCAAGGAAAACAAGAAACTGGAAAACACTGCCAAGCCAGGACAAAGTAACTATGCAGAGAAATTGTGCAGTGAATTTATGTTTTATTAGAACCATATCATCTTGTATTAATAATTTTACCTTGTTCATTTAGCTACAGATGGATTCGTTTTGAGGTGTGTCGCCCTGGTGACGGCCAGGTTCCTCACAGCCTATCGGAGGACGATGCCTCTGTCAACTTTGAGGCCTACCAGAGACACCAGGGCTTTGATGAGAACATCAAGACGGAGCACATCACAGGTTGCTTCAATACAAGTTTACAAGTGTATATTAAACCTGGTGTGTCATTCAAACATACAGGGGAAGGGGAAGCATCTAGGTTAAACAGCTGGGATTACTGTATAGTCAGAAGGTTACAGGCAAGCAAATGAGAAACCGTGTCTTGTTCTTCAATAACTGCTGTCAAAATGTCTCAGCTCAATGTTGCTCAATGTTGCTCTGCTCTGTGGCAATAACACAACTAACCTCAACAACTGCTTCACCAGGCCTGTGTGGGAAATAATATAAAAATAAGTGTACTTCCCCATAGGAGTGACAGGATGTTAGTATGAGCCTTTCAAAGTAAAAGTCTGTGCAATTATATCACAGTATTTCCTATTTTTTGTAATTTCTTGCATTTTCTAATGCTGGCAGTCATCACACTTCATCACATTGACAGTGTCTGTTCTTCTGTTTTCCCACCTGGCTTTCCTCAGGACAGACACCGCAGTCTCCTAGCTCCTCTCATCAGCATCACCTGACCTCCCCCAACATGAAGCCCTCTACGTCATACTTCAGCCCCTGATTCTGACAGCACTGGTGAAATCAAAGCCTCACCTGATCCTAATCCTTGTTAACGGTCTTATTTACAAGGCATCAAATTTTTCCTGGTTAAATTATTCTTGAAATGGTGGCATAACAACTCAAATTTATGCTATTTATTATATGTCATCTTCCTAACCAGCCCCAGACAGCATCACTGCGGATGAGTGCTAGCATGGTTGATGATATGCTGAATGTGGTAGATGAATTAGATCTGTGCTTAACATGCTAACCCAACACCACTGTATTGAAAATTACATTCTTTACTGTATGTATAAGCGAGTCCTACTTGACAGTATATTTAAGATGTAAATTGTATGAGCTTGTTTTTCCACTAGTTGGGGATTACACAGGAAAAACAGAATAAGGTTAGTATGCGCTCCATGTACACATTTTGGTGGATGGCACACTATTGCATTGGTATTTAACTGTTGGTACCCTATTTAAAGTTTCACAATTGAAAAAAAATTCTATATCATGTTTGGATGAATCAATAATTTCATTGCATTTCATTCAGTTTTTCTGTTTTACCAATGCAAAAGCTCTGGCTTTGAATGTAAACATCCACAAAAACTTATTTGCTGATTTGTCATTTATTTGTGTCAAATGTCAAAAGGACTTATTTGAATCAGAGTTTTGATAAAATAAAAATACATCCGTCACACTTTTCTACATTCATACAATCCAGCAATTTATTGGCAGTGGTTCTAACAGCATAGATTTTATACAGTGCATATGGACTTAATAAAAAAAAAAATAAAAGATTGAAATATCCCATTTACATAAATATTCAGACCCCTCACTTAGTTCTTGGTTAAAGCACCTTTGGCTTCAAGTCTTCTTCAGAATGATCCTACAAGCTTGGCACACCTTTCTTTTCGAAGTTTCTCCCATTCTTCTTGGCAGAATCGTTCAAGTTCAACCAGGTTGGATGGGGAGCGTCGGTGCACAGCCGCTTTCAGGTCTCTCCAGAGATGTTCTATTGGGTTCAGGTCCAGCCTGTGAGCCAGAGCACTCTGGAAAAGGTTTTCACTCAGGATTGCTTTATACTTTTCTGCATCCATCTTTCCCTCTATCCTGACTACTCTCCCAGTCCTTGTCGAAGAAAAACATCCCCACAGCATGATGCTGCCATTGCCGTGTTTTACTGTAGGGTTGGTTGTAATGAGGTGATGCTCAGTGCCTGGTTTCCTCCACACACGCCGTTGGGAATTGTGGCTAAATAGTTCATTCTTCGTTTCATCAGACCAGAGGATTTTGTTTCTCATGGTTTCGCTGGCTGGCCAGATTTAGGAAGATTGTTGGTGGTTCCAAATCTCTTCCATTTGAGAATGATGGAGGCTACCGCGCTCTTGACCACTTTCGATGCTGCAGAAATTTTCTTGTATCCTTCCCAGATCGGTGTCTTGACAAAATCCTGTCTCACAGGTCTATGGACAATTCCTTCGACCTCATGGCTTGGTTTTCACTCTGACATACGCCATCAACCGTGAGACCTTCTATAGACAGGTGCGTGCCTTTCCTAATTATGTCCAATTAGGCACAGGTGGACTCCAGTCAAGTTGTAGAAGCATCTCAAGGACCACTGATAGAAGTAAGATGCAGCAGAGCTCAATTGCAAGTGTCATGACAAAGGGTCTGAATATTTATGTAAATGGAATATTTGTCTTTTATTTTTTAAAAATGAATTGAATCCATTTTAAAAAGTGTCTGAAACCTTTCCGAATGCACTGTAAATGATAAAGTGTAACCACATTATACATTCCTGTTTAGTCCAGTGTCCAGACTAATCTTTTGAATAAATCTAACACGATGGTGAGTCTCCTACCGCACGGTATCTGTCCAATCTGCTCATTTGACCTGAATGACCAAATGTGTGTGTTTTTTTTTAAAATCACATTGTCTTCTTGCAGTTTCTGCTTCAGTAGCTTTTCCAAATGTTTCCTTTATCTGGGTAGCGGTTGAAAATAAAAGGAGGGGCAGGTAAAATCCCACTGGCGCTGTAGATTGGACAGGCTTTAAAGTCACAGGGCCAATCCCTCCATGCATATCGAACAGCAGCTACTTCATCGCTGGGTGGACACAAGCTGGCAGATAACTGGACAGTGGTTGGACCCCATTGTGTGATGGGAGCTGGAACCCAGAAGGACTTAGGCCCACATGGAGCTTGAATCCCAGAGCAGCAGATCTTTATTAAAAAAAAAAGGTGGACACAAGAGGGTCCAATTATTTACAGAGCAAGAAATTAGTTTGTCTTGGAAATGGTCAGACAAACTTCAGGTACAACACATGCCGTTTAATAGTGATCAGTTCATGTGCAGCTAAAGCAGTATGACCTAAATGATGTGTGATTACACATACTATTTAGGCCAACGTGTTAACTTTGTTTTACTGCGGGTGCCTATGGGACAGAAATCTTAATTCACACTGACTCCACCATTTCCAGCCTTACCTCAAAGATGTCTTTAGAGTATGTGACAGAGACAGACTGGTTGAAGGTAATGTTGACATACATTCGCGAGGACAGGATTTGACTGGGGAAAGGTCCAAGGAAGGACACGTCCTTTTCATTATAAGCCACTGCCCTTGCTCCCAGTGTCAGTCTGTAAGCTACATCCTGCTTGTCCCGGGGATGGATCCTGATACACAAAAACAGAAAAGAAACCAGTCTGTAAGAACAGATGGGTAGCTTGAAAGTTAAATACAAAAGCAGGTCACATCATCACATTTGTATACTTTTAATAAAGAAAAACAGCAGAGAAGCAGTTTCCCTGTTGGTTTATGGTGCATCAAGAAAGTCTGTTGATGTTAGATATGCCAGGGACTTTCCGTGTCTTGGCAGCATATCAGGGGCAAGTCCATGAAACACTTAATAGATGTTTATAAGGATCTTAAATCTATCCAAAGACTAACTGGAAGACAGAGCGGAAAGGTTTGAACAGGTGTCATCTGAGCTCTTTCCTCGTGCCAGATCCTTACGTGCCATAGGGTGATGTTATATCTGGTAAATCCAGAGCCACAGCCATGAAAGTTCGCTGCATCCGTGGATTCGGGACAAAGCCAACGTCTGCCGTCTGGTGCCAGCGGATGTTCGGAAAGCCGTCATCTGTGGAGTCTTTTTTGTAGGTGGACAGCTGCACGTAAAGGCAAGAAAGAAAAACATGGATCAGATCTACAATAATCCAAATGATATATACAAAGGCTGTCTTACTTTATCCACAGCATCTTGTCTTTTTTGGGGGGCACCGAAGTGAGAAATTTTTTAATTTTATACAGTGCCTTCAAAAAAAGTGCACATTAAAACTTGCACTATAATAAATGTTTCTTTTTTTGTCTTATTATCTGTAGTATTAGTGAAATACATAAAATAACTTACCTGGACAAACCCAAAGGGGAAATCAATAGCCGTCTGCCCCTCTGAGCCCTGGTGAAATGCCATCCTCCAGTCATCAATCATAGCAGGGAAGGAACAATTGTACTTGTCCTGATGATAGTCTGCATTCTCCTCACCTGAAAGTGTGAAAAACCTTATAGATACATGTGATGTATTTGGCTTTAGAGAGCATACCTGTACCTGTGATACCTGTGCGGGTAGTCGTACCTTGGTACCAGATGGCTCCTTTGATGGTCATGTTGAGCATTGGGTGGATCATCGCATTCCACAAGACAGAATTCCTGTCTTTGGGACTGGGGGATTGTAAGATGCAGACAGTAGCAGCAGTGCGGTTAATGCAAGTTAGCGCTTCTTGCTTATCACACACCAGAAAAGTTAATACACTTGCCTGTGAGCAGAATTACCAGGCTGCAGGTTAGCTGAATAGTGTTGTCTTCATATCTTTACCTCTCTCTAGTTCGCTGTAGTCCACACTGCTGCAGCGCTCTTGGCGATGACCAGGCTTCAACAGGTGTGCCTCCCCAACAAGACTCCACCAGTCCAATGGGGTACTTCAGAAACTCGTACATGTAACGTCCAAAGAGCCAGCACACTGCAGAAAAGTCAGCCAGACTCCCTGGAAATACACCTGCCTATTAATCAACCAATCAATAAACTGCAAGTTGGTGGTAGCACACACATAAACAAGTAGCATCATGGTTGATACATGTTGTGACCGTAACTAAACAGTAGCTCCGCTTTAGGAACACCGTGCAGTTGTTATTACACACCTCAGTTGCAGTTTAATACCCCTGACCAAAACCTTTAGCTGCAATTAAGTCTTTGAATAATTATGTGAATAAATAAATAAATAAATCATTGTCTCACTTGCTGTGGGCACAGTCCAGGGAAGTTCCACTTGAATCAGATCAGTCTGCTCAGTTTCACTCAGGTTCAAAGCTGCCATGAAAATCCTCACATGAGGATACTTCGCTGCGAGGGCCAGCTCCTCTGATGCATTGAAAATCTATTGGGGAAATCACTTGAGAGTTCATTAAACAATGAAATATGAATAAATACATACATATCAAATAGAACATTATTTTTGTCTAGAATGCCCCCTGCCATAAACATGTTTGTCCATTTTTTCTGACCATGAGAGCTAAGGTAGAACTTTTTTCTCCATGTCAGAGATCTGGTTAGTCATCTTTCTGGCGCTGATAATATCCTTCGAAACCAATTATGTTGCACTAAACCAGGAATAAAGTAAATTTAATTCAGACTAACCCTCTATGTTTTGTGGACAATATAATCAAAAGGGTTTTGATTCAAGAGTCAACCCTTACGACAGACTTCTATAGCACATTTACTGTGTTAACTTGATTTAACTCATCAGAAAGACAGTCAGGTGTTCATGTAGCTCAGCCTACCTGGGATGTTTTGAAGTACATGTTGCTCTGTCCTCCACACAACCAAACATCTCCAAACCACACATCCTTCAGAGTGGCCATGCTGCTCTGCGTAGCTGCTTTCACACTGTAGGGACCACCAGCTTTGACAGGGTCAAGGGTGACTCGCCAGATACCTTTATATGAAATAAATACTATTTAAAAAAAACTGTTAATAAAAGAAAATACGTGGAGACAGATTTACAACGCATTTCATTTATTGGGAACACGAGATATGCTCTAGAAAAAGGTGGATGCACATCAGTCCTGATATGTTATATGCAGTGATAGAATTAACAGCAGATGGGTTTCCAAAACCAAATAAGTTTTAAAACAAAAGTGGGGTCTCTGCCATATCTGCTCCTGTCAGGATCACTTAGTGTGGCCTCTGTTTCCATCAGCACCCTGCAGATGTCAGGATAAACTTCCCGTCTGACAGCAACTGGCTGTACTTACCTTTTGTCACATTGACTGGTGAGGTTTTCTGTTTTATCGGTCCTGACAAGGAGACAGTGACCTGTGCACCCTCAGGGCCGTAACCCCACAGCACAGCTCTCTCTGGAGACTTCTGCAGCACCATGTGGTCTCCATAATAGGAGGCAAAGCGCAGGTTCACACCTACACACAAGGACAATTGTATTATTCCCTTTACTGGAATGCTTTTACAAATGCCATTAGAAATAAACAAAAAATATAAGTATTATTAACTTCAGTTCCACAATCGTACACACATTTTGGCACAGTGTTACTCACCAGAGGTGTCAACACAAGGTAAAAGTATGAAAACAACACACAGTGTTATTGCCATGACAATAAGACAACCGACGTTAGCAAAAAGCTGAAAGGTTCTGTCCGACCAATTCATGGCCGTTCGCTGACATACTCACTAACAGTCAGACAACTCAGAAACTGACTAACATCCCCGTGATTTCTGAGGGAGGAACATTATTTGTTCCTGGTACGTCATCTGGGCGCAGCTGACCGTCAACCTTCAAAATAAAAGCATGCAAAATGAAATGAATATTTAAGAAATATTTTAATTTGTCACTTCTGACATTTAATCAATATTTTACTGGAATACACATTTACCATTATATGTTTTCATGGGGAAGCCAGAATCCACCTCAGGCCAGAACCACAACCAGCAAGAAATGATAAGTCATGCATATCAAATTAGGGTCATAATGATTTTGAACTTGTAGAGTGATGTTCACAAATAATTCCAGTGTTTCTAGTTGTAAACCAACCCTTGTAAACCTGTAAAAAAAAAAATCTGTGTGAGAAATTCAAGTTTCTACATGTGAAAAAAATGTGATTATGTCAAAGAGATTTGTTAAAAAGCGTTAGCATTTTTCTTTTTTCTTTATTGGTGAAAAAACAGGGACAAACAAAAATTGTAAAATGTCAAAAATGTCATTAAATGCACATTTACAGGGACCTTTTTTGTATAGTTTATGTTTGCATGATGAGTTTCATTTATTCTTTCTGAATAAACATCTTTTATAAATATATAACACTGAGTGAAATGTTTCAACATGAACATGTTATTATCTATGTTAATATTTAGCTAAATTTTAAGTAATCTCTCTATAATGTCTTATAACATTGTATATGGAGAAGTGCTAGTTGCCGTTTCATTTATTCCACTTAACAAAACAAAATTATATAATAAATAAGATGTAATAAAAAAAATGTAATGGTGGAGTCTCATCTTATTATACAACCCTGTTTCAAATGATAAATACATGAACCTTGAAACCTTTCTTTTACTTATTTAGTATTAATTGTGCATTATGACATATTCCTTACTATTACCACCTGTAAGAGATGAGTTGGCTGTTCCAGTGACTGTACAGGACAAATGATAACTGCCAACTGAGTATAGCCTACATGTATAAAATAACAATTATGCTGTAAACAGCAAATGGACCGAATGATTACAATAATTTCAATGGTAAAGAAATGACACTAGTTATCTCTTTACAGTTTGGATGGGTATGTAATATTGTTTATTTACAATGCATCTTCATCAGTATGGAATGTCAGAACCCTGTCAGCTAACCAGCTACTAAAATCATTTCATTCTTCAGCTTCCTGCCCTTATAACAATAGTTGTTTACATGGTAGGTTTGGCATATGTTTATATTTTTTTGCTAAATAGTGGCAGAATTTTGCCTCTGGAACCACATATTTGATGAGTCAGCTGATACCGAACTTTTCAGTAAGAAAATAAAAGAGACTGAATCTTCCTTCTAGCTGCAGAGTTGTATTGTAATGCTCAGTGGTTTTATTAACCTGAGTAACACCTGAGTCATTTATTAATAAAACAAAAAAATAAATTATAATGCAGCTGCAAGCAATGGAAATAAGCCTAAAGTTTTATAGTAATTTAAGAGAGGATTTTTCATTTTGCTGAATAAAACTGTTTTGTAGTGTTACACTTCGTCTATGTTATGTGTCCTGCAGGTGTTTTGTTCTACTATTTGATGGCTCTTATTATTTGTTCTTATCATTTGCTGAAACTCAGCTCAGAGATGGTACTGCACACTGCAGATACTGCTGGTCTTGGTGCACTGCTGTTCAGTGATTACCACTTCAGGTACTGGAACACAGTATATTGAAAAGAGTCTACAGACACTGTGCCTGCAGGGTTTGGCAAAGCAGTCACTGTTGTTAATTTGTTTTCTTTTCTTGTGAATTCATGTCTCATTCATTCATAATAAAAATAAAAAAAAAAACCACAATTTTTGCTGGATTTTGATTCGCTGGAAACTAATAAATTCTACACATAGGGAATAAATGTTATAAAACAAATCTTTAAATGATTCATATTGCGCCGATACAAATCATCGTAGCAGTCTAATTAAACATAATAAAAATCGCACAAAAATTATAGGTGTGCGTGCGCTGCCCTCTAGTGGTCCAGGAAGCAGCTAAATAAGACATAATCAGGGTGAGGAACTTAAATCCAAAAAAACTTTCAAATCCATGAGTGAAATGAAAACCCTTACAATGTCTCTTAATCACCCACAAACCAAAAGTATAATGATGCTAACAATGCTTATAATGCAGTTTGTTGTTTCAGGTCTGTCCTGCACCAGGCTGGTTGCTGTGGCAAAAGCTACTCATATTGTAACAACCTCTATTGTAAAAACCAGTGTGAGCTTTTCACTTTTCCTTTGTCTATATTTTAATTTTGTCTGAGTGAGTCATCGTCTCCAAACATGGACAACTACAGATATTAACATGAAATGATTTTTAATCAATAAAACTCATATTGGATTAACTTTCCTAATAAATCGAACTTGTAGAACCAACATTGAAATAAACAAAATAGTCAAGTCAATTCTAATCAAAGATTTTCCTTGAACAGCTTGACAGTCTGTAAACCACACAATAACAACCTCTATCCTTAAAGCTTCAGTTAATAAACAACTACAGCAAGTCTCTACAACTTTTAAACTAGTTACAATAATTGCATTGTTTTTCAGATCTGCCTCAGATTCTCATCCGTATGAAGGCCAAAGTCATTAACATCTAAAGTCTAAAGCAACAGCGTGAAAAATGAAAGCAGGTGTAACATTAATTATACAACAGTTTACCAGCCAGGTGTTTATTTACGTAAGCATTTTACACTTGTGGCGGTAGCAAAGACAAATGAACACGCTGCGTTCTGTTGGCATGTTATTTAACAGAAGACTTACACTTACATAGAGATAACTGATGGGTGTAGGCGGGAAACTGGGGAAGCTGTTGGCTGGAGCATACAGTAATGAGCAAACTGTAAAGTGAGTATTAGAAATGTGTACATACATACTTGAGTACGCTCAGAAGGTTACACATGAAAAATTTTGCTTTGCATTGACGTGAAAAAGTCACAATTTGACTCTGCAACCTTTCATGTGCACCCACTGTGTCATTTACAGACATTTTCAAAGGCTAACGATAACATTTGAAATATGAAATTGCACATTTATCTTAATTGGAACCCATAGCTTAAGGTTTACGTCCAGCAGCCACTGCGTGCTGCCCCTTAATCCTACATACAATGTCACAATGGATATACCTTAGACTTATAGTGTATAGTGAATGCAGAGTTCTTATTTGTTCACTTTTCACACGTTTCTGTTTTAATTTCACTTTCCTGGTCTTACCCATCCCCCATCAGCTCAGGTGCTAATTGACAGAGCCGTCAAATCCTAGCAGCCTTGTTATAGCGTCTGTGAAACAACCACTGACACAGAGGCAGTTGATACATGATGAAAGGGAAACAGAATAGTAATTATCTCACTGAACTGAGTGTCTGGGAGAGATATGTCAGAAAGATACCCCTAGACTGTGGCTCTATGATGTAAAATACTGTATGAAATGAAATCATTTTAATACATTACAATTACATTAGTATCCACTCATACCTTGGCTGCTGTAATGATAAATATGCATTGGAAATAGACCCTTGTCACATTTCATTTGGTTTCAGACTCTAAGCTGGAGGTAGAAAAATTGTTTTTTCAACCAAAAAAAACTGTAGTTTGTAAGTGTTCAAAGTGCCGAACAGATCAACAGATTGATGGGAGCTTGAGCTCTGAGGTAATGAGGATATTTTCTTTCAACAAGGTCGGAACTGTTCATTTACAATAGAAAAAAAATACTTATATTTTAATCATTCTGAAGCAATAAATGCACAAAAGTATCACAACTAAAATCTTTTAGCATTTCTTTGTGTTCTAAATATCTGAGAGTGCCAAAGTCGCTTTTCTTTCCAATTATGTGTGTTAATTTCAAATAATTAATAAAAGACAAGCCATGTTTCTAAAAGAGCATATAATTGAAAAGTACAATAAAACCATGTCGACTGTTTTGATCTCAGAAGTTACTACAACAAATTACCCATTCTGTGTCTTGTTTTATTTTCAAACATAACTCTCTTAGAAATGACTGTGATTAGGCCATTAAAAAGGATGTGGTCTGGGCTTTTATGGCTTCACTTCATCAACTATCCTTTAGATATTTATTCAACCTGTCCAGGTGCTATACAAGCATGTAATTACGTGTTATGGCGGACAGCTGAGCAAAGGCTTTGCTGTTGCTTTGAGTGACAGTTAATGCTGGAAAAGGGAGGAAATCTCTTGTATATTTTATACTGTAAAATGTGAACATTACAAACATAACTTACAGAACTGAGCATATACAATTACTGTATAACACATAGACATTCATTGAAATGATTGATTAAAATTTTCACAGATCATTTTAGAAAAGACAATTTGGCTACATCAGTTTAAGCTCTACCGACCAATGTAAGCACATTAATCAAGTGCATCACAGCCATGAAGTCTGTAAGTTAGACAGGTTTAAGGACAAGGAAAACATATGGACTACAGACATTGAAGAGCTTTGTTGCCTCTTACACAGAAAGAAAAAAGGAAAATCAATTTCAGTTATGATAAATACAGGCTTGAAGATGATATACTAACATCGAGATGGAAAAACACCTGCCCCTCAATATAGTTGCTAAGTAATATCACACATAAAGAAGACAAATGGCATTAGAAACACAAAAAACAGCATTTTCTCCATATATGGCTTCTACCTGAAAGGCAGAACAATATATTGCCAAGCACTTTGTCCATTACAACAGCAGCCTGCATACTTTTCCCAAGCAACCAATGAATTAATGGCACACACACATACACCCATACACACACTACAGATCAATAGAGATACATAAGACTCTGAGTTCCTCTCTGTAATGAATAAAAATATTGGAATTATTTGTCATCATCAGCACCTCCAGATCTGCTATTTACTTCTCATGTTTCTGTACACGCAGACCTGGACAGTATCCTACATACTTTCCGTATGAGTAATGCTTCAATATTACCACTACACTTCAGAGTCCAAGCCAGTGCTCAAATTAGATTGCAGAAATTGGGATGAAAATGGTTATCCGTCCTCTAGTGATCCGTGGAATGGGCTCTGGTCTGTTCCATCACATTTTACTGCTAATTTCATGTGGTGAAATGAGAGATGCAAATATGTTTGTGGTTTCATGCATGAACCAAGATTTATCACTGCTGTCTAGGGCCTTCATAGGTCTCTTACCACATCAGCTCCCATCCATCATGTGATAAATCTCCCGAATTAGCGCCTGCCTTTAAGTCACTCAGCAGCTATTAGGTGCATGAGAGGAGCCTGAGCATCATCTCCTGTAGCACTGCACTGTGCTTTTACACTTTTCACACTCAGTGCCACCCAAATCACTTTACACATGAGACTCCCTTGCCCCATTTATGCCAAAACAACCTGCTGAAAAACAATTATTAACATTGAGATGGTTGAATGTTCAGGCTGCTGTAAATTCACTCATAATACAGTTGAAATGAAGACAATATAATTATTGCATTTTTTTGGGGCATTTTGAGAAATACCCTTATTCGTTTTCAAGACCACTAAATATTAAGCTAGAGCCATCAGCTGGTTAGCTTAGCATAGCACCGAGACTGGACGGGAAGAAATGGCTAGCTAGTTTTATCTATAGAAGAGAAAGTTTGAAAAACATCATATTTTACAAGGGGTTATATGCCAGCCATCAAAGGTTGCTTACACCAACATTTAAAACTGTGAAATTTCACATCACAATCACCTCATTCAATTCTTCCACTTGCACTGGTGACCAACAGCAAGCCATCTTGACGTCTTGATAGTATGCTATTTACCAGTGAGGGTGATAGAAACCCGGATAGTCTGAAACAGAGGAAGCCATTGCAGCTTATTAGATGTAGCATCATCCACTTTTATTTGACCTCCTGTGAAACTGCTCCCCAGAAGAGAATGATGGTACAAATTTCCCCTGAATGCACTGTTAGAAACAGCACAATAGAGCTTTGTAACGTACTGGTGCTTACCTGGCTAGCTAGAATGTTTGCCATTAGCTGGCCAACCACAGCAGTTCACCAACGAGACACTATGTGTCACATCAGTTTCCAGAACCAAATACTTTGCTACAATACAAAGATTAAGCTTGCTGTGCCACTTTCTGGTGTGACCAGGCCTTAAAACTTCAAATGAATAGGCTATGTGTATTTCCTGAAATGTCAAAATATTCATCTAAACATTTAAACAATTGAAGTTAACAGAACTCCTCAGTGTGGTTCATTTTTAGGATCTCCTGTGTTCCGACCCTGCACTATATTGGTCCTTAGATAACCACACAGGCTCTTACAAATGTCACAGAAGGTCATTAGTGGCAATACAAACTTCCACAGTCAAATCCAGCCTCACCACTCCAACTCTCAGCCTCCTACAAAGATCTAAATTGGTTCCTGGCTTCATGGTGGGCTAAAACGTATATAGCATAATAATGTTGTTGTTGTTGGTGAGAATAAGACTTATTACTGATCAGAGTGTAAGTGCACAAGTATGTCTGGTGCGTGGTATTTAACATAAAATGAGTCAGTTACCTTAGCTGCTGTCTTGCATTCAATACAGCTTCATGAGAACCAGCTGGACATAGATGGTGACAAACACTCATAGATCAGCTACTGTAAATCCCTCAGTGAAGGCATACACAGTATATAATAGACAGCAGTGGTTAGAGAGCTCTTCACCCTATTATGATTTCTAATCAAATTGCAAACAGGAATACATATAGACAGAGGTGGACGCCTTGTTGTATCATAAACAGAGAGAATAACCCAGAGGGACAATATGAAAATGACAGCAAGGAAAAAATGCAAATGCTATAACATTATTAATGACCTTCTCTATTTTAGTGGCAAGCCATTAGATCATAACACAAAGCCCATATTGACACAAGCCTGCAAGGAACAATCCTGGCTGAGTGTCACTTTAATAAATGGGATCTGGCTCATCAGCTGTTGTGATCTTTGCTTTGAGACCAATAGCACAAGTCAATATAGCATACTTATTTTTGAAATACCAGTGAAAGTTGATTGAAGGAATGATGAAAAAGTTTCTTATATTTATTATTTTATTATTAATATTTCACTTTGTTTGTTAACTTTCCCGGCATGCTGTGTTACCAAGCAACCAGCACCTCCTCTCCCTATGAAAACAAAGACTATAGCTCTTTTATATTTCCAGCATAACCAGACAATAGCATGCACAGGGACTGACAGCACACACAACTGCAATTATTCAACCATACCGCATGCAATTAGCTGCACATTGGCATTTCCTGTAAATCATTATTTTATCTTAAATACCTGCTGTTCCACACTGGTGGAAAATATAAGGACGTCCATTGAGTGGTAAATTTAAAGAGACACATCATAAAAATGCACATAAAAGTGTATGTCTGTACAAACATTAAGAAAATGTATCATTTTATGTGTAATTATTAATTATTATTCCCAAAGTATTACTTTTGCTTATCTGTGATGTGGTACAATAATAACTAGAAAGTTCCTGGAGAAATTTTGAGAGTGCAAGTTTCAATCTGTACAAAGGACGTAACGTAGTTTCATTCATGCTGTAGAGACTCATCCTAACACTGACCTCAGTCACTTGGAAGTACTCGGCACTGGCTTGAGGAAAAAGGTTTTGGATCAAACATGAATTTTATGTTTGCATGAAATGATAATACACAATATACTTACACTATACACAATAAACGGGACGTTTCCAGTTGAGGGGGGTCTTATAACACATCCATGGACGTACCAGACTTTCCTGTGTTTGCTATGTGTTACGCTTCCTGAAGTGTGTCTCCTTGAATTACATAGGGCTGCCATATTGTAAGTAATTATAAGTGTTGGTTGTTGTTGGAAACTGTTTTGGTGTCACACATGTAATACAGAACAAAAATAAAGTGTGGAAAGATAAGACACTTGGTTACATAAATTTCGACATAGTCTGTTTCACACTGAGAAATTTGATGGATTTGGATCTCAATCACTATCTGCATTCTGTTTCGCTATGATTTTATTGTGTCCCTGGCCGGAAGTTGTGTGGTCAACATGATTTAGCGCTTGTAAAGTGATTTTCACAAATAATTCCAATGTTTGTAATTGTAAATCAACATTTGTAAACCTGTAAAATAAATCTGCACGAGAAATTCAAGTTTGTGCATTGGAAAAAATGTGTTCTGCACTGCACATCTGGCTTTGGTGTTTATATAGCCACAAATGTGGACACAGGAGGAAGTTATAGAAAAAGAGTCATTTCTGCTTTTCTCCTGAAATCAGCTCTTGAATTTGTATTGTAGGCGATGGGAGAGGTGGAGGGTAACGTTAAATGCTTCAGCCATTTTTCTACGTTGAAGAATGACGCAGCAGTAGAACCCCAAAGTTGGTCGTTTTGAAAACGTCTCCCCATTCATTCTCTATGGTAATTTTTTCCCCTTTTATCGCCATTTGCCGTAGTACATCATTCCCGATCGAGCCACACGCATTGATATATATGTATATATATATATATATATATATATACATATTGTCTGGGTGTGTTCTCAAATCTGCGGATCTAGTTATGTGCCAAAATTTCCGTATGGAAGATGAATAACACTATTGCATTGCAGGCACATAGTAACGGTGTTTCTACTTATGGCAAAAAAATTTATTTGTTTCTCACTGAAAACCAAGTATTTGGAAGTGTGTATGTGTGTGAGAAAATAATTTTCTCCTGGTATCTTTCTCTTTCAAGTGTGTTTTGCTGAATTTATTCATATTAGCCCTATCTTCATGTCTCTCGTATCTATTTTCCCTATAAAAATGGAACATCTCATCAGCTTCTTCATCATTAACAGGCTGCAATGAAGACACTGGCAATTAAACACTTGGTGCATTCACTACCTCTCGCCTTTAATATCACAGATTCCCTTCCCTTTATAATTAATGAGCTTTAAAATAAACAGCAAGCAGACCTGAAGCATTAGCATGAGAAATAGTTGTAAAACCAGCTGAAGCTGCTGTTTACCCATGAAAGACTGGCTGTGTTTCCATTCTGACACATGGAGTCCGTTATTGTAGAGATGTCAAAGGGATGCTGGACATGATTCATATCAGCAGGTGGCACTCTTATGACAGGGAAATAGGCATGGCCGTGTGTGTGTGTGTGTGTGTGTGTGTTGACAGGATGTGGTGATGAATTTAGGTGGAAGAAGTGTTCCACACTGAGGGAGCTGATGTGTTTGCCTTTTAGTTTTTATCTTAAGCTGCTCAAAGAGGACATAGTCAGGCATCTGGATTATAACAACCACAGACACCAACATAGAGAGAATATTTTTTCATTTTATATGCAAATGACATGCAAATATTGTTTGACACTCAAGTACTTTGTTTAAGTTATAGAGTTAAATAGTATATTCCACTTTTAATGGCCCAGGTAGGCTCCCATGCCTAACTGTATAATATCACTTTAATAATATTGTTGGATATGGCAGCATGAAATGAGATACTACACATTAACATGGTTCCCATTAACTTTTCTTTCTGCTGACCATGAATACATAAATAGCATTTAATAAGGCAGCATTATGTCTAATGAAAGTCACTGGGATCAAAATGTTCCTTTTTCCAAATTTAATAATACATTTATAAAAGGAATTTAAACCTGTATTCTTATTCACGTTTGCATGAAAACACACTCACTGTTCATTCTTCATGACAACTCGACACGATATCAAATATTGGAGTCATTACATAAAAAGTTTTACATACCCTAGTTTATGAGTTTGCCTTATAACTGACTCAATATGTATTACAAAATCATAGCTGCAGCTCGCACAGTTACTGTCTCTGTGTTCCATGAATATTAAGGATGACAGAATCAGTATCAGCACACCTGCATGCATCACACAATCACAGCCAGCTCATAACGGAATGACAATTACAATATCCTTTACACAAATTTTCATCTCATTCATTCTCCACAGAGGTGACATATAGATAAACTGTAGCAGCTTATCAGCAGTAACCATGTATCTATCTGTGCTTACTGACCTGTCAGATGAGCAGGACTGTCAGTTAAAAAATAAAATAAAACAAAATTATGCTACAATTCCCAACACGCTGCCGTATGCCCGCAAAGAAGTGAGATCAGCAGGAATAATTGCCTTCAACTCAAACTCTTGATGAATTAAAGGCAATGAAGTCCCAAAGTGGCAGAGGTCATGCACTGGATGAAATTAGCTGAGTATTTCCAATTTTACCTTGGACCTAAACTCTCTCTGTTGAGAGTCAGGGTCATATATACTCCTGCCCCCTTTTGCAGTTTACTCTCGGTTGAATGCTCAAGAGGCTACTGGGGCAATTTTCTTCATATTCAATCAAGTGCATGAGGTGTTAACAGTTTGGCAAACAGAAAAAAACCCACTCTGACTTGTCTTACCCATCTCACACCTCACAAGATTAATAAAGTCTGTGAACATGTAGTTCTTTTATGAACAAAATGCACTCCTTAAAATCTGGTCAAACTCTGTTAACCTTGCATGTTATCAGTATGACAAAGTGCAAAAATAAATCTAGGAATAAACGCTTTCTAAAGTGATTCAAATTTAATACTATGCACCATGGAGAGATGCACATTTTTAAGGCAGTGTAGTGAAAGCCTGTCTCCTTTAATTTTCAAATTGAAAGATTCACTCCCTGCATGCACAAATTTCTTACTGCATACCTATTTCTGGTGAGATGAGATGAGAGTACGATGCAGAGCAAGAGAGAGGAAGCAGGGATGCTAATAGCTTTATCTAAGAGACTGACTTTGAACTGCGCATCTCCTGTGAAAAGGCATCTTACCATTCACACACTGTAGTGTTTTTTTGATTTTAATCAGTTCCCGACAAGCTTCAGTATTTCATTTTTATTTTAGCTGAAATTGTCAGTGAGGAGAGGAGACTCACATTTGTAAATGAAACTCCAGATCTATGGATGGATGGCCACTATGGCTGTTTACATGTGGGCTAATTACCTATTTGGCTGTTGGAACGTTCAGCTTGTATCAATTAGTTGATTGTGTGTATTTAAACCTCTTATAGAGCAGCTTAAATACCACAAGTCTAAACCACATAGAAAAACATTTTTCAATCCCATGCTGATTGTGTGAGCAGAGGAGAGGAGAAAGGGTTATTTAAGTACAATTCAGATCATTATAGGCCTTCACAGCATTATTGCTCATTTTGACTAGTGCCTATTATACATGAGTTTGAAAAGACTGACATCCTCTCACATCGAAAGACAATGTGTCATAAGTCACAGAGTTTTTAGTCTCACACTATAAGATTTTGTAAAGGCTAGGGCATGACTATGACTAGATTCTATGAGATTATTTCCCATCAATGACCTGGTGGACATTTATAGGAAGAAAGGCTGACCTAAGACAGCTCGGACGATCACCTGACACAAAACATTCGAGATGAAGGGAGCACGCCACGACTCTAGCAAAACTTTCATGATTTTATTCTGGCATTGGAAGTTTGTCAGTGACAGTGCAATCACTTAAAAAGTTGTTTGATGTAAGGCCAGCATTAGAAATGGCAGGTAAGCCTTGTGATGCCTCACTCACTATGATTTACTCGCACATCAACATTTTTGTCCTCTATTCAGCTAGATGGAGGAAAAAATGTTGAAATGCACTATAACCTTACTATAAGGCCATACAGAGGAAAGAAATGGTCTCTGGCTTGGGCTTAATTGACTATGGCATTCTGAAACCCTGCTGTGCACTCAGTGAGAGATCGGGATTACGTTTGTTTAACATTTAAGTGCCTCAGAGAGCAAAATGGCAGAGGTTTAACATCTTACAACCGTATATTACTGTATCTTTTGGCATGCATACACACCTGTCTTCCTGTTTTCTGTTACACCTGTCTCCTTCCATAGTCCAAAAATGGGAATGAAACCTGGGCTTTCAGTCATATGATTTTATCCTCTGAACCCCACAGAAACAAAAAGGCAGCTAATGAGGAAGTGAACAGCACCATACTTAAATTGATGCACCTGCAATCTGAAAAGGATGCAGCCTCAAAATGATAAAGGGAACTGAAAGAAAATCTAAGCTTTTGAATGTAATGAATGAATCAAAACTATATTGTGGGCTTGTGATTCTAAAGGTGATCTCCCAAACTTCCATAGAAGGAAGTTCAAATTACTGCAACATATTATCTCATATATTTGAAGTCATATGGTCAGGTTACTCAAATGTATTCAACGTAGAACACAGAACCCATGCAGCAAACAAATCACAGAAACACGTATTCATCTACAGAAACAGACAATTGTCAAACTTGTGTGAGAGTAGAAAGTTTGGTTGTTTTCAGCAGCATCGACTAATACCAGTTTATCCACACATCACACACACAAACGCACACACAAACAGATATATCAGGATCCAAAATACCGATGTGACACTCAATTCAAGACAACCTCCTGTTACTTTAATGAAAGTGTCACTCTTGCCGTTAATAAAGCTTGGTGCTGAAAAACACACAGTCTCCATCACTCCTGTCAGTGCTTGAGTCGTCTTCAGGATTGGTTCCTTTTTCCATTTGATACAATTGAGTTGAATCTGAATTGCAGAGATGAGATAAAAAAAACAAAGACAAGAAAAGAAAGTAACTAGTCAGTAAAAACTTCATTTTAAAAACCTGTTTACCTGAGCTCTGTTCACATTATTGACCTTATTGTGGTTAGTTTATGTTGATATTGCTTCCCGACTGAAGATAAATTCTGTGCTTGGGATATGGTTATAGGGAGATTATATCACACTGAGGAACGCCTCATAATAGCAACAATAACAAAAAAGTTAGAGATCACAGAGGATTTGAGGTCACACTAGACCTGAATAAATGATTCATGTGTTTTAGCTTTTCTCATATCTCTCATTAGTTCCTCATCCAATCCAGATTCTGTTACATACCCCGAGAGAGGAGATGCAGGAGGGTAAAAGCAGCAGCTGGGTATATAAGGAAACATGATTTAGCCATAATCACACTAAGAGAATCCCTGTAGATATGCTCGGAACAGCACCAACACTTTGTCTTAGTTATATCTGACAGCACTATCATGTAGGCAAATTCCACAAACAGAGATAGGCCATCGTAAATCAAATGAAGGGGAATAAGCTGCTTGAGCTCTAATGAGTCCTATCTGACTCAGGAGCCAGACTGTGATACCTGAGGAATTTATTGTACAATCTCTAAACAAATAAAAATTGGACCAGCTCTGTATTTGTTATAGCTTTCTCTGCATCCTTTGCATTTATAAAAACATGGTGATGCCATAGTTCACCAGACACCACACAAGAAATTAACGGCTTTAACGATTCACATACATCAGATAATACATCCTACAAATGTGCCTATGGCTAAATAGCGTTCCTGATTCTCTATACTTAACAAAACATTATGAAGAAAACGTTTCTAAATCTCCTTTTAGAAAAAAGTGAACACTAGATTATTGCTTGTCATGCTCGTTAGGAAACTTGACCAAAGACTGAATGGGTGGGCAACAATATCTCAAAGGTTATCACATTATCAAATCAACCTTGCTACTATGTGTAGAGCTTCTATATTCTTTCTTCTATGTATGATGAAACTTTCTGATGGTGAACATTCATCCACTTTCATTTTTTAGTACACCTTCACTTAGGGGTGGGCGATATGACGATATTAGATCGTGAAGGATTACAACGTTAAGACGATCTTTAAAACTGCAGAGATCGTGGGATCGTCTAGGGCACATTCTATAAATTGCAGTTCTATGCTAATGCACCGACGCACCAGACGTATTGACGTCGTCAATCTTACCGACCAATCATAGCGAATTACGGGCAGTGACGCGCTTTCCTACCCGCCTCCTTGTTTGTGTGTGTAGCGGTAGCACATGGAGAGCGATGGCTGAAAGCCAAACGGAGTTGGTCGCTAAAAAAAATTCCACCTCCATTATAAGGAATTGGTTTGGATTTTCCGCAACTGATCAAGCACAAGCAAATGTAATTTGCAAAGTTTGCTCAGAAACCGTTCGCACGTCGGGTGGTAACACGACGAACCTGTTTAATCACCTGAAGAGGAAGCACCCCAAGCAGTATGCTGAGAGCCAAACAGCTAACAGATAATTCAGGTTATACACATTGCAGTTTGATATTTTTTGTTCAAAACTGTTGCACTAAAAGTGATAACCACAGTCACTTTAGTTTGTATTTTTGCGTTTCAATAACCTATTTAGTGTTTTGATAAATAAATCCTGTTTAAATGACTGTCAGTAATGTCTTTGATTGATATTTTACTTTCTGTTACTACTTTTGCAAGAGTGCACTTTATTAGAATGTTGTTGTTTACCTTAAATTTTACGTTGTTTGCATATGCAGGCAAAACTGCGACTATTTGAAATAAAATCTGTTAAGAAAGGTGCTTTGGTCTAAATTGTCTGTTTTTCTTTTTCCAATTTAAGATCGTGATAAAATCGAAATCGTAATTTTATTTTTAAAAAATCGTGATATATTTTTGCCATATCGCCCACCCCTACCTTCACTTAATGAATGAGACTGGGCATATCCTATATTTTGTTATTGTCTACAAATCCAATGGAAAGATCAAAATCAGCAATCACTTCCCATGTCTGTTTGTGGTATTTCTTTCTATTGAACACATAAATCTTTAAAAATGTCTCATTAATGTATAATTTTATTTTTTTCTTTTTGTACAGAGCAGCTCATTAGTTTCCATTCATCTGGTTGTGGAGAAGGAAGACTGCATGGACATCCTTAATTCTCTAATGTGCTGTGATGATGATGGTAGAAAACCACTCCCAGTTCAGCTTCCTCTGATGAAATGACAGACTAACTGCTGATGAGTTTGTTTATTATTCTCTGTCTTCAGTATTCACAGGTTCACTTTCTTACCTGCAACTTCATTCTGCTGCTATTGTTGACAGGTGATGGTAGCAACACTTTTAAGATCAGAATTTATAAATATTAAAGCTATTGTGAAAATTCATACCAGATGTGTTCTATAAAAACCATCAACAAAGTTAAAGCAAGAGCTTCAGAAATAACTTTATTGGACATTATAAACTACATTGATTTGAACTATTTACAACACTGGAAATGTGTAAAAGAATAATAAATGGATTAATTAAATACTGTAGTGTACAATTTACAAACTCAAATCTGCAGAATTTATATTTCAGGACGCTATAAATCTCCAAAAGAGACTGGTGGTTAGACTTACTGGCTGTTGGCTGGTATTTAGCAGCTTGACTGTCATTCTTGCCATATTTATACTGAAACTGAGGCATTTTATTATGTGCTCACTTACAATTAGAGACATGACAGTGGCAATTTACTACCAGACATTTGTAGTCACCAAGTCGAGATTTGTGGTTTCACTGTGAAGCATTATCTCTCAGGTAAGAGTGTCTGAGATGTTATACTTTTATACAGCATTTGAAGAATTAATGATTCAAGTGGAATTTATCAGATGTTACACATTGACGCATCATCAAATCATCACACTGTCACAGAACAATGTTGTTGTTTCTAATTTGATTATTATAATAACCTGCATGGTGAGAAGTCTATTTTGAGCTGTGATGTTCAAGTCATTTTCCTGGCTGCTGGTTCAGCATCAGTAAGGAAGACTGAAAACCCACACATTGATATTTGCTATCCTGAGTTTTTGCCTCCCACTACAGAATGAAAGGGCAAGGTGTATTACACTGGACCAATACTGTATAAATCATATATCAAAATACAGAAAGGAATTTGAATGAAATGAATTCTTCATTTGTGTTATTTTTATCTGTGAATCCTTAAGGCAGATGCACCTTCAGTATATGCTTCATTTAGTGCAACACATCGCAGCTTATTACTGTTCTGAAAAGACCATTATTTGAGTAGCTGCCATTAGTGGAGCCCATTCATGCTCATGCTATCAGCGGTTGATAAGCAGATTAGCGTAGTGGTGGGGGAGACGCTGAAAGTGGGTGCTTGCTTAGATAATGTGCCAGCTTCTCTTAGCGGTGTGAACCACCGAGGCTGATAATGAAAAGCAGCTACTAACCAAAAGGTTCCAAATCAATTTACAGTTTTGGGCATGTGTAGGAGCGTGCAGTGAAAAGGCAAACGAGACGATTACTGCTGCTGTCTGAGCAGATGAGAAGAGGAGATGAGTAAACGCTATACTTGACAGTTTTCTGACATTCAGGAAAAACACTTGCTATTGTCACTCTGCCCTCATGTACCTGCATGCATGTGTAGTTTGAGATTTTCTTTTCTCAGACAGATATAGAGTATGTATTCTATATATTATGCAACCCTTTTACATCTGTGCTTCTGCTTGGCATGTTTATTTGGTCCTTATTTCTATCAATATTAATATCTCTCATTTATTGTTCTGCATGTTTCATCTTATGGGACTTTGCGTTGCATGTCTTAAATGGTACCTGACAATGTATTCCTGAATGATGTTTTTATTAACTTTAATTATCTTCTTTATTCTTCTGCATGCTTATGGATGATCTCAATAACTTTGTCATTTCAAAAATGGATTATAGCCTCTTGGCTATCTCTGTTGCATTCACAGCGATGTTTATTCATGTGCACTGTCCCTGTTAAATAAACAAGAAAACAAATAAAATAACGGCTATGACTATCATGAGGAATTTTTCCACTGCTGGACCTCAATGACCCATAATCTCGGCTGATCTATAGAAGTGTGCTATTTTGTTATAAATACTTGGAATATGGAACCAAAGGAAGAACCACTTGGCACACACCCAAACAGAAATGATAGAATACAGGGAACCACATTAAGTATTAGTTAAGTCATCCTCTGTATGACATCAAGTAGGCTACCACAGATTTTCTGCACTGAATGTAAAAATTGAATTCAGTGTATTTCCCCCACAGATCTTTCACTAAATTGCTTACAACTAAATGGAGATGAAACTATCATTTTGCACTCTCCTTCCTCATTTTGTGCTTTCCAAATATTACCCATGAAATATTTTATTGCCTTGAACTTGGGGTGTTAGAATTATGAAAAGTGGCCTCGGCCACAGAGCCGTTCACAGGATCTACAAAGGCAGACATTTACATGTTATGACACATGAATAGGAAGTACAATAAATAAAATTAACTTCAATTTTTAATAAACCTGACAGGGAGACATCTTCTGGGTGCATTTGCATTTCCCACTGTGCCATCTAAATCTCTAAGAAAAGCCTTTTTACCAAGAGCTTAAAGAACATCACAGACAGGGAGTGTCGAGACTACTTTGTGAGCTGCAGTTTGTTTTAAAGCTTTGTGAACAGCCAGATTTAAAAAGAAAAAAAAAATGATGCAGAACACAGTCCTCTTAGATGGAGGGCTCTGCCATCTCTCCGTCCCTGTCCTGCACTGGCAGAGTTGGGGATATTAATCCTTCATGGAAGAAAGTAGAAATCTAGACTAAAATCTAGCAGATCATACCTGCTTTCACCCACAGTATAAAAGCCATTCTGTCACTTCAGTTTCGCCAAATCTGGCCAAGGACCAAGCATGCACCACACTGTCACTCGCTTCCATAGTTTGCAACATAAACAACAACATAAAAGTTTCTCTTGGGGAAAAAAGTCCTCATCTGTGCAGATCTCTGTTCTATTCTCTGTTCCTTCATGTAGAGCATGACCAGGCAAAGGGTCATCTGGAGCATTTTCTGCAGCATCTTATCTGCTTAGCTTGTGTTGTTTTGCAGAACTTATGAGCTTTGACTGTGACCTTTTGAAAGTTCAGCAACCTATGCATGTATTTTGTAACGCAGCCGGTGGGGAAACCATCGATTTGTCTCACCATAGTCCTATCCATTATTCACCGGATGTTTTTCTATCACAAATTAAACCCCATCAAATAGTTAAGCTTCAAACTAATATCCAATGATGACACACTTGAGTGTTCTGTAATCTCCTGCAGCCAGTCTAATTTTATGTGTTTCCTCAGAAGGTTATATTTGACATTTTGACAGTTTGACGTATGTAGCTGTCTATGATGTTGGAAATTTAAATTACACCATGCAGAGAGGAGCGTGCGTGGCCCATTTAATCACTTTGAAAATAAAAGTCAGAAAAATTATTTGCTTGTCCATCGTGTGGAAAAAATGTGGAAAAAATGCATTCCCTGCCCTAAGCATGTTTGTGTGGAAATGGATTACTGTGGACTTCCTTAAATCAAGCCTCCAGCAAAACATTCTATTCACTTTTATAATAATACAAGGTGATAAAGGATATGTGTATATAACTCTGTGCCGTTTAATCATTTGTCTGTGATGAATGAATATCTGGAAGCTGCTGAGCCTTGTTGATAGACAAGTTTTGTTGATGGGAGGAAACTCGTTTATGGGCATTTATGTGTGAATGCATAGTTTGTTGTTGTGTTATTAAATCTTTCACCAAATATTCAGGTGCAATTGGTGAGAAAATTGCTCCTTCAGAACAGTGCCAAAAATAGAAAAAAGTGTTTGTTTTACAGGACCAGCGTGTGGGATTCAAGGGGGTCTATCAGCAGAAATGGAATATAATATACATAAATTATAAATATATATATATATAATATAAATTATCACCTGAAACTAAGAATTGTTCTCTTTTCATTAGCTTAGAAAGAGTTCTTCATATCTACATAGCGGCCCCTTCCAAAGTCGGCTATGTTGCACCGCCATGTTTCTACAATAACCCAGAATGGACAAACCAAACACTAGCTCTAGAGAGGGCCTTTTCTGTTTTTATGTTACCTGAAGGCCACCAGGCTGCACGGTGGTGCAGTGGCGAGAAGGTTCCGGGTTCGAGTCCCGGCTCAGCCGTGGGATCTTTCTGTGTGGAGTTTGCATGTTCTCCCCGTGCAAGTGTGGGTTCTCTCCGGGTACTCCGGCTTCCTCCAAAATAGGGACTAGGCTAATTGGATACTCTAAATTGACCATAGGTGTGGCTGTGAGTGTGAATGGTTGTCTGTCTCTATGTGTTTGCCCTGCGATGGACTGGCGACCTGTCTGTCGGAAAAGATGCTGGGATAGGCTCCAGCCCCCCCATGACCCTACTAGAGGATAAGCGGTAGAAAATGAATGAATGAATGAAGGCCACCATAGGTTCTCCGAAAGGTATAGGTTAAGGGAGGGGTTTGCAGTTAGTTGCTATATGCAACTTCACCACTAGATGCCACTAAATCCTACACTGGCCCTTTTAAATAATTGCAGTTCCGTGTGTGTGTGTGTTTGTTAAGGAACAAAATGTTAAAATGTAGAATAGGTAAAAAAAAAAAATTCTGTTGATCAGACACTGTATAAATTATCTTCACTCTAACACTGAGATTCATTCGATTCATGTCTTCAGAATATTAAATTCGCTCTGAGAAAAATGAATGTCAGCCACACAAAATGCCAAAGTTTTGTTGAACATAAGAAGTGAAATACAATGTTTAGCTGTGACGCCACAGGCTTCAGGCCACTGTTGAAGCCTACAGAGGCGAGCTAGCTCTCCTCCTTCTGCTGTAATAACCAGCTGTTGTTGATTGAACCACAGTGCCTGGAGGAGTGTGCAGGCAGATGCTCTGGTGACACAGAGAATGATGAACACTGTCTGCCAGCATCTGTATCACTGCAAATGTATGCGCTGACACACAGTTTCACACGCATGTACACACACACACACCGCTCTCAGCTGGGGCAGTAATTGTCCACCAGATCAAATGAATGTGGACAATTACTACAGAGGCACATCAAGAGCACCTCTAGTCTTCCACTGTGGAGGACAAGGACCGGGCTGTGGTGCATCACTGAATGACAGTAATGAGTGATCTGGAGAGGTTTGTTTGATTCTGATTGTAAGCTGCTTAAAGTGACTGAATGGAACATCTGCATTTTGGAGTATTTAAATGTTTTTAAACCTGACTGTGAAACCAGACATGAAATTAGCTCTGTAATAATGTTGAATCATGTATCTCTTCATAATTTCATTTTAAAATTCAGGTTGTGTATCCTAGACGAAGATATGCTAATTTTATAGAGACAAAGAAAACTGGAAAGTCAATCGCTGTGACCCTCTCACATATTGTATATATACACCTGGGTCTCTTGAATAAACCACCCTGGTAAGGATGGAGCACAAATGAAGGTTAACACTCACCCAGCGTTGATTGTAAGTGAATTATACAGGTGATATGTGACCCGCAGCCTCACAGTGGGGGGGCTATGAGCTGGGCTGCATGGCAAATATCAAGAGTGTTTCCTTTTTGAACCAGACCATCAGTTGCTGGGTTAGAATTTGGGATTGCTGGCTGAGGATGCTGACGAACTACTCAGTAAAAATTCTCTTTGATACTGTGGTAATCCTTTTGGACTGTAAGATCAAAGATCAGTATGCAGAGATAGCATTGTAGTTGCTTCCACACACTTAAATTAAATCAGCGAGTTCAGTGTTGAAAAAGTTTTGACCACTGTGCAACAATGATGTAAAAGTGTTGCTTTTTAAAGCACGTAGTTCCCACAGTGCAGTGTTAACCACCACTGTGTTGTGTCCTTAAAGAGCCATTAGGCCACTTATAATCAAACAGTGCTCCATGGTCGCAAACCACTTGGTATTGTAAGGTATGGTGACATGGATTCTCATTATAACAACCTCTTCTTGAAGGGCGGAATTTAGAGTTAACTTCAGCATTTGTGTTAAAAGCATTAAGTAATTGACAGTGTTGATGCCTGACAGTTGAATTTAAAAAGTGAATTCAGTTGCATTTATAAATATCTCCACTGTTCACCAATATTAAATATCAAAACCTTAGCTTAATAAATATTTGTATCACCTACTGAGTCACATTCACTGTGGAACTTTTTATCTCTTAGGTTTCTTAGTTTATAATAAATGAAATCTTTTCTCTGCTATTAATTTCCTTTTTGATAGATGAAAAATAAGCTGTTTCAAATGAACTGCCCTGGAGTAACCTAACATTTTACAATGCAAGAATATCATCAGAACACAAATGATGAATCTTATGAAAAAGATGCATAAAGATGAGGGTCAATATCATTTTTAACTGTTAATGTTCTGCCTGACAGTGCAGTGGCTAATGTGCAGTCTCAATGATCAGGGAGCATTGTCAATAAGTTTCAACTAATCAGGTATCAATCCACTGATCATATGAAATTCTAATGATATTTACATAAATTAATGATGTAGAATAATTCATGTGTGCTCTCTGACTCTTTACAGTACAGTATGTATATAAACCCCATATATCTGAATCACTGACTGCACAACAGACAGGGGCAATTTGATTCTCTGATGAGAAGAGCAAATTGTCAATAAACAAACTGGTGTGAAATCCTTACAATACTGAAAGTGTATAAGCTCTTACAACACTGACCATGAGTAGATTATGAATAAAAGTTTGATTATTATGATTATCTCACAAATACATATCAACGTAAAAAGGTATAGCTAATTATTATTAAATTATGACTTAATCCTTAACAAGTAATTATTATTGAATTATTTCTAAAAGTTTAATTGTTGCACTGCACTGCACTCTTGTTTTACTTATGTATGATACAATTATTTGTCAGTACATTTGCAACATCTATTTAATTGTTGTATTGGCTTTTGCAGCTTTTAATTACAATACAGAAACAATCCCTTGTTATACTAAACATGAACTTTTTTAGCTTTTGTAAGACTGAACTTTGGAAAACATTTGACCTTCATGGAAGAGCTCTTAATGTATTCATGGTTTTTTGAAGTCATTGTAAAAACATTTTGCAGCTCATTACCCAAAGTTTCAATGACTTTGGGTTATGAGCTTCACTTCTTCTTCCGATAGCCACTAGTTTATCATAGCTTCAAAAATCAAATTTTTACCTTGAATAGTAAAATGTAATTGATTCATTCATCAAATTCATGTGTTCTGCAAGTCAAACATATTATATGGCCGCTGTATTTTCCAGTCATGGTCCTGGATGTGACCTAGATTGTCCACTGAAGGCTGAGTCTGCCTTTGTGTCTTTGGATTAAACCCAGTATCCTTTCATTCTGGCAGGTTCAGAGTATCAGATGCTGCCATCTAACATTTTTAAGCCCTGCCAGTAAACACCCCAAAATTAAATTCTCCATTTGATTTATTTAATCACTCACAGCAACCATCCTGGCAATAATTTTCACATTGCCTGGATGAGTATTTCACATTATCTCTTTCTCTTCTGCATTTTATTATATTAAAAATAATATCTGTTCAAATTATATTTATTATCAAAGGCTATTTATTAGTGAAACCTGTACAAATGGCTGAGGTCTTTTCACCATTTATGCAATTTGATTTGCATTCATGTGACTACATCACATCACATTTCTAGGAATGTGTTTGAAGTTGTATATCATATCTCACAAGGCTGTGATGAAGGTGGAGGAAATTACGAGCATTATCAGATCCGGTATCAGAGACAGAGCACAATGGCATGTTAACACCATCCGTTTCAGTCAGAGAAGGGATGTAATTGCTTTTACCTTGAGGATGCCTCTGCATTTGGGAGAAGCTTCAAGAATGTACTGTACATTTTCAGGAATTAAGATAGCAGATTTCATCAATCCATCTTGCTGTCTGTATATGTAGTGCAGCCTCTCAGGTAAAACCTGTGCCAAATCCTAGGGCAGTTTCACCTAGAGCAGCAGCCACAGCAGTATGTAAAACCATAGGTACTTTAACAGGAGTTCTGGGAATATGATGCAGCAGATTCTATTTTCAGCCTCGGCACATGAGCTCTGATTGCTGGGAGGGGTGACGAAACACAAAGCTGCTAAAGGTTGAACAGCTTGGTTACACACTTGGCCACAATCCATCAGCTCAGTTTAACTAATCAGTGTGCTGGTTAATGAGGAGAGATGACACTGTGGTCCCTTAACACAACATAGCAATTCAAATCCTTTTACCTGACGGTAATGGAAAAACTATAAGAGACAGCAATGGGACGTTGTGTCAGCAAACCAAGAAAGTGAGTAACTGCAGGACCAGGAGCGATCTGGAAGGAGGAGAGGAGTGGTCAAGGGATGACAGAGCAGTCTAAGAATAGGAGCCGACAGGGCAAGGTGATAAAGGACAGGACGGTAGAAGGAGAGGCAGCAGAGGAGAGGAGAGGTTACGAGATTGGAGGACAGAGACAGGATTGGACAGGACGGGGTGGGAGAGAACAGGACTGAGTCATCATTATGGTAATAGAGTGCGGTGGAGAGCAGCCGAACCACACTGACTCACCCAAATGCACTTTCAGTGAAACATGGAATGTCATAGCTCACCCCAGGGAGAGGATTATCAGTCCAAGGTTAGAAAATAAACTCTGCACTTCATTTGTCTGTGGATCAGCTTCAGGCCTGCCTCCTTGTTAGAGTCCAGAAAGTGATGCTGTCCGCAGTCATGTGTTGAAATGCTAGTGTTGATTTTGTATGGCATCCAACTTTCAGTCATAACGGATCATTCGTAAAGCCTTGCACCTCTTAGGTACTGTTGCTATGTCTGTCAAGCTCTCGCTTTTTAAATGGCAGATATGGAGTTTACATTGACGTGGCATGAAGGCAGATTTACAACTCAGAGTTCATAGTAATTCTTGAAACAATTAAATCTTAATTTCAGACAGAGGTGGACAAAAGCAAGCAAACACAGTCTCTTAAAATGAGAACCCTAAAAGAGTCTTAAATATGCTCTTAATGGCTACATAACCTGCAACGCTACAAAATGTAGGATCAAGTAATGTAGGGTTACTTCTGCAGAGCTAGTTAGCCTGGACTGCTAACATTTTCAAATTACCAGTTACAGTTGCAAAGCTGTGATTGGACAATTGTTGTTTCAAGGGTGGGGTTTAGCAAATTAATTAGTCAATTTAGCTGCTACTTACCACAGAAAAAAAAAACAGCTGGACTGATCATGTCAGACTCTCACCTGAGACAAAAAAGTGTGGTTGCTCAATAACATTTAATGCTTCTAAAAACAAAATCTATCTTCAGTTACACGCCATTAAAGTTTGCTTCAACAGTACTGAACAGTTTCTGTTCAATAAAAAGATTGTAATTGGAGGTTTGGGATTTCATCTGTCAGAGTAAAAATAGCAAAAACTTTCAGCAAAATGATAAAAATCTAGACAAAAGCAGTGAAACTGGAGAGAGATTTAAGCCTTGATTTAGATACATCATCTATGTGCAGCAGTTACAAGGATAGTTTCATAATATTTCTGCAAGCTCAGTTGAACCATCATCACTCTCCTAATGAGCTGCTAATGAGTGTGAAACAGAGTGTGGAGTGCCAGATGCAGTGCCCCTTTAACCTAATAACTCATAATTGTAGTTCATACTGTAAATTACTGCATCACATAAACTGATGATAAGTATCAATAAGATGCCTTAAGGACTTTTCTACCCCACTTTGTCAATTAGCATACCTGATTTCACAACTGGATTCTCTTTGATGCAGTCAATTTGACATCAGGGTGCAGTTTTTTACAGGAATAATGTCATATCAAAGACATTTACAGTCCAGACCAGAAGTATTTGGATGTTTTTACATTTTTTTTGTTGTTTGCAGCCTCTGTGCAGCACATTCAATTGGAAATAAAATAATGGATACTACTTTAAGTCACAGCTTTAATTTGAGTAGGTTAACAACGTCAATATTGAAAGAACATGTGTGTGAGATATAGCCCCTTTAACACACACAGTGCACAGATCGCAAGGCTTCACAAGTAATTGGGTGCTTGGCTACTATATGTTTCTTGGAGAGCTGTGTGTCGTTTCAACATTAGTTCATGCACGAAAGAGCTCACACATGGTTCAGAGTTGATTGAGAGTTGAGAGTTGTCATTTAGATTCAAGTGGAGTTGTCTGTCAATATGAGGAGTAAAGAGGTGACCTTGCAAGTGAAGAAGATAATAATGAAGACAAAAATCTATCAGTGATGTATCAAAGGTGGCTGCTTTTCCAAAATCAACAGCACAGGAAAACTGTTTGCGTGGTAAAGAAAATGCACCTTATGACTACACAGCAAGTCAAGAATACCCTCCAGGATGTGGATTTACATGTTTGTCAATGATTAAGCAAAGACTTCACAACCATAACCTCAGAGGATTGACCAAAAGATACAAACCCCTGGTAAGTCTCAAACACGTAAAGGCCAGGTTGCACTTGGCAAAAGTTCAGTGAGGTGACGAACAAAAATCAACTTCTATCGAAATAGTGGGAAGGTGAAAGTGTGGAGAGAAAATGGAACAGTTCTTGACAGTCATTGACAACAAAATATCAAATATGTTGATTTTGTTTGACATCCGTCCAGTAATTTATGAACCCCTAAACTCGGGTTCTTTTTGTTTAAAGGGAGATATCTCACACACAAGGTGAAAATTAGTATTTTCATGTAGTATCCATTATTTTGTTTCAAATTGAATGTGCTGAAGTACGGAGCCTAAAGACTAAATGTGTAATTGTCAAAATACTTGTACTTTATTCCTGTATTTCAGTACTTGCGAGGTAAACAGTGCAGCAGTGTAGGTATGAAATCTTTAGTTCCTCTGCTGGAACAAACCTGACTAACAACAATGAGAGTTGTTCTGATTCTGATGGTACATGTGGTATGTTGTTTACTTGCCATTGATTCAGGATTGTGGATTCAGCATTTGCCATACTGTGTGCTGAAGTGAAATGGAGTGGAAACCATGTCCAGCCAGCTCAAAGTGGCACTGTGCCTCTCAGGTTTTGGAGCGCACCCACAGCACATTACCGACCACACCCAACCACAGCCGTTAGTGAAACTCGTTGTGGTCAGCGGTGCAACAGACTTTTAACCACGGAGAGCACTGAAACGCCACTCTTCAACCTGTTGTTAAATTTCTCTTTAACGAAGACTATACATATGTTGATTACTCTTCATTTTTGAATGTCGCCCATTTGATCCCTTCAGTTTGGCAGGATAACACAAACACAAGGGATTAGTTGCAGGTCCAGTGTGACCCAGGTCTTGTTGACAGTCATTACAGCTGTCGGGTCTGGCGGCTGTTGACCTTTTCAGATATAACTCCTATTAAACCCTTCTGTGAGAGTCATTTCAGGACATTTAGTGGGATTTAACTCTGCTGGTGCTGTCATTTGCAAACTTAGCCCTCTTCAGCGAGAGCGTTAAGCTGCTGCGAGTGCAGCATCTGCACGAGCGCAGGCGGGTGGGAATGGAGGTGTGTGTGTGTGTGTGTGTGTGTGTGTGTGTGTGGGGGGGTGCTTACACGTATGTGGTGCAAGAATTTAATGGGAGTCGTGTCCTCACCTCATTGTTTCTGACCTGGGGACTTATCTGGAGTCTGTGGTGATGTAGGTGTCACCATGGTGATGTCATCTTGATGCTAACACCAGTGGGAAGGCTGCCTGTTTAGGTTTCATTCAGCTGATCCTCTCTTTACAGCACTAAAGAGCACATTTGTCTTTAATCTTGCCTCCCATTATCCTGAGAGAAAGGCAGGTGCCCGTTTAGCCATTTAAGAAGATGCTGTTAATGCCAGAGAGAAAAAAAAAAGTATCTGTTTGTGAGCGTCTCTCGCCAAGCCGCTGCAAACCTCTGATAAACCTTTAATGGTCTTTGTGTTGTTGTGTCTGCAATCGCTGGGGAGCACCTACACAATCACCTGCGTTAAAGAGCATTTTATGAGTGTTTACTTTGGCTGATAACCCCCATGCTGTCAGGATAGTTGATGCCTTTCAGCCGTTCTCAAAAAACGCTCTCTCTACTGTTTTCCCTGTCATCCCGTCGTTCTCTTTGCCCTCTCATTTTGCTCCTGATTGCAGTTAACACTTCGAGGCTATTAATGCCAAAACATAATAGCAGGGGAAAGAGTTCAAGATTAAAGGTCAGGAGACAAACAAGGAAGCAAACAAGGACAGCAGGCAGAGGAGACATCTGACACAGCCGTGCCTGAGCTCTTTTTAAAGGAAGACTCAGCTATCTATTTGACAATAAACATTAAAAACTATGCTATGTATTATAATTAAATGGAAAAAAAGTATATGTTAATGATGATATTCATGGTACACCAAACACATTTCTTTTATGTTACATTTTAAAAGTCATATCAAAGCTTACCTGTCATTGTTACCTTGCTCTGAATTTGTCTGACAGAAGTTGATTCTTTCGTTGACATGAGCAGCATTTACTCCACATCACTGCTTGACATATTTTCCATTTCTCTCTGTGTTACAGCTGCACAGCCGTTCAAAAACACTCAACTGAGCCATTTCCACTATCGGCTGTAACAGGACGCTGTTACTTGGCCACAAGTTTGATGTAGGTATGTTTTCTAATCAGGTGAAAGCTTGCGTTGTGGAATTTACCGCCATGGACACAGCCTTCACTCTATGTTGTTATCAATTTAGATAGTACAAGATTTTCCACTTATCAAAGCACACAGCTTACTCTTACTGTATTTACTCACCACAATAGAACTCAAAAATATCTATTTCACAGACATGGCAGACTTTAATTCAGTTTATCTGTTGAAAATATAACATTGTGTTTTGAAATGGTTAGTTCATGAGTTACAGCTCCACAGTTTTCTGCCGTAAATCAATTGTACAATCACCTGGTTTGATTAATCGGAGTAGGGGGTCAGAGAAACCCTATTTCATCTATAGATCTCTCCAGGAGAAAGACAACATTTTGGCAGTGTCAGCATAATCAGGTTTTTAATTGCCTTTTCACATGTGAGCATATGCACAGCAAAGACTTCAGGGAAATTAGAACTGTGACTGCAGTGCAGCAGAATGAAAGGAGAGATTTTAGCATGTATGTGAGCCCAACAAAAGCTGAAGCTAACGCAGAATAGGATTTTTCAACGGCTAAAATTCAGACCCATCACACACACACTCACACACAGAGAAAACATCAGGAGGCAGCTTCTTGTATCACTAATACAAACGCTGCAAAATGCCTCCACAATGAGGTCAGGGGTATGAGAAAACCTGATTACACCTGCTCCATGTAGACATGGATTTTCCTTAACCAGGTTACTGCGGTGCATGCTAACATGTTCTCCGATTACCTGCATAACCAGATTCTCAGAGTAACATGGAATCTTCGGTGCATAATAGATTCATAATGAACAGAATTGTTTTTGTTAACCCTTGTGTGTGGGTTGAGTAACACTCATAGGATCATGATTCTAATTGGTAAACTTAAGAAACCATCTCCAAATAGTGAAACACAGCCTTTTGAAGTCTTGTGTCATCAAAGAGCTCTTAAAAAGCAAATCCATTTAGCATGAAAGAAAAGAGAAAGTTCCCATCACCTTCAAGAAAGGCAGGCGTGACAAGAGGCGATCAATACAAGACAAATGGCGTTGGGGCAGGGCCCCCAGATCATGCTCTTTTTGACAAATGAGCCCGGCTTTGTGAAACAGTGAAAACAAATACTCTACCTTGTGCCTCGGGCGCCACAATTTTGGAGGTAAGTGACATTCCTTGGAATGAGCGGAGACAAAACCAAAGAACAAAAGATAAATGTGTTATTGCATGAGCGAGAGCATAGCATGCTCACAGCTAAATGTAACTCCAGACAGGAGGTGGTAATGTTGAAGAGAAGTGTCTTTGTTTTTAAATGCTAGATCTACAGTACAGACTCCACACTAGGCAGAAAAACCAATCATCTCCAGGGTCATCTGTACTTGTTTTCAGTTATGACAGCTTTTCAGCACTGAAAGTGCAAAAACCAAAGCAAAATTACTATTATTTGAACATTTTCAAAGTAATGGGTGATAGCTCTTCAAAACTGAATTTGTTCTTTGAGTCCTTAAGGGACCCTCCAGCATGTTGGGCACTGTGCTTGCTGCCTCTCTCTCTTAAAACAAAATTAAAAATAAACCACAACAGCCTGTCAGAGCAGAGGGATGACTTTTACTATAAGCTGCATAATTTTTGTCCCTCCTATCTAATCTTTTTGGGTGTTTTGCCACAATTCCTCTGCAACCGTTTACACACAGAGAGCAATACAGTATGTACTGCGCTGTCAGTCAAGCACTGTGACACTGGAGGGAGCGCCACAGTCAGGTGATTGACTCAGATCTAACTGCATTTACTTGTGAACTAAACAGCGTGTTGACAAAGAGACCATGCTCGCAGGTGGTGCAGACACGGACATAACCCTAATCACATCATCAACCAGTCCCTTGGCTTGTCCGTGATAGAATAAGTACAGAGACATTGAGTGTAATGTGTTGATAGGCCTATTTGTCACTTTAATGAGGTTGGACGCAATAAATTTGGTGAACATTTTTTTGTTGCCTGCAACATCTCTTGTTGGTCATTATCCTTTTTGTTTCTCTCTTGTGCCTCTTTGCAGATTTTAAAGAAACATGCAGCTGCAGGTGCTGTTGTTTAAATCCATATCTATTTTTAAAGAAGTTAAGGTCAGGGCTGGAGTCAAGAGAGTCAAGCTACTGGTCAACACCTCCTCTTGATCTCAAGAGAAGTAAACAAGGGACAGATTGGCTTTCTTAAGCAATAAATTAATAAATCATTTACTAATTTGATTTATACTGGATAAAAGCTATTTAACATGTTAAAGTCCTCTAATTGTCTGCTTCACAAGCATCTGTGACTGATACCCAGAGGGCCAGCAAACACCTCCTATCTTCCAACAACACCGTCTCATAATGGACTTTTAATGGTAGTATAATAGGTTTTATGGAGTAATGAATTTACTGTAATTGTTGCCTTGGGTCTGAAGAAAACAGCAGCACAGTACAGGAAACCATTTCAATTGGTCCCTGATCACAATCCCATTCATATGCTGACTTTGGCAGCAGTTTCTTCTGCATGTAGTGTGTGGTATATATATGGACATACCTACCAATACAACAGAAAGTAAGTTGTAAGTAATATCAATAAAAGTACACATGGGTCATCTTTAGCAAATATTATCCATGATCAATATCAGACAATAACATGGTGAAGTGCTGCTGTGGGTATATTTGAGAGGAGAAACCTGAAAATGAAATAGATTTTCTCTTTTAATGGAACAGTAATGTTCCCATTGAGTTACATTAAAAACTGAAAATTCATTGATCTTTTTAATTTTCTGTAGATTCCGAACAAGTACATTTTTTTTGCATTATTTTAATCAGACACACTCAAGATGCTCTTATGAAAGTAAATTTCAATTAGCTTCTGCATCCAACATTCAATTCAATTCAATAATGTGAAGAGTTTTAGGACACACACACACACACACACACACACACACACACACACACACACACTGTGATCATTTTTCTAAATGTGCTTTGGATCCGAGAGCTACAGCAGTTCACAATCCATGCTCTTAATCAAATCAATTGTAGCTTGTCACCTTTAGTTAATATGTGATATATAATATAACTTATGTTACCATAATGTCAGCCAAATTGGAGAAATGCTGTCAACCTAAACTATCAGACTCTCTGCAGTAGCACCATTATGTCTCATATTAGTGTTTCCTACCATGTTGGCTGGGTCTGATTAGAGTGCTGCTGGTTTCCACACCGACTCTGTTAATCCATGTGATGAGACAGATGCTGTGAGAGCTGATTACGTATCCCCAGTGGCAACATAATACAGTCCGCTGAGCCTAAAGGGGTTGAAGTGGTCACCTGCTTTGCTTTCAGTAGCAGGATTTGGCCTCAGATAATTTCAACAGAGATTAAACCCATTTTTGGATTAGCCTTGCACAAACTGATATCTTCATAATGTACAGCTGCTTGTGTATTTTAGTAGATGTGTAACAAAACTTGAGATGAGAGAGCAGCACTAAAAGAAATAGATAAAGTGAAGAATTGTGAGGAATTTAAACATGAATCAGGGAAAATGATAAATCAACTAAATGTTAAAAATGTCTGTAGGAACTTTTACCTTAGGGAATAAAGTTTGGGTTTCCTAAAACAACACTGTAGTGTAATTGTTTCCTTCACTGAGAACATATTGCAGTGATCAGAACATAATGCAGCGTAGAGTGAACAAGAGAGTAACTCCACTGGGAGAATTAGTATACTGCATGACGAAGCTTCACTGCTATTATAAAAAAAATAAAAAATAAAAAAAGCACAACACTTCCACTGTAGGTAAGGAGGCTGGAGTGGGTGTGCTCTGAAACACAATTGAAAATTTAGTGTTTAATTCAGAGCTCCGACGACCGGCTGTGCACCCATCTGGTTAATAGGGAAAAGGATTTTATTTTCTAGCTGGCTGCTTCGTTTTCACAAAACACACAAATGGAAGCAGGAAGCTTTATTGGGGTGAAGCGTTCTGTTGCATGGTGGTAATACACCATTCTGAACCATCCTGCATGTTGCCTTTACATACTATTCTCTATGTTTATTGCTAAAATGTAAGACAATTGCTCTAAAACAATTGTGAAAATCAAGAAATGATAATGGCATAAGTGAAATACCATAATACAAATGATACAAATTTAACTGCACATAAATGACCAACAGCAGGGAATAAATAATGTGAGTGGGGTGAATGAAGATGAATTTTGCAGTAGAGAATGATCTTGAAATAATAATTAATCAGAAAGTTGTTAGTATACTTAAGTAAATAAAGAAATAGGTAAAAAAAAATTTTTTTACGTATCTAGGCTTATATCAATAAGATGCAGATTTATAAACATGTATATTTGGATTTGATTTTTATCATCAATAAGGTCTGAAATATGCTATTTAATATTTTAAGCCTATGTCTCATCACACTGTTGCTGGCTAGTTCATTCATTCCTTTGACACTTTAATTTGGATTTGGATTGTCAGTAATTAATTTTCATGTCAGCACCAACACTGAACCTCAACAATTTATAAGGATGAGGTGAGCATATACTATAGCATATACTTAGTTTATTGTTAACCAACTTAAAAAAGGAAAATGTATGCTTGAAGTTGAAGGGTGCAGCTTTTTTTTTTTTTTTTTAATAATGAAGACTTCAGGTAAGGCAGAAGCAAATAAAAGATTTAATATGTGAGCTACAGTGACAGCCTCTGTGAAGCCCACACAATTAGTATGAGTACAAAGTGTGGCAAGACAATGCTTATCATTTAACAAAGATCCTACACATGAGGCCAGAGCTTTTGTATGTGTAACATGGCTGTCATTTGTAAAACATTATAAAATTTGTGCAGGACCCTCTCTGACAGAGTTACTGACAAAACACTCACAATATTCCCACACCCTGAAACTAATTAAAATATGTGCTGTCTTTTGTGCTGCTTTCAATGGCTCCAGTGACAGCATCTCATTCTAATCAACCTTTGATAAGTAATTATGAACAAAGTCAGGAGGAAAATGTGATTATACATGCTCCACTTTGCAGGCTTCTGATGTCAAGACAACAAACTTTCAGTGACATACAGCATATACGTTAATACGCACACTTGCCCTGATGTGATATATACTAACTATCTGAGAAAACATTAAATGTTCAGTATTCCCACGTTTCACCATGGAAACATATTTAGAAAAAGTGTAGAGTAAAATTATGGACTCAGGGGTTTAAATGCCAATGGCCTTGCGTGACTGTGCATACAGAACACACTCATGTGGGCACGTGAGCATAGACCCCCCACATCACCATGTGTTCTCCCAGTGGGAAACATTAGAAGGTGAAGTGTGTGAAACATCTGCGTTATTCACACAACTGTACCCTGTGATAATGCAGCACTCTCACCTCAGTTAGCTTATTTTTGACCTCTTGTCTGGCCTTACATTAATCTACTGAAACCTCAACATCAGCTGTTTATTAGCAATCTCAGTTACATCATAAAGACATTTTTTTAATTACTGTATGTCCAATATGCTGCGTCAGTGTATTCTAATATACACTTGACGGTTACATATATGACATCACGTTCAGTGTACAGCTACGTCTGTATTATTAAAATGTAAGATAAGATCAGCCTTACATTTCAAGATTCCGATTCAAGATTTATGCTTTAAAAAATATATCACTTGTAATTTCAAACAGGAATCACTCTCACTACAGCCTCAAACATGCCACCTCTGCAAATGGAAAAGAACTGCTGTGTGTAGCTACAGCTGATAAGCTGTGATTGGACAATGGCTGTTCTGAGGAAGGGGCTTTAATGGTCAGTCAAGTGAGCTAAAGATGAAAGCACAAACTTAAAGAAATTGACTTTTAATTTCTGGGTCAGCTTTGAGAGGATTCTGCAGCTATGACAACTTTATTTTTGAACAACTGCAACGACAAAGTGTTTTATATTCCCTACCATTTTGATTCTGACTGGCTTCTTCTCCATAGCAACGGAATCTGAGGCTCGTGGGTATTGCAGTAATTAGACCCGCCTGCCGTGCCCAAAATGAGGGACACAACATGATTTTCCAGGAATCAAATTAAAATAATTAAAATTGGTAGTCGTAATATAAACCAAGAGGGGCCTTACATGATCCAGCAGAGTTGTGTGTTTTGCGTTAGGTAACATTTAAAGATACCGTTTGAAAAAATGTTTTTTTAATGAGAACACACTGTCATGTCCAAGAAGAAACATTAAGTAATGTTTAGTTTTGTCTGTCTCGTGACTTCTTGTTTTTATTTTGAAACCTAACTCTCATCTTGTTTCAGGTAACTTCCTCTTTTCCCTTGTGTGTCTCCCACTGGTCTGATTGTCTGCCCCGCCCTGATTGTTTCCACCTGTTTCCCATTAGCTTGTGTGTGTATATATTCTGCGTTTCCCTTTGTCCTGTGCCAGTTCGACTTGTCTTCTTGTCAGAGAACTACGCCAGCCACGTTATCCCAAGTCAGGTTTTGAATTCTGTGTTACGTTTTTTGCCATGGTCTTGCTTTACATTATTTTGATACTTAGTCTTTTCCCTCGTCCTGAATCTTTGTTGGTTTTCCTCTAAATAGTGTTTTTTTGTTCTACAGTTTTTCCTCTCTGTGAGTGATTTTTATTTGGGTACTTTGAATATATATTCCTCTGTAAGAGTGATTTTTCTTTGCTGCTTTGTTGTTAAAATATTGTTAATTTGTACTTTGTCTCGGATTTGTGCATTTGGGTTCGAGTCCTAGTTCAGTTGTGATACACACTTCGCAACTCTAAATGAAACCTGCCATTAATCAAATCAACAATAAGAGGTCCACCTTTGTTACTTTTTATTTTGGTGCTGATGCTGTCTCTTCTCTCTCTCTCTCACTCACACACACACACACACACACACACAGAACAACCAGCTGCTGAATGGAATACATTGGAGGATATTTGACCACAGCTTCAATATATTCTAAAAGACTCAAACACCTATTAGCTGCACTTCAACTAACAACACGGCACCAACAATGCCATCAACAGTTACCTACATGAATGTTTATGTGTTATCACTTAATTAGATAAACTGTTTCCCATCCAAGTCAGATCCATTTGTTTCACTTGTGCGACTGTGGAGAGAGAAAACTACGAGCAGAACACTCATACAAACAAACTCACAGCCTGACAACACTGTCTAATTTAAAACTCATTTCACTGAAGCATTGCACTGTTGTCCGTGTGTGTCAACAAAAAGGTGAGCAGTGCCTACTATCAGGACTGGAACATGTCTTCTTGAATTCATCTTCGGTGTATTCCACTGCTATTATTGATAAAGCTTGGCACAACCAGCCAGCGGCTTTTTAAGAAATTGCTACTGTGGAGTGGAGCTTGTTGATATTGATTAGATTGGATATTGACTGGCTCACCAATTTCCTGTGGTCCTTCATATAAAAACTTGATTATGGCCCACTACACAGGCAATCATCATCTGGGCTGATTGGATCAGGTCCTTCCACCCACCCAGTGTCTCGTTCTCTGCCCCTCCTCTGTGTTCTCTATCAGGCCAATTGATTTCTTTGTCTCCGCTTCCTCTGGACCACTCCATGTGCCTCAGACCAGAAAGCAATGTATTAAGTGCTTGTTTGGATCAATCTAACGTGCAGTGATAGCACATTCACAAAGTGCTGACTGGCCAGCAAAACTCATTAATTTACCGTACACTGTTTTCCAAAGATCCTGGTGCTTCATTATGTACATGTAACATCCACAAGCTGGACACCTGCAGAGCCTACAGATGCAGTTTCAGTGCAGGGAGAACATATTCATGTGCAGAAGGTAATTAAGTGATTAGAATAGAATTTCATTTTTCCAGCCAGGTGTGAAAATGTATCTTTCTTTTTTTTTTTTAGTAGTACAGCGCGTACACACACACACACACACACACACACACACACACACACACACACACACGGCATTTAAAAAAAAATCTAATTTTGTAAGATTCTTCTTTCAGATGGGAAAAGAAAGCTTTTATTCTACATAATTAATGTTTTCTCACCCAATTCTCACTTACTAACTAACATTCAACATTCAATACTAACATTTGCCATCTCCCCAATACACGGAAAATTAAGTGCTTGTCAGATCATCTTACTGCATGTAAAACACCCAGATGTGTCCAACAATTTTTGTAACTCTGAAAAAGACAATCCAACACTCACACCCACACCACACAGCAACTTGGCCAAGTATCCTGTGGTGTGAAAGTAAGCAGGGTTTGAACTTTTCTCTCAAACTCTCCTTTTGCATTCTTCACATAACTCACTTTTCATCTGTACCACCCACTGTGCTCTGCTTTCTCCATTTGTACAATGGAGAATACAAAGAAGGCAGAATTATTGAAGAAAGACTGGGAAAGCAGCAAGATGCAACCAAGAGGAAGCCTTTGAGTGTGGCTATTCAGAACGGGACTTTAGCCCTTTTGCCTGCAAACGTGGTCGGATGACATGTTGCTCAGCCTGGTAACACGCTAACCATACCGTCACAGTCTGCTCCTCAGTCCCCTTTGCACCCTGCCTCCATCCCTTCCTCACTTCTCCCATGTCATGTTTATCCCTTTATATCCCCGCACCTCCCATTCTCCAACGATCCATTCACTTTCTTCCTGTGCCCATATCCATCTGCTCACCTGTTTCCCATCTTCAATCAAAACCCACCATTGTCACCAGCTCCTTGTTAGTTCATCTGTTTATGTTTTCTTCCATGCAAGCTACCCGCATTTTATATCCTATTGTCCATGCATGTATGCCTGCTTGTCTACCTGCCTGCGGATCTTTTTTCACCAGTCAAAGCACTTTCATTGCACCAGCCTGTCTGTGTGTCTGAGTTTGGGTCCTCCCTGCCCGTGCTGCTGTCAGCAATTGTGACAACATTCATCGTCCTGGCGTTTTCCTTTGGCTTTCCAAGATGAAATCGCTTGGACAGATTCTGGATCAGCGTGAGTAAATATCCATCCATCACATACAGTACTTTGGATACCACTGATCAGGATAGATGAAACGTTGTCGGTTGATGCAGATCATTGCTTTCTTGCTTTGTTTCTTTGTTCCTGTGTTTTGAGAATTACACCAACTGGACTACAAGGGTCACTTCAAAATTGGCTTAATTGCTGCCCTTCACAGACAATATCCCTTTCTGCTGATTGGCTATTCACAGAACCTAATGAAACGATGCATCATCAGTCTCCTCAGGGACAATGTGTTCACCACTAATCTATAATTTAATCAACCAAAGGATTACATTGTCTGTAAAAACGGAGGGCTTTTCATTCATTCACCTTTTTAAATTTCAGTTGTGCAGTATATTTCAAAGATGGTGTAAGCATAAATTAGAAGTATATGTTTTATTTTTTTCATACCCTGCAAAATATACATTTTCAAGTTTTTCTTTTTTTGTCCAAAACCACAAACATTTCCCGTATAATGCTTCATGTGACCACACAAGAAATGACAATTAAGTTACAGACAGCTTTGGGGTAGATACAACACAATTCATTTCAGGTTGCGCTTCTAAGTTCCTGCCAGCTGTGTAAGCATCTTCCATTATTTGACATCATAAAAATAACAGTGTTGTTGTGGGAAAATAGTGTACATTCAAATCTGAATGTATTAAATAACCATAGTTCTCAAAAATGTTTTAAGCAATGCTTGCTGAACCCATTGAAAGGAATTAATTTTAGCTTTTTTTTTTTTTTAATAACCTTGTAATGATTTTCAAAACCATTTCAGAGTCCGCATTTGTGGTAGCAGTGACCTCTGTGCTCATATACCAGCTGAGAGCACTTTGTTCTGCTTCACAGTATATACAGTACAAGCTAACTGATGGCGCTCTTTGAGACTGTGCTTAGTGCTAAAGAAACCATTTCCTGTGACCCAATATTGCTTTTAAATGCTCAATTAAATACTTTGGTGTGACATACAATAAAAAGATTAAGTGTCTTTACCATGGTAACCAAAGCAGCATACTATTACCCAAGAGACCTTCCATTAATAGTTGGACCTGAATAAAGAATATGTCATCAGGTGAAAATAGCATCACACATATACGCAATTATCCTCTTTCCTGTATATCATCTCCTGAAACAGAGGGAGTCATTTTATCTCACTTAGTTTCAAACTGAGAAGACCTACTTGTGCTGAAGGTGAAAAAGCTTGTGAAAGCGTTATTGTTCAAACCTTGTTGGGGCTGAAATAGAAATTAGGTTTCTTATTCATTTAGGTCATCAGATATGTAGAAATACCAAGTCAAAGGAAACTGAGTTAGTGTTGCCTCAGCTGCTGTTACGACATGCCACTGGAAGTTCTTTGTCATTTCTGAAACAATGGCTCGAATGGCAACAAAAGCAAGCGTCTTATTTGTCGTCTACAACCAGAGATTTTGCATCATCATAAAAGGAGGCTAAAACAGAAACATAATCACTGCATTCATGCTAACACATTTGCTCATGTGATTTTGGTTTTGTAACGGCTAAAAAAAAAAAAAAAAAAGATACCACAGTCCAAACTCTTAACATCGTCGGGAATTGGTCTTATAATGCTACATGCTACATTCAAAGCTTGACAGGCCTGCTGTGCCCAGTTATGATTGCTATGCTATGATTGATTAAACCAGTGAAGGGATCACATTGTAAGTATCCGAGTGGTCATGCACTCCTCTGCACTCTCCTCTGTTCGATGACAGTTTCTCCAGTTTGACCTAAATGACCACCTTTACTCTGCTCTCGAACCTTTAAGTCCTCTGCCTTTTGTCCTTTAGATGGAGAGAGACTGCTTATCCTTTACTGTGCATTCTCTGTTGCTGTGCATTTCTCTGCTTATGTCTATATTTGAACTCGTGTATAATGGTGCTGTTCATTAGCATGTGTTTGAGGCTCTCCTTTTCCACCTTCAGGTAGAGGTTGGTCACAATGGGAGACACTAGTGAAACCATGGGCAGCTGTTTACTTGAAGTATAATGATGGTCACTGTAGGTCAAACAGCATAAACAGTTGATTTACGATGAGAGCTTTTTTCTAGATTTCTGCGAACTCCAGCTTTAAATCAAGGGTCCTTACTTTTTCCACCAGCACTGTAAATGTTTAATGGGCGTGTTCAACAAGAAACAAAAGATTAGAAATGTTTTTATGTTGGTAGCTTAAGCACATTGTGTTTGTCTACACTTGTGACTTTGATGATCAGATCAGATTTTATAATCAATTAACGCAGAAAAGCAGGTAATTGGTTTTCTATGCTTTCTGCCCCTTCCATGTCTCGTATGAACACTTTTTTTTTCCTTGCCACTGTTTGCAGTTCTTCTGTTAAGCTCTCTGTCTGTGCCTCGCAGCCATGAATCTGAGCATTAATAGATATGTTAATCATTTCACACGGAGATTGAAATCAGGATGAGAAACAAATGTTAAAAGGGATTTTCAAGCTGCTGTATCTCCCAGTATTCAGTACGTAGTATTCTCCACCATCTTTATCTCCACATCAGGGGAGATTTCATTGCCTTTACAATTTGGTGTGAAATCTTTCTGATACCAGCGCAAATCGCTCTACTTTGAATCTGATACTGGTTCTGAAGGGATACTTTTCAAGTTGAATGAAGAGTTTACAGTATGTCATTATCTAGTGTTACAGTGCAAATGTACATAACAGCATCAACAGTTAATGTAATTCATTTACAATCAATATCCATGGCTTTTGTATTGCATTGTATATTATTGTGTTCACCCCCTGTGGCTACTGCACAGACACACATTTCATAACCTTTCCATACCCTTGAAATCCCCAAAAATGGTGCATTGGCCCGCTGTGATGTTATCCAGCCCTAAATCCTTCCCTTGGTCCCTGCCCTGCATTCAACCGTAACAGAACCCATCTGTATTAAATCCACAGGTTTTTGGTTTGATAAAAATGGATTCATGATTTTTTTGTTTTGTTTTTGTTTTTTTGGTAGTAGATGGCTGTTATGACCTTGAGGCAGTTTTAATGTTGGCCATCATTGTATAAAAGATAAAGGCAGATGAATTGCGTCACTGTCTAGACAAAAAGAAAGAAAAATAGAGGCTCGGAGAATTGTATGGAAATATCCTTTAACAGAGGCGGGGTCAAAGAGCAACTGTGGCTTCTTTTAGCTTTCCTGTAGTGAGAGGAAGCTTCAACTTTTGTACAGCATAATGCAACACAGTATTCAGTCGAGACTCTTTGCAGTAAATTCAAGGCCGTGGTTGCTTTGTTGTTGCATTGGATGGAATTAGGTGCTCATACAGTGACTATTTCAAGTGTCAAGATGTGATTCATCTGTTGCTCTGCAGAGCGCTACACACATATGATTCTTTTTTTCTTTGCAAAATACTATTTCATCTCTGTCCATTTGAAGCTGCGGCTTTTAGCAGCTATAAAAGATACAAAAAACGATCAACTGAGAAGGTATAATATGTCCCCATCACCCTGTGCAATATAACAGTGCATGTAATTTCTAGCCAGTCACTTCTTCTTTGTCCACACATGAAATGCTTTCAAAGGTCACTGAAGTGATCTGACTAATCATATTCATGATACAGACTGACCATCACTCCCTTATGAGGGGAAAATAGTCTGCACCCTCTGCCTGTTTGGACCGGTGCCAATCAAAAGAAATTACAGGCGCCGTAAGCCTGCGAGAGCGAAAATTGAATAGAAGTGTGTTTTGATTGAATATGCCCATCCCAATTACGTTGTACCTCTCAGGCATCCGAGTTCTCATTATTTCACCTTCCCATCAGAGTGTGTTTCTTCATCAAGGGAAGCGAGTCAAGTGTTGCAGTGAACCCTTGAATTTCATTAGTGGGCTTATTTTTTGCTCATCCAATTTTCAAGCCTGCTGTGTAGTTTGCAGAATGGAAATCTAGTTGTCAGGTAGAGGGAGGTTTAGTTTACCAGGCTCATTGATCCCTTTCAGTTTGTTCCCATGCTGTGAATCCAGTCATGCAAGTCATGCTTGTTGTTACAGTGCATCTACTTACCGGGAAAATCTGAGAGGGAAGTATTGAACAGCAAATCCTGAAGGACTGTATCGACTGAGAAATTTGTATACTGCGCACTGCTGCATCTGAAGTCCTGTTGTCTCTCATTATGTAATAGTGAGCCCCCATCATTTTTTAAATAATAATGTGCCACACTAAGAAGTTTTCATTCTAAAATAAAGTAAAGAACAAGTAATGAACTCTTGCATACTGCCTGACAAAGACTGAGATGGAACTTACTGAATGCATTTTGTGTTCACAGTGTGCGCAAGTTCGTGGTCTTTATTATATTCCATTCATAGGTGTTGATAATGAAAAATGACAACTGAAATGAAGTAATTTAAAGTTTCTATCTAAAATGTTCTATTCTAATCTAAAAATGTAACTGAAAAAGGAACAGACAGGCATACAATATCTACTGCGTGACAGACTTTTTTTCTGTATTTAATTGCAAGCATTTATAAGTACGTATGTATTTTCTCTCTAAAATTCCTTGAGGTTAGTCATTCAAAGGCTTGTGCTTCCTCATATAAAAGACAAATGGAGTCGCTGGAACAAGACCTGTAACGCCTCAAATCATAAGTCCAACACATAATGTGGAGAGCAAATAGCATCATTCAAGACCGCTCTGCCCTCCATTCAGGACATTTTTCACCAACGCTGCATCTATGAAGTCTCTTGTATTATCAAGGACCTCTCTCACTCTTCCCTCTGCCTCTTTGTTATTCTGCCATCTGGTCGGAGGATTCGCAGCCAGGATGAGCAACAGTTTATTTGCCAGGTTGTCAAACTCCTGAAACCCAGACTATTTAAGCTTTCCATTTCCCCTATGAATATGTGTTATTGTGTTTTCAGTTCCTGTTTTTACAATTGTGCACTTGGTGTAGTTTTATCCATTTGATTTTATCAGGGAGCATTTGTGTCCTATTTCTTTTCACTTGGCTTTTTGTGCGCCAAGACCTACATTAAACACTGCTTTTTGTTTCTTTGTGTGAAACAGTACATCACAACATATAAGGTGATTTCAGCCCTGTCCCCTTGTTTCTATACTACTATACATCGTTAATATGTCTGGAAAATCCCAAAATGCTGTGTTAATGCATTTTACTTATTCTTCCTACATTATTCACTTCTGCAAAACAGTATCCACAGCAACTCAAAGCAGTCACAATGAAAGATTGTGGTCTTCAACAGCAATTTGAAGTATGAGGCATTTGATTAATAATCTTTTCCCAACCTTAACCTAGTGTCAGGGTCCATCAAGTTAGTCTGTTTTAGTTAGTTTTAGGGTTTGTGTCGCGTCCTGTTTTATTTTGACAGTCTCTGTCTTGTCTGGTGTCATTTCCCATGTCCTGTCAAGTTTCCCGCCCTTGTGATTGCTGTTCCCCGCCCTAATGTCTTGCACCTGTGTCTCATTGTCTCTCCCTATCCCAGTGTATATAAGGTGTGTTCCCCTTCCTTCCTGTGCCAGATTGTCTTTACTCCCCCGTGTGAGTGGTCCAGCAGTTTCTCGTGTTGTCCCTTGGGTTTGTGTGATTTTTGCCTGTTTTTTGACCAGTGAGTTTTGCCTGACGATTTTGATACTTTTGCCTGATTCTGACCCGTGTACCGAGCTATTTTTGTATTGAAGGCGTTGAACCTTATCTCGTGACCGGGTCTATATTGGAAGCCATTCAGTCTGTGAACCTGACCTCTCGTGCTTTTGTTGCCTGGTGTCAAAGTCCGACTTCAACTTTTGCACCGAATATAATCAAGAGGCAGCATTATGTTACTTTCAAATAGATAAAAAAAACAAATGAATAATATCTAAATTAAATTTCTAGGATGTTAAAATAAATTTTCATAATTTAGTGCCTGACATAAAGCAAACCCTCAAAGTTGGCACCTGGTAATTGCATTTGTGGTTCAACCTGCAGGATGAGTTTCATTTGTTTACAGTGGTTTATGGCTAACCAAGGACCTATTATTTACAATCCAAATCCATGAGATTGGAAACAAGAGCTAATTATCCAACCTGTTATTACAAGGATGTTTGTGAGTCATTGCATTTTGATGACCTCTCATATTTAGCCCAAATAAACCCAAATACACACGGGAGGAAGAGGGTATGTGTGGAATGAATGAGACAAAAAAGCAACTGGCACAGCCTCTTGTAAGACAGTGCGCTTTTCTTTAGGTAGCCTACAGTGTTTTGTCTTCCTGTGATGACGTGCCATCAAACTGGACAACAGCCTATCCAGCACAACGAATAAGTAACAGACAGTCTGTGAGGCTAGTGAGTAACATTATATCTTAATTGACAGGAATGACGATAAAAACCATGAGCACATTCATCCTGTTTGAAAAGAAATTGTTGAAATATTATTTTCAATATCAAAAGGCCAAGAGCCAGCTGTCAAGTGCACTGGCTTCATGTGCAAAGCTGATAACAATGATTCGCTAATTATATTTCACATTAAAGTACACAAATGCGTGAAATGACAACAACAGTGATTCAATTGTATGTGGAGGGCTGACGCGAGAAAGGCTTTTTCAGTGTGGGTGATGGAACTAATGGAATGGAACCAGCAAATGGAGTACAGCTTCTACTTACTGGCCAAATTGGTCCTGTAGATTAGCACATTTGAATGTGTTGTAAGATTACAGCTGACATGCTGCATGGGGAGCGTATGAATAAAACACAAGCACAAACACACACATTCGTGTGTACAGTTTTCAGCGTGTGAAGGGCATGAGCGTAAGTCTCCGACAGTCAGTGGAAACATGCTGACTTGTCCTTCCTGTTTTCAATGATACATCCTAACAGGCTTGTTTCTTTAAGGTGCATGTGACCTTGAAAGTTTGGCTTTGAACTTGAATTTGTCACATCTCATCCATCCTTACAGCTACTGTCAACTGAAGCTAAAAGACAAGAAAGTCAAGAATAATATACAACAAATACATACAGGAGACTATAGTACAACTGTTTCTTTATGTACATAAACAGGTTTACTTATGTGCCATTGTGAGAGACTGTCCTTCCAAGAAATGAAACAAGAGAATCAATCACCAGCCTTTTATCAACCACAACCACGATCTTTCACAAACCTTAACTGAATGTTTTCATTGTCTACCCTCAACCGCTATTTAACCACAGTTTATTTGCCATAAGCAAGATCTTTCCTTAACTTTAGCCAAACTAACTCACATACAAAGATATTGTACAAAGTGAAAATTTTACAAAAAACAAAAAACGTCTGAAACCTTCATGTGTATCTAGAAACAACAATTTTAGCCAGTGTTTACGACATGGCTCTATGGATGGCAGTGTTGGTCTGTCTACCACTTTGGTTCTGACTGAAATATCTCAGTGGAAATATTGTATCTCAACAACTATTGAATGAATTTCCATTATATTTTGTACACACATTCATATTCACCCCTAAGGATAAATTGTAGTAACTCTGGTAATTCCCTGACTTTTAGTCAATCCCATCATCCTCTGCTTCACTTTATGTTTTGTGCTAATAAGCAAATATTAACACACTAACATGCTAAACTAAGATGGTGAAGAAGTTAAAAATTACAACTGCTCAACATCAGCATGTTACCATTTTGATCATGAGCATATTAGCATGCTGAATTTACCATGTACCTAACATTATCAGGTGGAGCCTCACAGAGCTGCAAGCATGGCTCTGGACTTTTGTTTAGTCATTGTTGATCCAAAGCCACATTTCAAGTGTTTTCAAGTCAGAAATAGAATATGAATCTGTATGCAAGCAAATAACTGTATATCCTCCACGCATATGTGCCCCACTATTTGCAACACTTAAAGGGAATACCACCTTAAAAACAACTGATATATAATAAATTATGTATAAATACTTTTTCACAAAGACAGTAACAAGAAATGAGCACAAGTACAAAAGTGGTAGAGAGATTTTTATTTCTAGTTGTGTTTCTCTACTTTTTTACTTTTATTGGATTTATTAAGTATTTAATGTAACATCCGGGGGCAACCCACCAAAATCAACATCCTTAGATTTTCTTAGCCAGAACATTAACTTTGATTGTGGTTGAGTGTGTGCTCACATTACTGCTCATCTAAACTTTCAGTTGCTAAAGAAGACAAAATGTTATATTACTTAGATCGCTCCTATAAGCACTGCTTCATTGACAATAGACAGGAGAATATCCATCCAATTTGCAATGGTATTATAAGGAAATTAAATTCCTGTATGTTTGTTAATAAAATGATGATGACTAGTGGGGCAGACACGCAGATGGATGACCCTGATCCTGAGGGGAAGAATTATTGATGCCTCACAGGAAGATAAATTGTAAACACCACTGTGTTTGCTCTTAAAGCTATATTTCCCTTTTTTGTCACGCCTGTCTCCTTGTGGGTTCATGGGCAGCTGGAGGTGCCATTCTGTTTTTTTTTTTGGTCAGCCTCTGGTAATGTAGCCATCGTTTTAAATGAATTCTAAAAAGAAGTAACCTTCACATGTGTTAAATATAAAATAAACAAACAAAGCAAAAGTCCAGTCATATTATTTTATTAGTATATTTCACAAAGGCATTTGTGCCTCTGCTAACAGACCTATTTTAGGCCTAAATGGTGCCAAATTAAGTGACCCATGGCTTTAAAGGTCATTATATTTTAGCTAAATACATTCATTTATAAAGTCTGCAATGTCACCATGACAAAAAAAAAAAAAGTCTTGGCAGATTAGAGAGGTTCAGTACTGACACTGGGATGAAATGTCATCTGTCATCAGGTCAAATTGTCCTTATTGTGAGATAAACAAGTCTGCTGTTAGATTTATACCTGCCCTGTATAAGAAACAAATACAGTGGAGCAGTGATTTGCTGCATTCACTCTTGTTCACGTCGGAGTGGGAGTTTGAATGTCTTCAATTTACCTCCAGTAATAGTCAAAAACAAAGTCTGTTGTGCATCCAAATAGCTTTTTTTGAAACATTTTGTTCAAAACAAACTGCTACGACACAAGTGAAGTGACATTGCTTGCAGTCTGTCTATTGCATCTTTTACCCAGTGAGGACGACAATAGAGATCTAATCTCAAATTGGTTATTGACTCACATACCATGAATTTAAACCATGATGCATTTTAGGCCACAGCGCTGGTTTTCAGTTGTCCGAAGGAGGAGGACGGAGGGTCATCGATCCGCAAACTTTCAAGCCTCATTTAAATCAGAAAAAAACATACAGAACCTTCCTCCCACTATAGAGGACAGCGCATTAGTATGGACGTTAGTCTCCTATGGCCAAAGCCAAACAAGTCTGGGGCTGTCTGATATATATTACTTCAGGGTTTGCACAAAATGGCGGTTTCATGATACCAAATTAATGGAGTGAGTGAACCACCTTGGTCTCCCATTGATTCCAATAAGACAAAGCAGTCAAGTGAGAAAAGTAACACAGCTGACTTCATAAACACGCTGAGGAAGGAGTTTCACCCTCCTGACCTGAGGGATGTTCAGTGTTTACCAATCGCAGCAATGGATTACATGGATTCACTGTGAACTGATTGTGAATGTAATATATGAAATTTCCCTAAAACTATATCAGATTAAAATGATAATGATTAATAAAACAGGACTCACAAATGATGTCTTTTATATGGGATAATACATTCTGTTTAATTATACCAAAGATATTGTACACTTGCTAATTTCATATATGTCATAAACGGCTTTTTGTTGCTTCATACCAGATGCCAATCCATGCGCCATTTGTGTTATTATAACTTGCAATACAAGAGTACAATTTTCCCTGAATCAAGTATCAATATGGACCACCAGACTCCATATGTTATTTCTTAATTTTGAGAAAGCAATAGAGATCTGTTCACTACATCTGACATGAAGTTTGGATAGAACATAAAAAGGAAATTTGGCGATTTTGCAGATTAATAGGTTTAGTCAATAGAAAGGCTATTACTGAAATAACTGATGCCAACTGGAACACACTTTTAGAGATATCACGGTGTGATGCATTGCCAGACTCGTCCCTCTGTAGTCCTGATGAAGAGAGAACCGCTGTGCGCTCCACCGCAGGCAGCATGGTGGTGTTATGGGAACATGCAGGCTGACAGCTAATGTTTCATATTAGTCTTTAATGAGGAAAATATTTTATTCACTGGTGTTGTAGTTGTCTTTTTTTTTTCATCCCCACCAATGTTAAAAGAAATAAGTCGAGCAGAGTATGAATGAACAATGGTGTAAAGATGATCTTTTCCTGAACCTCTCGATACATTGATCGCTCCAGACTCCGGGAGGAGCAGGGGGCACCGCTCCATCAAAAAGCACTTTCTTGGATGTCCTGCTGACTCCGTTGGATTCAAGTCAAGATTCTAACCTTTGTTCTTTGTCTGTGTGAGTTTGTCTCTCTCTGGGAACTGTTAACAAAAAACAGATATTGTAAAAAAAAAACTAAGAGTTTTAAAAGGGCACTGCCCGAGAAATGCCAAGGGGTTCTGGGAACACAGTGCACCGCGAGGAGACATCTTTTACAATCGACTGTCATGAACTAATTTCTGATAGGTTTATTGAAGTGGCAAAGAGTACATTAAATTTCAAGGGAGAAAATACAGTGTAACTGCATTCTCAGTGTGCATTATGTAATATAAAAGCTTTTCTAAAAATATGTACACTATAAAATGAAATGCAATATGCTGTAAAAAATTAAAACATGCAAAATTCTTTGTCTTCAGCAGGGCATACTCTGTTTTAGTTTGATAGTCGAAAGAAAAAGTGCATGAAGTAGCACTCTAAACATATTCATGTCAGTGACCACAGGTGCACTGGATCCATGCTAAGACGAAATGTAGAATCTAAATGAGATTTTTTTACATTGTTAAAGTGTTATTTTCTCCCACTGCAAAGAAGTTATCATGCATGTCTTCATCATCTTGCAGCCTTCAGAGTCCATTTTTCACCAATTTGATCTGATAAAATAAGGTAAGACGGACTCAAGGAATAGTCTGCATAATAATTTACTGAGCTTTAAGCTGATAGTTTTAAAGTTTAAAATAATCTATCTGATCTATGCGATTCAGATTCAACCTGTGATTCTGGAGCTGTGTTAAAGCCACATAAAACTGGTTAGTTTGTTTAATAATTGATCCAATTGAGATGATGAGGCACACTATACTGTATAACTTAACATAACATATGTACATGACAGCCTTTTACCTACAAAGCTAAAGGCAATTTTTGCAGTCAAGGTCATGGGTGGCACAATCAGGTTTAATAGCTCAGCATATAGCTGAGCTCAAAGGAACATACTTTTTTTTTTTCAAGCAATCAAGTTTTTTTTTTTTTCTGTAATTTATGCTCTTATCATTCCTCATCGCCCTTTCAGTCACAGCCACTTAATCACACTCACAAGGTCTGACTGAGCAGCTCAAGTCCTTGGGTAGGGCAAAAATATATTTTTCACTTTCAAATTGACTGCAACAAACCTAGAATTGATTAAAAGAACCGTCTGTCTGTCTGTCTGTCTGTCTGTCTGTCTGTCTGTCTGCATCCACAGCTCCTCAGTACTTTGAGCCTGCAGTTTAATCTTTGTGAGTCCGCTGCTCTCTCAGCTGCTGCTGCTATGATTATCACCATTCAGTCCTGCAGATCTCTTATCTGCTTTCATTATGAGGCCTCATAAGAACATGATGTTGTGTACTATAAAGCGCTGTGGCTCCCATTGCAGTATGGGCCACACTGGAACATGCAACTTTGAAAAATATGCACCACATAACTATTTGCTAATATAATCTGATTCATTTCCACCCATACGGTGAAGAACACAAGACGCTGTGCCAAGACGATAATATCAGCAGTGTGCCTGCATTCACATAATTGTCAAGATCATCAAACACATATTCAATGACTCCTCAAGGACAATTGTTGGTTCTCTATATTGCATTTTCTGAGATTACAAGTGGGGGGTGCATTGAAACCCTAAGCGGTATACAATAAATGACTGTATCTTAGCACTGGTATTCATTCTTTGCACTCTTCTTCCCAACATAACGAAGATGTTTCCTCAGATGTAATGTGTTTTTGGAAACAGAAAAAATCAAGAACATGATCGTCTTGTACTGCGAACACCCGTCCAAGCAACAACAAACTGATGTTTTATCATCATATGAAAAGCAGTGAGGTGCATATTGATGGTCTGCTAACACGGAGCTGCGAGGTCAACAGCATCATGAGAAGGTGCTCAAATCAAAAGCTAAGTGAGGGGAGAGCATTCATGCCCGTTTCCGATGAATAAAAGGACCGCCATTTTGAATGTTTAGAAGTGCCGTCGTCATTCAATCATGAAAGAGGCTGAGTATGCTCCAGGGGGAAAAAAAATACAGCACAACCCTGCACCCCCCTCGATCCTGTTCTAAATGAACTGAAAACTTTCCTTTTAGTGATGTTCATCGGTGCATAATGAAAACCATCTTCACCACATGGAACAAGAAGTTCAGTGGACTGAATATACAGCTTGTAAAGCCAGCGCACAAGTGCAGCACATGAAATATGAATCATGAAAAGGACACATCTACATGTGTTTTGTCTTAAGAAAAATGTCTACTTTGATAGATTTGAGTCCTCATAAATACCTAGGGAGCTTACACGGGCTTTTACTTCTGCCTCGCCCATTGTTGCGTCTTAATAAATTAAGCTAATCTTGTTGAAGCAGGAGAAAGCTTCAGACATCTCAGCACAACACTGAATATTTCATTAGGGTTTCCACTGTTACCATGCAGCAGCTAATGATGAGCCAAGTCTCCTCTAAGCCTCTTCCATCCCCAAAAAATATACTTTCACTTCAGTTTCTCTTGGCGTCCAGGGAATAATAAGGGAGCTTCATTACGGCCCAATAAGCTGCAGCACCAGAGCGCTTAGTGGTACTGGCCCATCAACCTTTGCTACTTGCTTATGAGAACAGGATGCTTGGATGCTGGTAAAACATTAAAGGTGTAGTTGCATTTTTAACATGAAAAACCATTATTATGTTGATTGTGAAACACAATAACAATTACATAAACCATCACTTGCTGCTTTAAATGTGACAGCAGATAGACAGTTGGACAGATGGATAAATATCTACAGGGATAGACGGAAATTTGAGAATAGCTTAAATTTCTGAACTGCACAAGAATATCAGTCATAAAATGGATTCATTTTTGGTTAATAACAATGTTGAGTTTCATATGCTACATATTTCTTCTGCACTAAAACAAGGACAAAAGAAATAAAGGGGGAAAATCTACACACAACAGCAACCATCTGTCAATTCTCCAGCCTTGGGTCCTTTTTTTTCTGCAGGAAGTGATGGGACTGTAGTTTGTCTTCAGACACTTGGTCTTGTCTTCCGTTTTGTCCCAAGGCTCTGGAGCATTCACATCCTCTTGGTCGTGAGTTTCTATGCTCTCGCTTGTCCTTCTGTTATATTTCTCTCTCTCCGCATCCCTCTGGACAGTAATATTCAGGCCCTCGTGGTCCTTGTCGGAAACAATCCTGTTTCAGACTCTGCTTTGCACTCCTGCCACTGAGTTTCTGCACTTCCTCCAGCAGTCGTAAGAGAAGGTTCCCGGCTGCCATGCTGACAGGTCGTGACCCCTCGCCTACTTGCTGTGGTCAGGATCTGAGCAGCGCGGGCAGTTCAGGGCCATGCACGCTGCATTTCCATTTTGTGTCAGAGAGATTAAGATCAATGAAGATGATGTTGGCACCAAACCATTTTGTGGCAGACTTAGCATATAAATGGAAAAAAGATTAAATCGCCAACAACTTAAGAGTTTATTGTAACCGGCTGACAGGCCATGCTACACAGCAGAATGCGCAAGAGGGAAAAACTCAAGATAATATGCTGTTAGGCAATTAAAACAGGGACCTTCTGAAGTCTGTAAATGCAGAAGTTTAAGAGACTGTTGCTGGTGTTCCCTCTGTTGACCTCTCTACTTGCAAGTTGCAAGTTGCCAATTTGCTGTCGTTAAAGGCAAAGTTACTCTTGAAAGTCTTACAGTCTTACAGTCAAGTGTGAAATATAAAAAGATTAAGAATCAGAGAGAGCACATTGTGTACCTCCATCTGGGCTGCACAATCCTCTGAACTTATTTTTAGTCATAGCAAATGTTTGGATGTCTTAAACCTGCATCTGAATGAAGATCTGCATCAGAAGCCTTTTTTCAGTATTTAAACAAGACTGTGATCTTACCTAAAAAAAAAAAGAAAAGTAATCTCAGCTGGACATTTGTTGTTTGTATATGATTATAATTTTAAGGAGACAGGGTTGCTTTGGGTGAAAATGAAATGAAATTAGTGCAAAAAAAAAAAAAAAGCAGCACAAAGCTATGGATTCAGAACAGCAGAGGAGTTAAGAAACGTTTTGGACCTTTTTAAGGTAAAGCATAACAATGTGTCGTAAAATGCTAAGTGAGTCATCGCTGGACTCCGCCACCTTCAGATGGCACCTTTCAGGAGTGCCATTATAATCATTCATTGTGTGTTGCTGTGAAATGGCAGTATCGTAGACCTCGGATGTTTTCACCTTTTGTTGCTTTGAGAAGGCATTTGAAGTCACTCCCTTCTCTCCCACCTGTAGACAGAGATCAGTGGGAAATTTATTGGTGCTTTAAAACAGCAGCAGGCAGGTCAGTGTGGCTCTCTTTGATGTGCAGATATTTCACCTGCTCATGCTCCGGCTCTCCGTGTGTTTGTGTATATGTGTGTGTGTGTGTGTGTGTGTGTGTGTGTGTGTGTGTGTGTGTGTGTGTGTGTGTGTGCAAGGGCTGGCTAGAGGCTGTCACCAGAGGCTGTTCCTGAGACACCGTTACCATGGTAACACATTCTCCAATTTGATGACAGGCATGAAAGGCATGTTAAGAGATTGAATATTTCTGTAGGGGGCAGACACACACATAGATTTCACCCCAGAGAGAGATGTGCGTGTGTTTTGGTGTGTGTGTGTTTGTGTGTGTGTTTGTGTGTTTGTGTGTGTGTGTATGTGTGTGTGTGTGTGTGTGCATGCATGTGTATTCCAAATACAGTGCATAGTAGTCAGTTTTTTTTTACTTCATTGTTGTATGATAACCTATGTACATTTTTTGTTAGCAAGAATGCTAATTTGACACATTTATTTAAAGCCTCACTGATATTCCTATTTAAAACGATGCTCACCAGTAAAGCTGTTTCATAATATAACACAAGACACCATCCCTTCACAGTGTGCAGTGTGTGTGTTATGAGTCGCTGTCATAAAAAAAAAGAAAAAAGATGTATTTCCAACGCGCATCACTTCACAGCCAAAAAGTGTGGGCATATAACGCTGAAATCAGATCAATGACGGCCGTGAATAATTATTCACTGTGATTAAGGCTGAGTCGATATGCATTTGCATTTCAGAGGGTGTCTGTGTGGCTCACCAAACTGAAGTGATTACATTTTCATGACAATGGAAGAATAAATACTGAAAATAGCAAAAAGATGACGATAACTAAAGTCTTGGAAACCACACTGGCTTTATGTATATTCCAGTTTTCTTGCTTTCTAATTAAGAACAAAAGACTCAACAGATGACAGAAAAACATAAAAGACAAGAAGACCTTCCTGTATATTTAACTCATGTCTGCTTTTAGATCATCACATTTATTTCCGACATAAGAATTTGTACAATTATAAAACTCTGACACAGAGATAATGAAAAATCCACCGTCATTTCCTGTAATGTTTAAGGCGAACACTTCACTGAGGGTTTGGATTAAGTAAGAAGGCTTTAGACCTTCAGTGTACATCTTAATTCACACTTTCAAAAAAGGTGGAAGAGTAGCTTTGAAAAAGAACTTCCGAAATATAAAAAGTCAGCACCTACAGGACACCATTTGAAATTATAATAGCCTGAAAAGAAGGAGCCAGGAAGCTCAGGCTTATTGTCATCTCAGGTGAGCTGCATGACTGGCATGGGAATTTGAATCACTCTGAATGTGAGTATGAATATGCAAGCAGATATGTAAATTTGGGATGCTAATTTGAGATCTATGAAGCTGCTGTCTGTACTTTGGAGAAAGCCAAGGTTCAACTGGGTTTTAAAACCTCAGCTTAGGCCACAGCCTTTTTTCCAATTATTCATGTCAGCTCATAAAGCTGCATCTCACATCACCGCATTTCACAAGGAGCAGCTAAATCACAGGCCATGACACAAACACTGCGTGTGTGTGTGTGTGTGTGTGTGTGTGCGCGCATGTGCGTGTGTGTGTGCGTGCGTGTGTGTGCGTGTGTGTGTGTGCGTGTGTGTGTGTGTGGGCGCACATGTCTGTGCTCACGTATACAGGGCTGGCTGAGCTTGTAGATTCACATTCCGACAAGAGTGCTGCAGACACAGAGACAGCAGTGGGAGTCTGAGACAGCCTTCTTTCTGTATCAAGGTTAATTTGAGGCATTATAAGAGCAGTGTTGAATAAAGCTGCACACAAATCAAATCCAATGTGTTGAAATGAGTGGTCTTTAGAGGCAGACAGCTATACCCCATGTCAAACTTGACTCATTCTCCAGCTATAATTACTTCACTTTACTCAAAGACCTCTGCTCAGCAAACACAGAACATGCAAAGGCCTTCACTCCTCCAGCTTTTATAAAAACATGCATTTTTATGAAATCATGCCCCGGAAAGTCATTATGTTGTATTTCACTCATTGTTTGGAATTATGCTAAAGCTCTCAAGGGCATTAACCTCCATATATTGTATACAACAGGAAAAATACCTGGTGTAAAATGTTATGCAGTCCATTAAAGTATAACAGCGCTGATGATACAATAAATGTGCTGTTCGGCGAGAGGTTTTATGATGGCGCACAAGAGTGGGAGCAGAAGGGTTCTTCTGGGAGGTAAAACAAACCCTGGCAACTTTTAGATTTTGCAAGGGCATTAATGTAGATTGATAATCATTGTAGAAACTTTAAGGAAATGTACTTATAATTAGATTTGAGTTCAGCTTGTCATGAACAAACAGAAATGCTTTGAGAATGTACAACTTCTCAGAAGTGACACATACAGTAGATCTTACACCGCTTCCTGCTTCTCACATGTGATGAATTTCTGCTTTTCTCTCATTTCTTTAATTGTAAATGAAATATATTTGAATTTAGGACTGGTTGGAAATTACAAGTTAGCTGATGATGTCACCACAAGCTCCTGGAAAATTATTTCACTATTGTTTAACATTTAATAAACTAAATGAACAATGATGATAAAGCCCTGGAAACTACATCTTTTAAATTAGATACTTTTTGATTTGTGTTTATTCTTTATTCTTCCTCCTGATTACATGTGTGGATTGTTTTGTTGATCCTGTGCATCACAATCATAATCCTGTGCTATGTGGGCTACTTGGCTATTTATACTTTTTCTGAGAAAATCTGCTATGAGTTATGTTCTCAAGGGGCATCACTGCTAGGAAGTGCTTTTATGCTTACCTCGGTAAGTAGCAGCCAAAATGACTATTCAGTATCTTATGGTAATACATTTACATAACCAAACATTAGTATTACTCGTTCATATCTGTACAATACCTTTTAAATTTTCATATCAAAGTGGGATGTTAAAAGTAGGACGGATGACACATTCAGCGCTCCATCTATCACACACGAGAAGCAAGGCTCCTCTTTGGCTTCATTCCCCAAAGGATGTCACAGACTTAACATACAGCTTCTCTACCACTGGATCCACTTACAGAGCTCCTCTACGCCATAGCACGACAGAATATTACGGCTATGAAAAAAAAAGAAAACAAAGAAAGATAGTAACTGTAAGCTACAGTGCAATAAGACTGGGAAAAGCTTACACATCCTGTAAACCAATCAACCTAATCTAAGGTGGTCTCCAAGGTTTTTAAAATCGTATGACTATTTTTCTCCTCTTTTTTTTTCTTGAAATATTAAGACTTTTTTACTCCAAATTGTTAAGATTAGGTATTAAATGCCTTCAGACACAGACACGACAAGATTGATGTACTAAGGTTTTGGCATAAGCCAAACTCAGAAAGTGCACAGGGAGAGTTTTAGTGATGAGTGCAGGGGGGGGGGGGGTCCAGGTGGAAACCAATGGCGTCCGGAGGTGGGAAGCCGGCGCAATCAGGTGTAGAGCTGGCAGGTGAGTACAATGGCCGGTAATGGTGGAGGATCTTCAGCAGGAGCAGGCACGACACTGGTTCTGGCAGAGGTGAAGAGAGACACTGGTGAGTATTTTCCCAAAAAACATAACAACAAGAGGAGGGTTTTATTTCACTAGAGCAAAAGTTGGCCTGGAGCGTTATCACATCGAGAGCGGAACAATCTGGCGACGAGTGAGTGAAGAGCCGGGGTTCTTAGGGCTTGATGAGTGATGAGTAACAGGTGTGCCAGGTAGTCAGTGCTGCACCATGCCCATGCGCACAAACACAGGGAACACTGGGGACATGTAGGAGTCACAGAGGGGCTGTGACACAAATTTTGCAACTAAATTCTTAAAATAATAAATTTTTCTTATAATATTACCTCTTTATTCTCAAAATATCAGATTACATACATTACTTATCTGTTTGTACTGGAGTGGCAGCAGAACTCTTAGCAAAAAAAAACAACTGTCTGTACTCTGCATGGCTCTACGCCTCTAGGTTAAATGGTTAAAAGTTTTTTTTCCTGAGTAATTTGGGTGAAATGACCTGCAGTAGTGCGGTGTTGTTGTGTACGATTTGGCTTGGTTCATGCAGTAATATACAGACCTAAAGCTGTGGACTTTGAAACAGTGAATCATTCATCAGAGTCTGACCTGAGAGAGACTGGACACAGTCAGACATAGTGATGTATGGAGCCTGTCTGATGTTCCTCCCCTTTTAGATGAAAGAGTTTAAAACATTTAGCTGTGCTGTATCTCACTTTCTCCTTTTATATGTGGCTGTTTAGTTGCCTCTATAGCTCATGATTTTCAGGCTTTTCCTAAAGGTTTTTTTTTTTTCTTCTTTTCAGTGTTTAATGCCTAATATAGTTCTAGCAAATGTGGCATCTAATTAACTGTCAGGACTTTGCCAGAGAGAAATGATGGATAATGTGGAAGAGTTGTATTAATAAAACCCAGCCAAGCAGAGAAAAGCGTAGATGTGGGAATAGGGACGCCTGGGCTCTGGGGTACTATTGCATGCAGTGAGGCTTTGCAGATGGAGGCGTGTGTGTTTCAAGTTTAAATGGAGTTGGCCGTTGTGTGAAAGGATACTCGCTCACTCCTGGGGTGCAGCGATTGGGGAAGAGTTTAACAGCAGTGTGCAGTCACTGTCATGCTGCAGAGTCATCTGTGATTTACAGTGTAATTGGTGCATAATTTGCCAGCTGGTACATGTTTAATTTGATAAATTATGTTTCTGACACAAGAAATGAAAGCTGAATAAAATTTTCCTTTGTCATCAATATAGTTGCATCACTCTGTCACCCTGTGTCTTTGATGAAATATACATCAGCCACAATTTTAAAACCACCTGCCTAATATTGTGTCCCTTTTATGCTCTAACCACAAGACCTCTGAAGGTGTCCTATGGGATCAGCCACCAGGATGTTTGCAGCAGATACTTTAAGTCCTGTATCTTGCGAGGTGGGGCCCCCATGGATCTGAATTGTTTTTCTAGCACATCCTACAGATGCTCAAACAGATTGAGATCTGCGCAATTTGGAAACCGAGTCCACACCTTGAACTCTGTTCCTGAACAATTGTTGCAGTGTGGCAGGACACATTATCCTGCTGAAAGAGGCCGCTGCCATTAGGGAGTACAGTTTCCATGATGGGGTTGACTGTTTAGGTAGGTGGTACGTGTCAAAGTAACATCCACATGAATGCCATAATCCAAAGTTTCCAAGCAGAACATTGCCCGGCATTACACTGCCTCCATCAGCTTGCCTTCTTCCCATAGCGCATGCTGCTGCTGCCTCCTCCCCAGGTAAGCGATGCGTCCGGTCATCCACATGATGTAAAAGAAAACTTCATTCATCAGACCACCTTCTTCCATTACTCCGTTGTCCAGTTCTGACACTTTACACTGACAGAGAACACCCCACAAGACGAGCCGTTTTGGAGATGCTCTGACCCAGTTGTCTTGCCATCACAATTTGGCCCTCATCAAAGTCGCTCAGATCCTTATGCTTGCCCTTTTTTCCAGCTTGCGACGCATCAACTTAAAGAACTGACTGTTCACCCGCTGCCTAATATATCCCACAGGTGTCATTGTAATGAGACAATCAATGTTATTCACTTCACCTATCAGTGGTTTCGATGTTGTGGCCGATTGGTGTACAAAAAAAACTACCAAAACAACGGATCTGGATTAGACATTAGAGCAGCCACATCCTATGGTAACAATATACACTCTCAACACGCACCTTTGAGTTTAATACTGCACCTTGAACATTGCACATCTTGTTTGAACAGGAGCTCTGTGCTTGTAAGGAGTCCACACAGGACACCGATAACAGCTAAGTAATAAATCAGTTTAAAACGCGGCGATTCATCTGTATGTGGCACTAAATACCGCCGGAACAACCGCATGACTGTGCCGTGCCACTGTAAGGTTACCTGAGGAGCTATTTGGAAGCACCGAGTGCGGCTGTAAACAGCAAAGTACAAAGTTGAATCACAATACAGTGGCAACATTTCACCGCCTCAACTGAAGACAAAGTTTACTGCCACAAACAGGAAGAAACTCTTTGTCTACAAGCTCCGAACTTTTGAAAGGAGCAGAGAGAGGCCTGTACTGTTGGCTCACACATGGATGTGTGCTTCTGTGTGTGTGTGTGTGTGTGTTTGTGTGTGTGTGTGTTGCCTTTGAGGAGAAATGGGTGCAGCTGGGTTTGATAAGAGTGCAATCCATGCCCCTGGAGCTGTCACAGGCCCGACTTTCATTTAACATGCCCTTTCCCGCGTGAATCAGTCTGTCTCATGTCACCGAGCTTGACGCCCACCTATCTTCTTCTTATCCTTTTTCTGTGTCTCACGTCTCCCTTTTCTCCCCCTTCCAGTCCTCTCTGTGTCCCCCCCTGTGCTATTTTGCACCCACCCTCCTCCTCTCCACCACCACCACCATCATCAGTACCACCACCAAGTCTGATTCACTGTCAGGTCCATATCAGCTGCTTCCTCGCCAACATTTTCTGGGTACTTTAACACATTTCAGAAAGGGGTCAGATGGGACTGTGGAGTTGCTGTGGAGGCTAAAGAGGGGGCGGGTTGTATACTGGAATTAAATGACAAATGTAACAATGACTGACTAAAACTGAGGAGATCATGAAGGGAATTAATTTGCTGGTTTTTATGGCACTCAAGCAAGTTAAGCTGTCAAATAACAGCCAGCACAAATGCGTTATCATACTGTTAACATGCACTCTTAAGTATGACAAAGATGCTGTAATGCAAAACATCTCATTGCCGTACAATATTGAGAGGCAAGATGGATAGGACAAGTCATGGTACAATGATTCAGCATTAAAAGTCATGTCATCAGTCCTCGAGGTAATGAATAGTGAAATCCATTTCCATGATAGAGCTATAAATGTCTTCTCCCATCCAGCTCCGGAGCCTCATTCCTATAATTCATCCCTCATCAGGGGATGTATGCTGGTGAGTAACATGCTTCCCTATAATTGTGACCTCTAACATGTACATGCATGAGCAATGTCATGGTCAGCATCTCCATCCTTTGTGACTCTGACTCTTTACCTCCCTCAAAATGTGCTATTTTAAGAGGAAATATTCAAGTGCAACTCCACTACAGAACTTGAACAAAGGAGTGTAAAAATACATACACCAGAGAAGCTGAACGAAAAAGAAAAAAAAAAAAACAAAAAAAAAGATATACATATACACATATATATATATATATATACAGTATATATCTCCTAGGCTCATACAAACTATCTATTAAGATTAATTTCTCGACGACAACAGAGATTTGGAAGAATCCATCGTATGAATGCGCAGTACATAGTCTCATACCTACTTAGTTTCTCATTAAAAAGGAAACAATTGGTCACACAAAAAATATAAATTATACATTCTCAAACAAAGCTGGTATCAAAATAATCTTACAGATAAAGGGTGGGGAGTTAAATTAACCTTGATAAATTGTTCACATGGTTAATTCAACAAAATATTTCATCAGTACAACAGCAGTCATGTCATTCTCACCAGTCTGCTGTTTACAGAAGAGCTGTATTGATTTCCATTCGTTTCTCATTTGTTTTTTTCAGGATTGCTGTTAAACTAACATCAATGAAACCAACTTCCTGCTTGTGTTTCAAATTAAAAGCCTGCCAGGAATGAGAGGAATCTTGCCCATTGAGCTGCTCGATGGCTTTAAATGTGAATGTTAAATTTCATCTGACTGATGCTAAACAGTGATACTTGTTGATTTGTGGAAATACCTCCAATCATTATCTGTTTTGTTAGAGAAGAGAAACTCAAAGCAAAGCAAAGAGGTGAGTATGACATGGCTAAGTTGTATTGCTGGAATTAGCGCTGTAGGAATACATAAGCCTGAAGGAGTGCCTTTTATTAGAAGCCCATTAGGTGAATATCGATCCAAAAAATGATCTTGAGCTCGACTGTTGGAGCTTATATAAGAGTTGAGTATAAAGCCATATGCTAAGCGTGCACATGCAATACCCCAAAGGTTTTAAAGCAGCCTTGGGTTTGTAATAGTCTTGTAATCCCATATTTATTTATTATTTCTCCATTGGAAATAATAAATAGAGGTATAAGACTTGAGAAACCTTGGTTTGAGGATGAAGGTAAACAAACACACAGCAGCAGCAGCAACGGCACTGAGATGTTGCAACAGAGAGAAATGTTTATTCCACTGGGCTGTATTGAGCCACTGAGCCCATTATCCCTCAAAGCGTCATGTTATGAACGTAACCTGAAGTTCTGCTATTAACCCTTGATTTAAGGCAATAGAGATTTTACATCAGATTTGAAATGTATTTCAGGTGCCTTTACTTGGATGTTTTGCAAGCATGTAGCATATTAATTCAAACATGGAGGCAAGTGATTTACATAAGGTAAAGACGAAAGCATCAAAACATTACACTCTAATTGCAATCTAGTAAGGTTACTCCAATTACAATATGATAATGTTAATTTACATGAATGACAATTATGCTGATTAGGGCTGTAACTAATGATTATTTCATTTATTGATTACTCTGTCAGATGTTCTGTAAATAGAGACCATTTGTGGCCCTTCCATTGTGAGAAGATATACTTTTGAGGAATTTTACATCCCTAATAGAGAGGAATAGTATGGTGTTGAGTGAGAAATTCAACTTCTCTAACTTACTTCTGCCATCACTGTTTAATTCAGTTTGAGTGCTGGTGAAGTGTAAGCTACGTGAGCTGCTGGTTTGGAACACACCTGTAAGTACATGTGCTGGGCGTAGACTGTATAGACTGTAAAGTTGGGCATTTTAACATGGGAGTCAATGGGTGTTGACTTGCTTCCTCAAGTGGCCATTTTTGGAACTGCAGTTTTTGGTACTTGAGTGTTTGCTTCATATTTTGGCCTTGGAGGTTGCTACCACATCATCTGCTAATGTCTGCTTCTAAACTATCCTGTTAGTTTAGAAGAAGAAGAAGAACAACAAATAATTAAAAAGCACATTTATATTACTGATACAATTTAACGCCTCTTCTTTTCTTCATCTGCCTATTGTTATTGTTATTGTTACTGTAACAGTAGTAATATGGAAGCTGCCTGAACTGTCACATCAACTGGATGTCTGGCCAGCCGCTGGTCACCCCTCCCCCCAGATGTTGAGCCATATGTGTGGTATCACCAGAGCAGGGATAAAACCTCGGGATTTTACAGTATTAAACTTGTTTTATCTCAGCTTTGCTGGGAGATTATGCTTCACAGAAGACACTCACCATCTGTCTGCTGGGCTAGAAAATAGAGGACATTTCCCTACCTCTTTATGGACGAAGGGATGTATGTTGCAGAACAACTGCAGAGCTAACACAAGCTATGCTTCATGGGTCAGGAGGTGCAGTATGGTCAGAAATATAAGTACTTTAGGCCTTTATGTGCTGAGGCAGTATAGACATATTAAAGCTGTGGAATGCCCAATTTACTTGTGACTCATAACTGGTTTACAGAACAATACAGGTGAGTCTTGGGGTAGTGTGAACACATTTACAGCAGTATTTATGTTGTTTTGGTGATTTTGAAACCTGTTCTGCACAACAACTCCAAAAATGACGAGCAACGTTCATTAAAATCCACACATACCGCTCGGCTTTCAACTTTCTGCTGCGCTTGTCGAAATTAAATCCCAACTTGCAACTTTGCAAAAAGATGGTATCGCGGATGCCAACGAGGTAACGCTGATTAAATATTCATCCGGTTCCCTTAGATCCCCTGTCTGGTAGTATTCCAACAGAAACTGTCACGGTTTATTCATTCTTTCATTCATTATCTTCCTGCCCTTGCAATATCACTAACTCTCCTGTCATTTCAGACACTGCCACTTCCTCCTTCCCCGCCGTGCAGCCACCTGACTCTCCCTCATCCACCTATACTCACCTGTTCCAAATCCCCTTATCGGCTCTTAGTATATATACTGGCACATCTACACGTATTCCCTGCCAGATAGTGTTTGGTGTCTAGTGTTTTCCACCTGGTGTTCCAGCGGTCTGTCCACTGTAGTTCTGCTTTTTTCATTCCCCTTTTTCCTGCTCGTTATTGGATTTGTTTGCCTCACAGACTGATTACCTGGCTTGACTCCTTGCCTGTTATGTTTGAAATGTCATTCGCAACACTAAATACAATCATTTTTACATTAGTATGTCATTCTGTTTATGGTCACATTTATTGCTTGAAAGTGAATCACTGTCTTGTATGTTTGGAGCATGTGTCACGGTGCTGGCTCCCATGAAACTGTAAAAAAAAAAGAAATTAAATTCCAGCAGAGCTTGCCTGTCTCACAGAAAGGTTGCCTTTATTCATGAAAGGCTTTTCCATTCATCAAACACCAGTGATGTGACTGTAAACAGCAGTCACATTGGCAAATCCTATCCCATCATTTAAGCTGCTGAATGATGAGTCTGCTTGTCTCTTTTTCATCTGGTGAACCTCTGATGGAAGAGTTCGGCTCCTCCAGCATTCGCTCCCATCAGACCGTATTAGCTTGGAAAACGGACATTCTCTATGGATGCAGGGTGAGGAAGCGTGTGAGCAGCAAATGAGTTCGATTTTTCTTCAATATCGTGTATGAAGGAATGTCAGTCATCACCTGGTGAGTGCAAGGAGAGCAGGGAAGTCATGTGAAGGGCAGAGTGAAGTACTAGAGTTATTTGTGTCATCCATCTTTGTGTTGGGATCACCTACAGTCCACAGTCCGTAAATACTCCATTCACTGTGATGTGCTGCACAAAGTTGAATTATATGTGGATAGGTTTTACAGTGGCAAGAAAAACTAACTGAACCGTTTGGAATCTGCTTCATTCATGTATAAATTTACTAGTTAAAATATTTCGTGCTTGCTTATTATTGTGGCTTAGATGAAAATCTAAGCCACAATAATAAGCAAGCATGAAATATTTTAACTAGTAACAAAAAATTGTTGTATTGTTCTTGTCCATATTGAAAACGTTGTTAAAATATTTACAGTGTAGGTTGGAAAGAGTACATGAACCCCACGGCTAATGACATTAACAAAAGCCAGGACGTTAGCGAACCTGGAGTCCAACCAATGAAAAAAATTGGAGGTGTGGGTTAAAGTTACTCTGAATTTGCTGTTCACAAGAAACATTTGCTGATGTGAACTATGCTTCGTAAAAAAAAAAATAACACCTCAGATGATCAAGAAGTGTTGATTTACATAAACCTGAAGGCAACAACGTCAGTTCAAAGACTTTAGATATTCATCAGGCCGCAGTTAGACAAACTGTTTAGAAATGGAAAAGATTTAGTTCTGTGGCTACTCTCCCTCGATAGTGGGCGACCAGCTAAGAGGCACAACGCAGAACGATAAGTAACGCATCAAAGAAGCTCAGAGTAACAGCTAAAGGCTTAAAATAATCACTGATGCTGGATCCCATCTCTGTTCACGAGTCTACCAAATGCAAATCATGTTGCATGGCATCCATGGAAGGACACCGCATACATGGCTGAAGTTTGCCAAAGAACACCAAGACACTCCACAGTGCTGCTGGGAAAAGGGAAGAACACGCAGAATTATGAATAGTGGAAACTAGGAACTGCATTCCAACATGAAAACATAATCCCAATAGTGAAGTAGGGTGGAGGGAGCATTATGATTTGGGGCTTTGCTGCCTCTGGGCCTGGGCAGCTTGCCATCATTGAGGGGGAAATAAATTCCCAAGTTTATCAAGGTATCCTTATGTCAGGGTGGCTGTCCACCTGCAGAGGCTTAGTAGAATAAAAAACAGTGACACTCGACGTTGAAGTAAATCTACTGCGGAATGACTTCATCTTCCCTCGACTTTTCTTCTAGCACCACCAAGAGGTTGACACGAGTGGTTTTGAGTGAAATGCCTCCACAGCTAAAGATTCCATCCATCTTCTTATCCCTCAGGATAAACTGCAATAACTTTGATCCATGTCAAAATTTTAACTTGTCCCAAAACTTTGGTTTAAACAATGCCGATGACATTCCCATCAGGCTCAGCTGTCCTTTGTTTGACATAATGTTTGTCTTCCTCACTTTAATCACAGTGAGGAGCGCTGTATTGTAACTGAAGTGTCCGGCAGTCTTTGGGGATCCTCAGGGTGCTCATACAGAAGTGATTCACTCCATCTTTCAATCAGCACATGAAGCAAAGCTCCTGTAAGATCAAATCCCTGCGATAGTTTTCTCTTTATCACATCACTTGACCATGTTGTACCTGAGAGGAAAAGGGAGAACAAAACCCCCCAAAAAACAGAAATAAAAAACAAAGAGGGGTTAAACATCACACCTTGCTTTCTCTCCATTACATCTCTGTCAGGTGGATGATGTGAGGTGGCTCTGACACATGACCTCTGCTGCAGTTAGGAGAAAGACTGGAGAAGGGAAGTGTAAGAGAAGCTCGCCTTAGTGCGTTGATGGACACGGTGGCTGTGGGAAACATCTTTCCACAAGTAAACACTCTCGTCCTTGCCTTGTTTTTATATAGCATGCTAACACACTGTATGTTTTGAGCAATTGAAATTATGTCTTTTTTATGATTATATTATTATTTTATTATATAACAACCTGCTGTGCTAAAGTAGACAAAATGCCCTCAAGCTTTTTTCTCATGTTTTCTTTCACAGAATACAGATGAGCTGTTGGGGAAGAGGAGGTAGCAGTGCTGAGCTCTATTAGTGCTATCTAGATGTCTTTTTTGTGGGATGTGTGTAAATCTCATTGGCACTCGAGGGCATATCTGGTAGGCTGAAGAAATTAAACGTCTTGAACTTGGGCTCTTTTTTTTTGAATGAGATGCTCTGAAAGCTCAAAGACAAAATCAAATCTTAGCCTGCTCTATCCTGCTTTCAAATGCAAGCACTGAAGTCATAGCGCTAGCCCCTCAGAAACATGCAAATTAGACTGCACAGGCTCATATAATCAGATAAACATCCTCTATTGAATACCAAGTGCCTAAACGCAATTTCTGCAGGAAATTATATTGCTGATGAGCAGGAGATACGTTGTTATAAATGGAGGTATAAAAGCCCATCAGGGATCTGCAGTCACAGTCTTATTGTCTTTGAAAAATGTGCTCATTGCGGCACATCCCCCTGTTGTGGAATGATGAAAAAAACTATTTTACCCACTAATTAGCCAAATATTCTGACCCAGATATGATCAACTGGATTTGGAAATAGGAGATGATATGCTTGCAGGCAGCATGTCTCCGAGGGCTATCTTATCTGTGAAAGCAGAATCCCAACAGAGGCGACCCACAATCAGCTCTCTCTCTTCCCCAGACGGATCATAACCAAACTGTGCTGTCTGCTGAAATTCAACCACCAAAGTCCTTGAAAGCACAGCGAGAACCAGGAAAAGGAAATAAAGCCTAAAATTAGTTTCCGCTAATCGCATCACTTGATTAAGTGGTAAATAAAAGATGGAGGAAGTTGTGTTACGAGGGCGGCTACAGCAATTGGCAATCTCTGTTTTTTAAAACAGAGATTTAAGTAAATGATTTCAGTTCCAGGTTGTGTGTCCGCAGCAACAAGCCTCACTTTTTAGCTGTAGTTTTCACCTTGAAAGTGATGATGAGGATTTGTTCTTTGCCATATCGATCTGGTTCAGAGATGCAGATCACATTTTGAGGGAGTGGCTGTTTGGTTAAGGGCTGCGGGGGCTGATAAGTGTGACTGTCGGCTGACATTGGCTGCACGAACGGTATCTGAACTCATTAGACTAATGAATGTGGAGTGGGGCAGTGAACGATGCTCTGGGAGGAGAGGAGAAGGCTGGACAGACTGACCTCTTTGAAGATTGAGGAAAGTGAGATATGAGCGAGCCAGGTTAGCTGTGTCAGCACATCTGCGGCACTGTCTGGTTCTAGCTGGAGTGTTGGGCCTGAAGGCATCTGTGTATGAAAAAATGATCAAGCTGTGAGAACACTTTAAAATGCTTTTCAGGATGGAGCTTCCAAACGAGATTTGCACTGATAATGAGCAGCTCTGTGCTCATATACATTACAAAAGAAAAAAAAAAAATCCACATTTGCTGACAGCTCCACATTGCAACTTTTAATACAGACTTCGTGTATACATGACTAAATCTCCTATTTCTATAAGATAGTGGCTCAGTTGCATTTGAGATTTTTCAAGACATCCTTATACTTTGATGAGTCTTTGTTTTCAGCTATGAAACTGACGAAAGTCACAGCAACAGAAGGTATGAGGAGATGAAAGATGAGATCTTGTTTGCGTCTTTACTGCAGCAGACAAAGCCCATTAAAACACTCAAATGAGCATCTGGATTTCTTTTTGCAATGAACAATTCTGGACTTTACAGATGCTGCTGACTTGAGTTTCATACCAAAGCTGTTTGAAGACAGATAGGTTTTCAAGCTGAAGTGTTGCGATGAGAGAACTGATGTGCAGGAGGGTGAGGCTAATATATTCTGCCTGAAAGGAGGAGAGGCTTAAAATTAAATGAATATCCACTCTCTTTGCCGAGAGTTAGATGACAGGATCAATATCACTCTCAGTCAAATAGACGGCAGGCAATTAGCTTAGCTTAAAGACTGGAAACAGTGGAAACCAGCTAGCCTGGCTCTGGCTAAAGGTAACAAAACCTGAGTCTTGTCGTTGTCATGAGGTTGTCAGGCAGCTACTGGAGACTTTAAGAAGTTACAGCGTCTGGTAGGAAATGGCCCAGTAGTTATTATTTTACACTTTAGAGGAGCCAGGCTAACAAGGCTTCCACCTATTTTCAGTCTTCTTTTTTTTGATCACTTCAGTGCACATTTGCAACACAAAACTGCACACATAATAACACACACATCCTGTGATCGTGAAAGAGCAAGAAGATGAGAAATCTTATTACCTGCTCCCTTCTCAAAACAAAGAGCATAAATGGTCGAACACATATGGTCTGCTGATGCCTCGATGAACACTTCAAAACACACACACACACACACACACACACACACACACACACACACACAATGACACAAAGACTAAACAAACATTACTCTCCAGGCTCTTATCCATCTTTTCTTACATTGAATAACAGTTAAACAATATTTAAATCACACACATCTGTTTAAATGTAGTGTGTACAAACTAAGTCGTAAAATCAAATTTCCTCCTGTGATTAACATAATTGCCTGCAAATACGTCTAAATAAGTAACAGTGAATAAGTATATTTCCCAAAGAAAAAGAAAAGCGTTAGCTCTGTTGTGAGGTGGAAATGCCTCCAGACAGATGTTACAACAAAGACACGGCATTAAATCAAAAATGAAAAATATTCAGACACTGTGTAGTTCATCATGTAAACAGACCAGTTGAGAGTCAAAAGTTGTCAATTAAAAGTGAAGGTCATTCTGTATTCACCACGAATAAACAGCAGGAATTACATTCACTCCACTTTAAAGAGGCAGGCTTTCTTTTCAATCTGAACCATTCACTGTACATATATCATAATCATCAATATACACACAAAAAAGCTCATAAATGCATACACACATATTGTATACACACACTCACACTGCGTAAAGGCACTTTGAGGCGTTGAATAAAGGTGAGGGTAAAGGGTTCCAGGGAGGTTTAACTGGCTGTCCTGCCAAAGGCCTGCATAGGAAATTGCTTCCACAGGGGGAAAATGACAGTGAGTCTCCTACTGAAAAGGCACACACTGCTGGGGAGAAATGCAGCACAGACCGAAGGAGAAATGAGGGTCAATGAAAACATCCCATGGGCTGATATTTTCTGGTTCAGCAGCAACATTGCACTTCACCAGTAATTTCACTGAAAGAGCTGATAGCGACAGCGGCCTCCATCTTTGTTATAGTTTTTGTTTAGCCCTCTTCAGAGTCAAAAATGTTCATTTTTATTTTTGGCTAAAATGAAAAACCACACAGCTTGGCAGATGGACTAGAAAAGTGCAACTACAATCTACCAGCAATCATTCAAACTAATGCTTAAATGCATTTGTTTGGTATCTTCCGCTACTTTCATCTTTGTTTTTCCTTCTTGTATGAAACCTACTGCGTTCTCCTGTGTACGAAAGACAATCATTTGATTGTAGCTGCAGGGAAAACAATAGCCGTAAACAATTCCTGGAGTGGAACTTAAAGGTAAAGGGCAAGGTAAACAAAAGTGAGGTGCATAAACAAGAGTACAAGTGCCTGTTTAAAAATACATACGACAAGAGAGCAAATTCCCCCTTAAAGCAAAATCTGCAACATCTCTACAGAGAGACACTGACACACGTGACTGCCCGCTGAAATCACTTGATCAACAAATCTCACACTTAGTCTCCTCTGCCAATCCAGCGACGTCCCTCAAGCCCCGCAAAGATAAACATGTTGCAGTATTTTCCGCATTTCCTACGCAACATTTTAGTTCTCCACGAAAGGCCTTCACCCAGCAGAATCTCCTGAGTGCAGGAGGCCCATACAACATGAGCTTTATTATACATCATGTATGGTACATTTCACTTTATTGCACTATTTCCCTGAATACAATGGAATGTTTTGCTTGGTAGCTCGGTGGAATATGAAGTGTATATGATGGGTCTTAGTGGAGAGTAAAAGGAAATCACCAACCATAAAAGCAACCCTGTCTCCTGGAAGTGATGTTTCTCTACAAACAGAAGCAGCAAATACACTTTGCAGGAAAAGTACATTTTCTATAAACATGAGGAAATATTGTTAATTTCCGGATTTGACAAATCACAAATATGTTGATACTGAATGTATGAGTAACATTTTCCACATATTAGTTTTCCTCACAATATCCATTTGTAGTGACTACAGTATTGTTGATGGTTTTCTTTAGGCTCTCACAGCACTTGGATAAAGGTCAGGGAAAGGTCATGTTCTGGTTTAATACAGAAAAAATTCAGTGACTTCAAACACAAGGTGTTTATTTGTATTCAACCAAAACCATGATCTTTTACCAACCTTAACCAAAGTGCTTGCGACAGTCATGCCATGTCCACCCCAACCACCTCCTCGTGAATCCACTGCTGTTAACAAATGAAGAGCTTCATGCATTCAAAAACTGCAAACATAGTCCAGCCTGTGATTACATTTCCTAAACAAAATATTTGCTGTTGCAGATTAGTTGTAAAGAAATGTCATTTCTAGGAGACAGGTCTGTTTTTATGGCCAGTGATGGTGCAGTAATACCAGGAGAGGCAAGTCCATTTGAATTATTGAGTAACTTTGTTTTACTGTTGCAGAAATTAGATGGTATTTCAAACAGGAAAAAACAAATTGAAAGAAGGGCTTTCAGAGTTATTAAATGAATTTACTGGTGCACAAAAAGAAAAGTTGAAAAGATACTGTTGTTGTGTCCCAATTTAGAGGCTGCATACTCCAGATGCTGCATTTGAAGACCAATTGCGTCACAGTGGTGCAACTAAGCTTTCCCATTTCGAAGGCTCCTTCAAATTCAACCTTCTTTCCTGGGCAGTCAAGGCTCCAATGGATGGATCCTTCATGACCAGACCTATCTCAAAATTCATTGCGCACCAGTAAAGAAAATAATACGGCAGCAGACAAGACCAACAGAAAGCCTGAGGATTGCACTTTTAAATGTAAGTACTGGGTTTCAACTCAGTTCAACAGCTAACAGCACAACTATTAAAAAACCAAGGGTCTTAAAACCTAAAGTTTTAGTAACAAAAAAAAAAGAAGTTATATGTTGTCAAGGCTGCTAGGCCACAAGGGCAACACTTTGTGATGCGGGCGGGCACAGCTGGGAATGCAAAGTAGAAATTCTCCATAGGCCAGACGGTCTCATTTCGCCTTCATAGACTGCGTCCTTCGAAGAGATCGCTTTAAACTTTGCCAGATTGAGCTGCTCCCTCTCTCTCTCTCTCTCTCTCTCTCTCTGTCTGTCGTCTCTGCTTGACAGATACTAATCTGCATGTCTTTGTATGTACTCCACTGTTATCAATATATTTTTGGCAGCGAACAGTACTTTTCGTTACTATTCAGACCGCAGCAGGAGGCTGATCCAACACATACCTGAGAGAGTTTCCACTTTTTATTTGGTTTAAGTCTTGTTTCTGGCATGAAACAAATATTTAACAAATATTTCTCATCATAATTATTCATTGACAAAATTAAAACTTCTACAGAAAGACAAGAAGAGCACCACATTCAGAAAGCCATACTTTAGTTAAAAGATACTCAAGCTAAAATATTAAGATAATAACCATCATATTTAGGCTCAAAGAATACTGAGGTTCAGTTGTGTTATTTGGATACATCATCCTGTTATGTAATTATTACAGTGTACAGTGTTTTCTAAATTTTTAATTTAACTAACCACACTACCTGTAGCTAATGTATCCTGTGATGTGGGAGTGGTCTGTCATGTGACTGGCAAACCTGTCAGTTATACAAACATGTATGTAAACCTGTACGTGGTAGCAGGTAGTTCAGGTGACCGTAAAAGCTTTGACACTTTGCACCTTCGTCGTAGACCTGTACTTAAGACTTGATCAGTGGCAAACAAAGAAGCAGAGAAATCAATGCAACAATAATACGAGCTGCACTCCTTGACCAAATCAATCTGAGTTTTTTTTTTCTTTCCACGATTGATTGAAGCAATTCACGCCTTTACAAGTGATGAAATGTGGTTTGTCCTTTGGCTCCATTCATCACATGTTGTGCACCGGCCTCTCCACCTGTATGTGAACTCCACAAAATCCCCCACCACTCATTTATTGTTTTTAGTCTTTATTTATCAAGAACTTGATGAGCTCGCCCCAGTGGAGAAACTATGGTTTTATTATGCTCACAATATTCTTGAGGCACAGGAGAACAATCCTTTTTTTTTTTCTTTTCTTTTTCAACATTTTCTAGCAGGTTTAACAATTTGAATTGGTGATCATTTAGTCAAAATTGTGTTGTTTTCTGATGTGTCAACCACATACTGGGAGCTTTATTGTGTTCTGTTTTTTTGCATACAGTTTTCTGTTGTCTTCCCATTTCTCCTGCCTCTGTCACTGAACTTGTGTAATATATTGTAGACACAAAAGTGTTGCAAACATCTGCGTAGCGTGAATAAATAAAAACGTTGGGTGCAGCTGCATGTTGATTTGTTTTCCTGGACAGCACAGCATTTCAGTGCTGACTTGGCACTGCTGAGGTTTACACACACACACACACACACACACACACACAAATGAGCAGTCAAAGTGGATGACAACAACAGTATTTGTGGAAATAAAACAGCTGAACCTGTCTTGTTTCCTGCCTAAATTAACATTCCTTCTTCTGAGTGCTGTCCCCTGCACTAAGATAATACAATAAACTGGAGACTCTCTTCACAGAAATCCTCAACACATAACAGTTGAAGAAGCACTCATGTTCTACTTAAACGAAATACCAATACAGCGATGGACAGTGCTCCCTCAGAAAATAAATGAAATAAGAAAAGTAAGCTGGACACAGCCTCCATGACATCACCCACAAGTTTCTGAACAGCAGTTTTGAAGCTCAGAGTGGGCTGCTCTGCCGTCGTCATCTTGGCGGTATCTGACTCCACCTGACTCCCCAGCTAATCCCATAATGAGCCAAAAGGTGGGGCATGTGTGAAAAACTAGACTGTCAGGTTTGTGGCAAGAATGCGCTCACCCACCCTGCTGTAAAGTCGGGCATTTTAACATGGGAGTCTGTGGGGATTGACTCACTTTTGGAGCCAGCCTCAAGTGCAGTTTGTTGGCTTCATTTTTCAGCCCCATAGGTTACCACTTGGTTGTCTTAATTGTTTTTATCTGTTCTTAAAATTTAATGACTTTATGATTTCTCTGTTTTAATTTGCTGCTCTATGTGAAGCTGTTTTTAGCGCAGGTTTTGAAAAGTGTGCTATAAACAAAGATTATTATTCTATTGTATTATTATCGTTATTGCTATTATTAAATTATTGTTATTATTATTGACACACCTGAAACTCAGACTGAACTGCTGGAGGTCAGGTTGCATTGTGGGTGATGTAGACCCCAGATTTTGACAACAAAGAGGAAGGTATGGAATGAAAAAGACAATGTCTTTGGTTCTGCTGCTGGCTATTGTAATTAAGTACAGCACTTGGTTAACATTTGTTATTTGATCTAATTTCACAACTAAAATGAAAAAAAGATGTTGATGATGTGTCAGAGCATAACACTATGCCAGCTGTGATGGTACCATGTCTCCAACACAAGACATCAAATGTAAAATGTACTGCACACCACACAGTGGGTAACTGGTAACATTGGTAGCAGTTTGTGCATCTAGCTTGCATATTCTGCAGCGCAACTACTCCTACCAATAAGCAGCATGCAGTTCAACACTGCATCAATGAAAGAACATGTGAGGAGCGATGTGTACATTTTGGCCTCTCAGGGGACGCTACAGCTTAAGGCAGCGTTCATGCTCCACTGACATCAGACTGCAATCTCTTTGAAAGAGTAAGTGTACAACTGATTGGCGGGTAAAACCTTAAATAAAACGAGAGTCATGTAGAAGCAGAGAGAGTTGTGGGCATTGCGTAGCATTACATTTAGAGGTCATAAAACTGGGCTTGTTATCAGAGAGGAACAGATTTAAATTGCTGGACCACCTGGGAAAACAGGAATACAGCCTCCCAGTCTCCCATGTACTGCTGACGTGCCCTTGATCAAGACGCACGCGTCCCTTTTGCTCCTGTGGAGCTGCTGAGTGGCCGGCTGTGGAAGAATGTGGTTGCACTGGGCAACCCCCAGACATGCCGTTGCCTTGAATACATGTGAATACGAAGCTGGGAGAGAGCCTGCATAATCACATGACTCTGGTAAAGGTCAAAAAGAAGGTGAACAAAGAATTTATTCATTTATGACTGGCAGACGTGTATCATGAAGTGATGTCATTTTCAAATGCTCCTTGATGTGGCATTTCCTTCATCAGTATGTTTTCAACACAAACTGCCTCCTCTCCACAGACAGAATACTGCTTTATGTGAAACTTGGCTGGATGTCAATAATGTATCATATTTAATGTAGAGTCAGATGCATCATTTATTTAAGTGCTGAAACATTAATATCTCCTCCTGAACAATTGATCCTCTCATCAATAAAGTGGATTGAATTATCTATTTAACCTTTCCATCAGTGAAAACAAGCTCAGTTACACACTTAATTCCCATTCACAGTTAACACACATTCATGTCTTTACATCTGGGTTCCGCATTCATTCAAATACCAGTACTTTCTGTGTTTACAGTCTGCTTCTACTTCACTGTTCTGAAAATAGGTCCATACTCCAAAGTCATTATGCAATATTACTGCACAAATCCCAAACTATTAAGGGTCAGTGGGGGATTAGTGTTGAGAATTTGGATGAGAATATATAACATATGTCGGATACTCATACACTGGCGATTCGCATAATTCCTCATCTGTCCGCAGTGCATTTCTGTCAGAGGCATTTATTAAGGATCTGAAGTGAGTGGAGCTTTGATCACACTGATGAAACAAAAAATGTGCTATGTATTCAATATTTCATATGTTGTTTGTGCATCTATTTGTGTGTATATGAAAGGCTTGGGGAGAGAGACAGAGAGAGGGCTAAAAAGAGCACTGTGCCATTGTCTGAAGTCAGTGCTTCATTGATTACCTCACCAGTTTCAAGGTAGCTGAGGATATTCCTTTTCCTGCATTTTCTCACACAGCTTTCTTGGGGCCTCTGAGTGCACTCCAGTAACCTCATCGATAAATTTGAAACAAACCTGCCTTGCAAGCAAATCGTGGGCTCGTGAGGAAAAACTGCAAACGCATTCGAATACGGAGGCTGACTGTCATTTTATGCTGCTGTTGCTGTTAGCAGTGATGAAAATACAACATAATAACATTCATATACAGTGATACATACTGTGCGCTGCATAGATGAACCAATCTATTAATTAAAAAAGTTGCTTGTATTATACAACAAACCTAAATGTCTTAAACAAATTCATATAAAGATTTAATTTAGGTACGATATTGATGACAGTCACTTTCTTATTGTGTTGCTATTTCTCATGAACCAGCTAAGACAATGATCCCTCTAATCCTACTTAATATCAAACTGTATAAATGTATATTTGGCACAACAAAACCTTGATATATTTTAAAGGAGTAATGAATAAATAATTAATAAATTAATGATTGATGTAGTCATAAACAAGCTAAAATTATTCTTCCAAAATGATCAACTGCTAGAAGCACTTACATAAGAAAACAACTGTTCGGAGTCTATGACTTCCATCATTTGTTGGATGGAAAGAGAGATTTGATTCTACCCCATCTGTTTTCTAAACATCTATAAAACCCTAAAGCTCCCAAACAGGAGGCTGGTGTATCACACTTAAAAAATCAAAGCATGGCTTTGCTGACAAACTCGGATGGAAAAGTGCTGCCTTCGGATTCATCTATTAGGCAGGGAGGTTGTTATGCAGTGAAAAATTGACACTAAAGAGATATTGCTCTTTCAGAACAGAGCGATCTGTGTTGGATTTTTCAGATATGGAAAGCAGGCAGGGTCACTGAATAGATCATCTAATATATGCAGCAAATGTGCTGTTGAGTTCGGTTTTGAGTCAATTGGCCTGTTTACAGCTCTACTTCCAAACCACCAGCCATAGATAATCATATTTCTCTTGGACTCTAACCATTTGCCAATGCATACTGATGAAACTACACCTACTATTCAGTGGGCAGAAACAACATGATCATGTCCTATATCACCAGCTGAAATCACACCTTTCTCCACTTCTGACCTCTCGCACATCAACCAGCAATTTCTTAGAAAAATGAACAAACACACGGTGCCGAGTCAGCACAGTAAACACCCATTTGTGTTGTGACACATAATTCCAGGAAATGTAATGTGTGAAATGAGATGAGATGTACATGTTTCTATTCTTGTTAATGATATGGTGTAAGAAAAAATAGACTGTGCGTGCAGGTCATGTGAATATAAAAATAGAGATGAATATAATGAGAATATAATGAGAAATTGAAGGCTGTGTGAGAAAACTATTACAGTGAAATTTTTAGGGAACTGATATTCTAACTCATATTCTTCTCATATGTGGGAAAAATAAATGGTATATTTAAGCTTGACAATATCTTGAAAAGTTTGTCTTGTATTGATTTTACACCTTGCACACAAACTCCCACAGAAAATATTGTTGCCTATAGTAAATGCTCCAACTCACTACCCACTACTGCTCACCCCCTAGGTAGCTTTTCCAGTGAGACCGCCTTTACAGAGAGTTGAACTACAGCAAGGAAGACCCGATCGATCATTTTCCTCTGTGACTAATGGGTGAGTAAATATTTCGATCGTACAGTGGCAGTCCACTGCGTCACCAAAAGCAACGATGAAGTAGGTGGTGGCGTGTCAACATGACCATTTAAAAAGGTTAGCCTGTTGGGAGAAAACAAAAGCATCCTCATGACTAAGTTACAGTTGTCTGCTACACCAAATGCAATCTTTAGGAAGGGCATGAGGTTACACACACAGGGTGAATGATTTATAGGGTCTGATTTATCAAAGGTAATGTGAGCACTTGCAGAGAAAGCTGTCAGAGAGAGGGGAGGGGTTAAGTAAGTTGTCAATGTAAGATGCCGGTGGGGTTAGAAATGTGGTAGCTTACTGAACATCCTGTCAGTAGACATCTGAAAAGTCTGCTCTTCTTCGGGGTTGAACATTAGGGAATGAATAGGTCACACACCTGTGGCAGCTCACGGATCTCAGCATCTGTTTCTCTGTGTGTTTGTTACTGCCTGTTTGTTCTCATACTTAACACTATTGCATGTACATAAACAATATCATTATTATTATTATTATTATCATTAGTTATTAGGCAACATAACAGGATGAACTCTTCAGCTACAGCCAAAATAAAAGCTAACATCTGTGAATGAAAACAATGCAGGCAGTTTAATTTGAGCTCAATCAGACCTGCCAGCTGAAATGACTGCATACGGCATATTTTCCTTTGCTGCCTCTACATTCAGTAATAACCTCTGGTCAGCACTTTAAAGATGGTCGTAACCCATATAATTAAAGAGGTGGAAGGCTATGCTGAAAAACAGATGACCAAACAAGTGCTAACCTTAATATTATGGGAAAACATTCAACCTTCTTCTCGCAGTAATTAACGCTGTGCTACTTACTGGTATGCTGCACCTACTGTTACTACAATCATTATTAAATTGAAAGTTCTGCTGGTCAAGAAAATTTGGCTGCCATTGAACTATTTATTCTATTTACTGTGTGTCATTTTGTCCAATGAAAACAATCTTCTCAAATCGGACAAAATGTGGATTTGTACAATTCAAATACTTTCTCAAAACCTCCTTGAAAGATGCCCTAAATTAATTATTCTTACCTATGGTGTATGAAAATTCATTTCCATGTTCTTCAAGAGCACCAGGTTACACACACTCTTAATGATTCATCAAGTCCACTTCTGAGTTAATATTAAACCCATCAGAGCACCTGCATGAACACTGTCAGATAAAGAGGATAGATTACTGGGTTAAGTAAATGTTTTTGGGGTGAGAAATGCTGTACTTCCCATCACATTTTCACATGGTCTGTGAGTTTGTTGGTTACTGAACCTCCAGTTACTTGAAAAATCTGAAAATAAATCTGCTCTATATTTGCTGTTACAATAATTAAAACTATTAATCATCTAATGCTATAATGGACCTGCTACCATACAAGTCTTTGGTGTACTGGAGACCTGAAACAACCTGAAAGACTTCTTGGTTGAGAAAATTCGGCCCCAGCAGAACATGTCATCACACATCAAAAGCTGAGATTTTCCAGCTTCCTTGCTTCTCTACTGATGTCACTTTGTCCAGTGAAAAGTAGTCATAAAACATCAAAAACATGATGTTTTTGGTAAAGGGCATAGCTGGGCTTCATTGTAAGCCTCGAAGTAGTTTTTGTTTATTATAATTCTGATTTTCAGAGACTCTCATTACACCGGCTAGAATAGAGTGGTTCGCAGTGTGAAGTGCAGCCACAACTGCGACACAAAATCACATCTAGTGACTCTCTTGAAATAGTCTTCTGCGGGTGGGAAAGGGCATATCTGGTTGGTAAGGTACAAGAATAACAGACACATACAGTGTTTTTATCTGGCGCTCAGCCCTCTTACAGATGCAGGAGTGTCAATGTGTGATTTGTAGCTGTCTAAGGATTTGCCCTTGAATCACAGGCGTCAGGCGGCTGTTTGTTGATTTGTCTGGGTCGCTTCTATGCCGAGGACCCTGTCCAACTGATGGCCTAATTCAATGTAAATACAGTCCTTCCTCAGTCTCCCTGCTGTTGCCAAAGACAGCTGTTCATCGGGGAGACTTGGCCTCCCGCCACTCCCCTCTGAGCTTTTGAAAACACTGTAAATTACATTTCTCCCATGAATGAAACCATTAAAGATTGATTCAGGTAATTTTCAAAGTCCCTCTTATTTTCATTTCTTTTCTCGACTCTTTTGATTGTTGTCAAAAAGTTGTGACTTGCTTTATGTGGAACTTCACTTACCCCCAGTTTAGCACAGTGGACTTGTTGCAAGAACTGATCAGATCAAACAGGCTGCTGATGTTCACTAATGTCATGAACCACTAGGTATGGAAAAGTAATTCATAAATAATTGGGCTGAAATGAAATAATTCAGTTGTTTTTTCTTGTATCCACTGGATTTTACAAAATAAATAACAAAGGTTAAAAACAAAACAAAAGACATGGAAATGTCTAAATTGATAATAATTAGATAAATACTTTGGCAAAAGCACTGAATCTTGTTTTTTGTTTTTTGTTTCACCTAGGACAGAGACACTAACATTAGCCTACACACTAATACGGTAGCATCTTTTAACGTTAAAAAAAGCATATTTTTTAATGTAACTTGTAACCCCGACAAAAAATGTAGCTTAGCATAAAGGTCTCCTGGTCTTGAAAGTAACACTGGGTCACTATTGTAGGGAGCAGCTGATTAGCTGAATTTGCTAACATTAATAGGTTACGTTAGAGCAGGCAAACACACTGTTTAATTACTTTCTTACACTTTTGCATCCGTCATTTTGGTTTTGGAGAAGGTAAATAAAGGAAGCCACCCCTCAAAGAGATATCCATCACATTGGAAGTCTTTAATCTGTATAGGAGCATGTGAAAAAAAAGCATGGCATGTAAATGTTTCCTGGAGAAGTGTGAATTGTATTGATGTTAAAACACATAAAGTAAAACATTATCGACTAATAATCTGAATTTCAATTTTGATAAAACGTGATAGAATTTCTATGATATAAAATTCCATAATCTATAATTACAAACACATCATGTTAATGTGTCAGTGACATACTGTGTTTGGGGAATTTGTGTCAACACATAAAATATCATATGCTACTAATCTAATGCTGCCAAGGGACAATTTCATAACCGCACACCCAATTGACATCATTTCCCACATTATAGTGAAGTTAATATGATGACAACAATCCAACTGCCCACAGATGAACTACACCCGTCTGGACAAATATTATTAGTAAGACTCAACACGACCCACCCAGGACAAAAGTAAAAGACTAAACATTAAACTTTTAATATTCTGCTTTCATTTGCTGCTGCTACTAATGAAACTTTTTACTATATAGAGGTCAGAGCAGCTGTATCTTTTATGGACACTAATATTTTAGTCAAATGATAAGGTTTACTCTCATTTCCACAGCTCCTCTCTAATTCTGGCCCCAGGATGGCTGCTCATTTGTTATCAGGAAATGGGGCCAGTGCACCTTCACTATCAGTCTTGGGGACTACCTGTGGGGGTCACCTAGCAGCACACTCACCTCCAAGTAATGATACAACCCAAGGCCGTAGACACAGGGAAGCCATAGCGCAGGCTGTTATTGGGCCGGCCATCTACCCATGGATCACTTTAATGTTCTCCATAACCATCACATACAAGCCTGTGTCATTCATCCACACCAGGGAGAGTTTATTGTAGAGACATGTATGAGTGAGACATTTTGGAAAGCGTGACAAGCTGCCACACTGTGTCTATAGCTACTGTTTTACCGGTCACAAACATGTATACAGTGCAGTCAGAATATATTCAGACCCCTTCTCCTCTCCTTTTTTTTATTACATTATGTTATGTTGCAGCCTTATGCTAAAATGATTTAAATTCATGTTCTTCCTCATCAATCTGCACCCAATACCATCAAATTTGCAAATCTGTTAAAAAAAAACAAAAAAACTGAGAGTTATTCAGACCCGTTGCCATGACACTTGAAATTCAGCCCAGGTGCCTCCCATTTCTCTTGATTAGCTTTGAGGTGTAGGGTCAATTACCACCTGTGGTAAATTCAATTGATTGCACATGATTTGCAAAGGCACACATTTGTCTGTCTAAGGTCTCACTGCTGACAATGCTTATCAAGGAAAAAACCAAGCCATGAGGAGAAAGAAACTGCCTGCAGAGCTCAGAGACAGGAGACACAAATATTTCTGTTGCATTTAAGGTTCCCAATTGCACAGTGGACTCAAACCTTAAATGGAAGCAGTTTGCAACAACCAGGACTCTTCTAAGAGCTGGCCACCAGCTGGCCAAACTGAGCAATCAGGGAGGAAGGGCCTCAGTAACAGAGGTGACCAAGAACACAATGGTCACTCTGGCTGAGCTCTAGAGATCCTGTATGGAGATGGGAGAAACTTCCAGAAGGACAACCATCACTTCAACACCAGTCTGGGCTTTATGGCAGAGTGGCCAGACAGAAGCTCCTCCTCAGTGAAAGACACATGAAAGCCACTTGGGAGATTCCCTGGTCTGAAGAAACCAAGATTGAACTGTTTGGCCACAATTCTAAGCGTCATGTCTGGAGGAAACCAGGCTCTGCTCAACATTTGAGCATACCATCCCAACGGCGAAGCATGGTGGTGTCAGAAACAGGCTGTGGGGGAGTTCTCCAGCAGCAGGGACTGGTCAGGGTTGAGAGAACGCTGAATGGAGCAAAGTACATGGATATCCTTCATGAAAACTGGTTCCACAGCACTCAGTAAAAGACTGTGCTAAAGATTCACCTTCCACCTGGATAATGACCTTAAGCACACAGCCAAGACAACGCAGGAGTGGCTTAGGAACAACTCTCTGAATGTCCTTGAGTGGTGCAGCGAGGGGCATGACTTGACCCCAATGAAACACCTCTAGGGGCGTCGTGTGGTGTAGTGGTCTAAGCAGGCGCCCCATGTGTAGAGGCTACAGCCCTCGCTGCAGTTGGCCCCGGTTCGAGTCCCGCATCGGACGGCCTTTGCTGCATGTCATTCCCCCCTCTCTCTGCCTCCCCATTTCCTGTCTCTCTCCACTATCCTGTCCAATAAAGGCACAAAAGCCCAAAAAAATATACTTTAAAAAAAAAAAAGAAACGCCTCTAAAGAGACCAGAAAGTGGCTGTCCACTGATGGTCCTCTTTCAGCCTGACAGAGCATTAGAGGATCTACAGAGAAGACTGGCAGAAAATCCCCCAAATCCAGGTGTGTAAAGCTCGTTGCGTCATACCCAAGAAAACTTGAAGGTGTAATCGCTGCCCAAGGTGTTTCGGCTAAGTCCTGAGTAAAGGCTCTGAATACATATGTCAATGTGATATTTCAGCTTTTCCTTTTGTTGCATTTGCAAACATTTCTATAATTCTGTTTCTACCTTGACATTATGGGCTATTGAGTACAGACTGATGACGGGCTGATGAGGCATTTTTAGCACAAGGCTGTAACATAACAAAATGGGAGAAAGGTGAATACTTTCTGAATGCACTGTATTTGCACTCTCTTGTAGAAATAGCATAATTGTGTCTGACACAGCCCTGACACTTGCCTTTTTCCATTTTCACTGTCGTTCCTCTTCCCTGGTAAGTGTGTACCTCTAGGCCATCCTACAAGACATGAAAAACACAATTGTGCGAAGGTGTTGTGCACCGTGGACTGAATTCAGAAAGTGTTTGACAACTATGTTTTTTTTTTTTTGTTGTTTTTGTTTTTTTGTTTTTTCACCACAAAGAGGATGCTTAGAAAAATCACTGTAATTGTTTAGACACAACAGGGACCCATAAAAGATGTTTTCTTTCAGATTGACATGTATGTTGGCAGCTTCTTCTGTGTGTTGATTTATTTGAACCAGTTAAGCAGAAGTAAGAACAGGACCTAGTTGTAAATAAATTCTTGTTTTTGAGCATGTAGTCACATTCAGTTTGTAGTGATTATTAATTCATTGGGACTTACTGTATGAGTAATTAAGGAAAAACAAAATCTTTGATGTGGGATTGGTTTGGTCAAGGAAAATGTACAGAAACTAATTAAGACTGTATGTAGAGAAAATAAATATAAAAACACAGCAGCAGAAAAAAGCATCTTTTTAACTAATTCAGAGCACAATCCTCAAATAAATTGTTGTAGATGGAATTGTAGGTAACAATCTGTGTCTGTCACACAGATAATACTTTTCAAATGAAGCACACTCTGTTTCAGTGATACAGACTTTTATTTCAAAATTGTGGATTGGAGTAGATAACTCCACTTATCATCCAGCAAAGAAATGCATTTGTTTAACATTTCCCCAACGTGAGTATAGTTTTGTCAGGCAAAGTAGAATTACATTGTCTGGATGCATCACCCAACTTGAAAGTCTGTCAGAACATAAGATATCAATGGACCCCCCCCCCAATGAGGCCAGTGGGGCCTGCCCACCGGGCTTGGCTCCAGCACAGTGCATCATAATGGGGCCCCTTCCATCTGCTGCCCTTGTCCTGTGTCTGTGTGTGTGTGTATATATGTGTGTGTGTCTATGTCTATCATCTGCTGAACTCCAATGCCTCTCTGTTTCCCTCTTATTAGGCCTGAAAAGATGCACCAGATGGCTTGTGGGACAAAATCATACTTCTCCAAAAAGGCAAGAGGCACCACCCACAGTCATGGTAGAGTTCTGAAAGATTTAAGACATATTTGGCACACTTTAAACACTGCACACAATGCTTAACTTGTACAAACTGCATGCTGTATGTCGCTAGAAAGTATTGACAGCATTGATTCTCGATATTTTAACCCAACGTAAATGACCTCGAGTCTGTGGCTGTACATGGTACGTTAGGACAGACACTGTGTGTGTGTGTGTGTGTGTGTGTGTGTGTGTGTGTGTGTGTGTGTGTGTATGTATAATCATGTTGTCTTCACAAACTCAATAGTTGAGTCAAGTTTATTTATAATCCTTTACACAGGCATGTTTCAAAGGATTCATATATCGAACACACTCAAGCTCACATTCACACCAATGGGCCATTTGGAGTCTCCAGTAAACCTGACCTGCACATGAGAGTATAAAGACTCCACACAGAGAGGAGGGGGAGGGG
>NW_019525195.1:209803-223975 GCF_002814215.2 Seriola lalandi dorsalis | reverse complement strand
GGGGTAAACTGAGATTGAATACTCTGACATTCACCATTATGGGATAACAGCCTAGAAGAAATAGTTTGTCAGCAAAGAGTTTGATGCCACTCTCAGATCTGTGACGCTACAGCTAGCAGTCGCTTAGCTTAGCTTAGCACAAAGACTGGAAACGGCTAGCTGGGGTCTTTGCAAATGTAGCCAAATCTGAAATATTCCTTTAAGTCAACATGTCACCTGAATAGAAAGTTCATATTGTAGCTTTTTGTTGGTTGGTTGCTCTCTGTTGTTGAGACATTAACCACAATTTGTATTGAAAATCAGGTTTAGGCTAGTGTAAATTTGCATCCACTTTGATATGCTTAAACAAGATATAAAGACTGAATTATTTGCAATATAAACCTAAGTTGGATCCTTTTGAGTTTAAGAAGTTATTTACTGTTTCATAATTACAGCTGACATAAACACATACTACTTTTCAAAGAAAACACCCTGATCAAAAGTGATTTAGATGATTTGAAATGCTCCCTGACACTCAAATGGCCCCTTTTTCTTTTTTTTTTTCTTTTCTACCCATGATGAAGCCACCCTGGAACACTCATACTTTCCAGTAAATTGTTCTGTCGAACGCCCGTGTCACACACTCATGGTTTTTGATTCAGCACCTCAAGTCATGGGAGCCCAGGCCCGACTGACGGACTGGAGCTCAAAATACTGCATGACACTTTGCAGCGAAATGTGGCACACAGTCGCTAGATCATCTGAGGACTTTTCTTCAGGTTATCCAAGCTTACAAACACCACACACACAATTTAGTGATTTCAGTTCCCTCTTGGCGGGTTCCTGCTTTTTTCTTCTTTTTTTCATATAGCATAAGGGCAAAATGCAAAGTAGTCTGTGAGGTTTAGTATACCAGATATAATTAAAAACAAAAATGTGCAGAGGTGCCTGTGAGTTTATTCATTTCCATGCATGTGACATACTCAGAGCAAAATTATGTCGTCTTCTCTGTCTCTCCCCCGTGGTCTTGTTTTTCTGGTGTCATGTCCAGAATCTCGGTCCCTCGAGCTGGGCCACCTCCTCCTGTTCCAGCCCTCCTGGCTGAGCTCCTCGAGAGCTAGTGCTGGTCTCCAGACTCAGAGGAGGTGAGCTGGCTGTGGGTGATGTTTTTTTGATCCTCGCACCAGACACTGTCTCACCTCCACAAACAGACAGGCTCTTTATTCAGTGACGCCTGAAATTAGATGGTGCACTTTCTTTCTTTTTTTTTTTTTTTAAAGGTGGATGGAAATGCTGTGGTGGAATTGGCATCAGTGTAGTCTCTGCCAGTCACCGGAGTCGCATCTGGAGATATAAATGTCGTGGACTTTTCTATTATCCAGAACAAAATGACTCTTTCTCTGTGAATGCGAGATTTTGTTCATTCCACCCAATTTCCTCAATATGTTTCTGCATGTGTGCTATTGTGCAGTCAGTCGTGCATAAGGGGAAGCTTTATCTGTGACACAATTGCAGCTCTTCCAGAATTAATTCACCACTGCCAAAACCAGCATATGCTCATACAGTGGTCCTGCATACGTCCAAGCTGTTGTCTTTAAACGTCTTTATGTGGGATGAAGCATCTGTACAGTGAGGTCATGAGGGGAAAAAAAACATAGAAGGGTAAAGCTTGTACAGTATAACTGACTGTTCGGGAAACAGTCTTCTAATCTCTTCACCGGACTCTCACTCTTTTTTTCTTTCTTTCATTGACCACATTTTCTTCTTCAACACCTCTTCTCCATCTCCCTCCTCTCTCTCCTTCTATTCCCCTCTCCCACTCCCCGAGCAACACCCTCCCTCTCCTCCTCTCTCTCTCTCCCTCTCTCTCTCTCTCTCTCTCCATCCCCCTCTCTCCTTTCAGTGCTGCAGCCCACCCTGCTCTGAGCTTTAATGGTACATGCCATTAGAAAGCCCATCTCTGGAAGGGAGGAGGGGAGGGTGGTCTCAATCTCAGCTAAGAGGCTACTTTAGTCCCCCAACATAAGCACATTCACAGATGTCTCTGCACGCGTAGAGCTGTCTCACCCGTCACGACAGAGCAGCCTGCTTCTGTGTGAACCAACGAGCCGCGGACAGAGAGAAAAACAGAGAGGGGGCAGAGAGATACAAAGAGAGGTAGAGAGGGGAGGGAGGGATAGCAAGAGAAAGAGGAGGTGAAGAGAGCCACGGAGCAAAACACATACATCGCTTGCCACTCTGACGTCTCCCCTCATGCGTCTGTTTCAGCGTGTGTGAGCGCAAGAAGAGCAGAGAGGGACGGGAGGAAAATAAATCCTGGGAGCTTGTGTCCTCTCTTTGCTTTATATCCCCCTCTTCCTTTTTTTTCTTTTTTTCTTTTTTTTTTTATCTCCATCATCCAAGGCATGTCAGCTGGCACGGCAGAATAAAAGAAGGGGATGCTTTGAATGCTGCCTCTCTTTCGACAAGGGACAAGGAAGAGGAAGGGGGGACAACACACAGCAGGGACAAAAACAGGATTTCTAGAATGAATGGGAGTCCTTCTGCCGCATGCGCTGGGAATAGCAGTCTCACACTGAAGTCTCTGAATGAGGTAAAAATAATGATACCACTTTATTTTCCTTTTTTTTCTTTTTTTTTGCCCCTCTGTGCCTGATTGGCCGGCGGGGTCAGATCTAGATCTGAGAGGCACTTGAAAGCGTGCACATGAGCTTGACAGAGATGAGCCAATTTCCATGCTGATCAGGTTTGGAACAGCAGTGGGGAGATTGCCATCTTTGTCCCTGGGTTTGCTCGGTACAGCAGCACGGTGGAAGTGAGAGGGAAAATCTATGCATGTTGCATGCCGCAGAGAGGCAGTGTGAGCTGGGGGTAGGAGAAGAGTCAGTGTTTCTGATGAAGAGAATTGCTGATAATCCTCATGAGTGTTTGGGTGCTGGGAGAGCAGTAGGGCATGGAGAGATTTTCTCCTCACTGACCAGCAGAGCTGTTACTGCACAAGGTCCAATTAGATTCAACTGATACAAGAAAATTAAATTCACCTTTTTATAAACTATGGATTTGCTTTTGCACATTAAAATTCCTCTGAAAGAAATAAAATATATATGAAGATTTAAAAAAAAAAAAAAAAAAAAAAAGGTGGTTTGGGGGTGTAGAACAAAATGCTGTGCATGTTTTCTAAAGCAAAGTCTGACAGAGCACTTTCACTGGTGACCCTGGGGAGCCGTACACTACCTTCCAGACAGAAAATAACAACTTGTCCACAGAAGCGAACAAAAAAACGGGGCACTGGCTTGAGAAAATGGAAGTTTGAGTCGGAGTTAAGTGGGCTGTACGTTCTCATTTCTGACACCTACCTCCGGGAAACCCCTAGCTTCGTGAGAAGGAACGCGGTGGTGGTGGTAGTTTGCTCTCTTGACCAGCACAGGTGCACCAGCAACTTTGCTCCTTGATCCTGCAAAGAAAAAACTATCAGTATTCAATCCATATTCCACCACCGTCCACTACTGAGACCATGGTGTTGTATTTTGGCTGTTAAGACCGTTTATGTGTTTACGGCATAACTAGAAAAAGAGCAGGGTAAACTGTTCCAGTAGTGAGACGGGGGCAACAGAGGCAGCAGTCTTACAGTCTGAGCATGTGAAACGTGCATTGGCAATATTAATACTGCAGGGTTCAACACTTAATTATATGAATTTCTTTAGTTAAGCAGGGACTGTGAGTCGCCTCAGTGGAAAATCTTGCACATTGTGGTTAGGTTCCAAAGGTCTGGGCTTGAGTCCTAAGCTCTTATTTATGTGTCAAGACACATCAACCTGACTCTCCCTGGAAGTTCTGACTGGTCCAATCACAGCACGCTGACACCCTTCATGACATCAGGCATATGGACAAATATGTTTTCTCTCACACACATTCTCACAATCAAGCCACTGTGCCTGAGAAAAAAGAGCTTCGAAAAAGGAAGAGAACAGAGGCAATATTGTTCCTATCTTTTTTGTGTAATACCATTAAATAGCTGTTTGATACTTATATTCAGTGAGTGTTATAGTGCTGTGAGACTGTGTATTAATGTTATTTGGTGAAATGAAATCAAACCACAGGGCTGTGTGCCTATTAATCCACACTGGGAAATACAATAAAATACACAATGGTGTGTTTTTATTCCTCCATAGATGACTGACTTGACTGTTAGTGGTCCTCTCTCTTTCTTTTGAAACTTCCTCATCTGTTCCACGGTCTACATACATGATGGCGTCAACACCTGGCACCCGCTCCTCAGCCTATACAGTGTGCTCACATGCACTAAAGCCGTGTGTGTTCCCAGCTGTTTCTCACAAGGGTGTTAGCATGCGTCTGCAGCACTGCACTCCCTGACCATGTACATATTTAGTTTCTGCTTACTCTGGCAATGTCAGCAAATAGCATCCAGATCTCATTTATGGAGGGGGAGGCTTGTCATTTCATTCTGTGTTCATGATTGCCCCTCTCGCCTTGGCCATACATACAACACAAAGTGCTGAGGGGCCAGAAATACACACAACTAATGCAGCTGCAGTTCTGCCACTGTAAGTCATGAGTTACAGTGTGGAATAGAAGTATTGACACCATCTTACACAAGACATACTTCTATAACCATTAAAAATTAATTTTGGTTGGTCAAGCTGTGAATCCACAATTGTGTTTAGTTTATATGCTTAGCAGGTTGTATTGACTTCTCTTTATAGAGCTTTTTTTTTTTTTAATTTATTTTATTTAATCAATTCAGAATAGCCTGAACTTCCACTTTTCTGGAAGAATCTCTTGCTTCACAACAGCATATCATGAAGTCATAAAATGATTGACTGACATTTAGAAACACCATCAGTGACAGTAAGCATCCTTTATTGTGACGTTGTACCAAATATGACCTTTTTCCTCATCTAGAATACAAAATAGCATATACTTTACAGTAAAGGTCATCGTAATATACACATTATACAAGACAGGAAAACACCTTTACATTATCTTGTAGAAATGCATGTGTCCATATGTGGAGAACACATGTTTATCACTGGTGGCTCAGCCGCATTTCACACATCATTGCACAGTGTAATAATATGTATGGGACCTGTCAAGACGGAGGGATTAGACTTTGCACAAATGTTTTGAAAGCTATTGACAAGGCTTTCGAAGCAGAGGGCAGCATGTGGGTGCGTGTAAAGCATATGCACCTACACTGAGAGCTCACAGAGACAGATTTTTCAGCCCCACTCCGCTGGGCAAAATTCGTCTGTGTTTGATGTCTGTTGAGTGTGCTGTAGGTTGCTGAGATTCTCTACAGATTCAGTCATTACACTATCCAGCCTTATACAACAGAGGGGCAACGCAGCAGACATGAGAACGAATCATTGCCTTTATCACATATTTATAGAGTAGAGTATATGCTTAGGTGCATAGGGACATAAAACAGGAATACTTCTTACATTCACTTGTACATATACTGCACATAGACAAACATACTCACATCTTGCTCTTGTAAACATAGGTTTTTGAAAAGCACACTCAACATGAAGAGCCACATGAACAGGAAGCCAAATCCACTGCAGGAATGGGAATTCAGTAGCAGCCGTAGAGAAAACGCAGTCTACAGTCTGGATCTACTGCAAGAGTTGCATGTTGACTGCAGTCAAGTGTATGATCAAAGTGATGTGTGCTATAGTTTGCATGTATTACACACTAGCTGCTGCAAACACTCAAAATAAAATACCTGTTTGGAATTTGCATTTTTATGCCCCTGCTGGAGGCTTTATATTTTCCTGTTGTCTGTCCATCCCATTCCTGTGACTGATATCTCAGTAACGCCTTGAGGGAATTTCATTACATCTGCCACAAACGCTCTCTTGGACTCAAGGATGCATTGATTCGAATTTGGTTGTCACAGGTCAAAGGTCAAGGTCAGTGTGACCTCAGAAAATACAATATGCTTCATATGCTAATTATGACAAATACATGTAATAGCTTTTAATTAATTCCTGTGGAGTCTTCATTACATATGCTAAATGAGTCTGGACAGACATGGATGTAAACTTCAGCTTGACTGGTTGGCAGAGGCGTACAATTGCAAGACGGTAATTATAGTTGTGAAACACAGCACTTTTAAATACTATTTTTATATCAGCAATCAGTGGTTATTACTCACGCATGGTGAAGTATTCGCTGATTCATACTTGAAGAACAGGACATTGTATTCTGAACTGACTGAAAACATTGTTTTGAAACATAAAAAACAAAATCCATTTGCCATAAATGTACTGTAACTTGGTGAAGTTATCCTCCATCTCTGCCTTTGAAGACCTTTGCAGGGCCTGGATGTACTATTGTCTTTTTCACATGTTTCATTTTGTTCAGATGGTAAACATCAGAATCATAGGGAGAGAAGCAAGTTGTGCATTTATGCTGTGAGAAAAAAGGTTGTTTGTAACAACGGTGTTCGCTCTTTAGTCACTCTGTTTTGCGGTGTAAAAAGCTGATATCCAAATTGCGTGAAAATATATGATGATATGACTATGGTCCATGACAGTCCCACAGCCAGTGGCTTAAAACATACTGGACACGTGCCCTTTTTAATGAACAGCTTAGAGGCAAAGTTACAGCAAATGAAGACTAAGAGCAATCTGCTGGGCCTTGCAGCAATGCTGTTGTACCTCCGTGGATTACACTCCATGGGGCACTTAAAATCTGTCTGGCTGCCCATTAAGACAGCCACTATCCTGGCTTATTAATGTCCTGCAGAGGAATTAGAATAAACTGTGCTCCACAGACTCGTGCTGGCAGAGGCTCTCTGCCTTCTCTCCAGCAGCTTTTCTCCCTCCAGGGACAGCAGTTGTTTGCCTGAGGTACATCAGAGCAGCTTGGAGTGACCAGCAACACAGAATAATTAGATGTTCAATTCCTCCAAACTGCTTTAGCTGTTGAATTTATCCTGACTTGTTTCAGCAATTTCAGCAAAGGTTGACAAATATAATCACCGTGCAGGACATCACCACTCACTTCAATGGGGAAACAGGTTTGAAAACCGTGGATTATGAGAAGAAAGGGAGGAGGAGGAGGATGGGGAGGGGGATCCTGGAAGTAGTGAAGCAATGAGAGTCAGAATTAACTGCATGCAAACCAAAGGAGTGGCATGCTGGCATGCAATTAAAGCTGTGTTTTTTTTGTTTGTTTTTTTTTTAGAATAATTTTGTTTGCCATTTTACCCAACAGTGTGCTGTATTCCAGAAAGAACCTTTTTTAAGTGAATATCTGTCATGTTGTATCGATTATAATGACACTGACCAATCCCTTTTTATAATCCTGGTCAAACTGTAGGAGGAGTAGTTATAAAAAATCATTTACATTACGACTTTACATTGTTGTTCATGCCAAGAGTGGAGGCGCTTGGGTTTGATTGCTCTTTTTGTTGACACTGAACAAGTTGTTCTGAGTGTCAATAAGATGAACAGCATCATTTTCTGTTTCACAGGGATTTGCCGCTAAGGCTTGTAATGCTGTTTACTGGTTCAATCAGAAATCCAGCACGATTCAAATAAGTTTCCCCCTTTTCTTAATGAATTTTTTTTTTTTTTTTTTGGTTTAATCTCATTATGTGTATTTGTGGTTACCCACGGTCCCTGAGGGCAGCACTGTTGTGTTAGAAAAAAGAGGGTATTAGGGACAGCTGGCAGTGTGGTATCAGTTGTGTTCATATTCATCAGGCCTGCTAGAGATTAGGAGACGGAGCAGAGATGCTACTGGGGGCGTATAGCATGTGCAGTCACACAGCGTATACAGTGTATATACACACACACACACAGGCACAGACCCTGCCACACACACATACAGGCACACACAGTCTGCAGTATTTACAAGCACAAACATTAAGCCAAGCTCCTGACCCAGCCCTCCAGCTTTACCTCCCCCACTGTCAGACCATATTCAACCACACACAGTAACCACAAGTGGAGTGGAAATCAGTTCTTTTTTTCCTCTTTCTCGTCCATCTTCAGATTTTTATTTTTTATTTTTTTTAGTGTTACAATTACATAACATAAGAGAGCAAACAGGAAAAGCTCAGCTCTGTCCTCTATGACAAAATGAGCTTAACCTATAATCAGTGTGGTGGAGATGGCACAGCTTGTGTCTTTAGCGGCGTGTTTGTCCGGCTGCACTGAGCTAAGCGTGAAGCTATAGTATGTTCTGCCTAACAGTAGGTGTCTGAGGTCAGGAAGCAGAGAATCATTGTCCTGTCCACACAATGATGACATGACGTGACAGCGGCAGTGAAGGCTGTGTTAGTTAAAACAGAGTAACGCAGTATACTTAATAACATGAAGAATCTCTGCTAACAAATATGAATGATTTTGGCAGTAAATTTTCTATATCTTTTATGGTTTTTGTTTTTTGTTTTTTTTTTAGACTAAGCCAGTTTCTTCCAGGGATTGCTGCTGTAATTACTCACAGATTAGACAACAGCAATGGAAAACACACGGCACAAAAAAAAAAAAAAAAGTATTGGTTTTGAGGCACAAAAAAAGCTCTCTCAATCACCCTCTTGAGAAAATCCTGGAGGCTTTGTCGTAAATCCCTCAGCTGTAATGAGACCTAAGTGTCAGTCCACCTCTGTAGGGGGAAAGGATCACCTAATGAACATGCTGGGAGATTATGTCAGTTACATCTCAAAGATGGCCACTACATACTGGCGTTTAATGCACAGATATCTAAACACCCAGTTGCAACAGCAGCTCAAGTCATTGAAATCTGATAAATGAATAAATAACTGGACAAAACTCTCTCTCAGAATCTCTATAGTCTAAAAAGACCATATTGTAATTCTCCTAAGCAGTGAGCCTTACAGAAGGTGATACACACAAACAATAAAGACACAGATTGGCGTTTATAGACTGAAATCTCTCTAGCACCTAATAAAGCATATACTGATTGACACAATGGATTAGTAAAAGCTAGGAGTGAAGTGGACATCATAGGGACTTATTAAGAACATTTCTTTATTGCTTTAGCCTTTTTGACATTTTTTTCTAGTTCAAACCTATTTGATCCATGAATATCCTGAAGTAACCAGACCTGTGATTGATTATACAGTAAACAATAGCATCAAGGTGAACATTACTGGATTGTGTAATGCACAGTGCAACAGAAGGCTGCTACAGTCATTTTTAGACAAAAGTGACGCGTCCGCTAACATCTTTCTCTCAGTCGTCTTTGGTCCTACTCACCTTTTCATCTGCTGTAGGAGGACTCCATGCTGTTTTCAAGCTGCGCCTGCTTATGTTGGAAATTTATTCTACTTATTTGGCCACAGTGATCGAGAACTTGCACAGGAACTTTCTATACTGACGGATATTTCACCTTTGCTTACCCTCAGTTGCAGAGCCCTACAGCAGCACAGGCCCGTTGTTGCTGTATAGAGCTGCATTTTGTGTTCATGATGTATTGTGTAGATGTTGAGATTTGAGAGCAATGCAATCTACTAAAAGACACCTTTCATTACTAAGCCAGGCCTTGATTTGTTTCAGTGTCATTTCTGTTGATCTTGACAAGAGGACCTATTTTGGTGTTATTAAAAAATATGACCTTTGTCAGTGGGATATAATTTAGATCTCTAGGCTGGATGGGAATGCTTGGCTAGCTATTTATGATTTGAAAGTTGGATTATTGAGATGCTGAGTAGGGTCCACCATATTCCTCTTGAAAGGTCAAATGCTGATTGCTACAAAACCTCGTAAATTGTAAGAGGGATAAGAGAGGTAATAGCACATCCTTGACTTACACCCCCTTTGATGGTGGGAAAGGGTTGGAGAGAGTTTTGTCATTGTATTACAGGCAAAACCATCTAATTTTGTTAAAATTGGTTTAAGCGCAATCTAGTGCAAACTTGAGGCTCAAGCGCACATGGCTGTAATACACTTCTTCTCATGATTTGAACATCTATTACTTTGACTGAATGACCTGTTGAGGATGTTCATTAGATTTAAGTAGTTTATAGTAGAGTGATCCAAACACAACTGAGCACCTTCCTCTGCATCTCGGCGTTATGTAACTGCAAGTCTGGAACTCTGCAAACAGCTGATGATTCAATCCAGTTCAATTCAATTTATTTATATAGCGCCAAATCATAACATGCATTATCTCAAGGCCTGTCTCTTATACACATCTCTTTCTTTATATAGCGCCAAATCATAACATGCATTATCTCAAGGCCTGTCTCTTATACACATCTCTTTCTTTATATAGCGCCAAATCATAACATGCATTATCTCAAGGCCTGTCTCTTATACACATCTCTTTCTTTATATAGCGCCAAATCATAACATGCATTATCTCAAGGCCTGTCTCTTATACACATCTCTTTCTTTATATAGCGCCAAATCATAACATGCATTATCTCAAGGCACTTTACCTGTCTCTTATACACATCTGGTATGTACTGTTGTATTCAAGCACTCTTGGACTGGTTGTTACAATCGTAATAATAATAACAGTGATACTTAAAGGTAAGAGTGTTATTAAAATCAGAGCATCACCAATTAATAGTAATAATAAAATTAATATTGACATTGATGAGTGTGTGTGTGTGTGGGGGGGGGTGTGGGGGGGCATATCCGGATCCTGCAGCTCCAGAGTCAGAGGGAATGAGGACAGGGAGAGAGAGGAACTGGAGAGAGACGACATAAAGTTAATGACATGCAGTAGTGTGATATAAATGCATGGTGAGAGAGAAAGAGAGAAGTGCTCAGTGCATCATGGGAGTTCCCCCAGTAGCCTTAGCCTACAGCAGCATAAATAAGGGATGGTTCAGGGCTCACCTGAGCCAGCTCTAACTATAAGCTTTATCAGACAGGAAAGTTTTCAGCCTAATCTTAAATGTAGAGAGGGTGTCTGCCTCCCGAACCCAATCTGGGAGCTGGTATCACAGGAGAGGAGCCTGATAGCTGAAGGCTCTGCCTCCAATTCTACTCTTGGAAACTCTGGGGACTACGAGTAGGCCTGTATTTTGAGAGTGAAGTGTTCTATATGATGGAGCTTGGTCATTAAGGGCTTTGTATGTAAGGGAAAGGATTTTGAATTATTTTCTGGATTGTACAGCGAGCCAATGCAGAGAAGCTATTATGGGAGAAATATGATCTTTTTTCCTAGTTCCTGTCAGTGCTCAGCCTCAATGGGAGGCTTATCATAGTTATTGGTACATCCTGACAATAAGGACTAGTTTTTCAGCATCCTTTTGTAATTTTCACAATATTCATATCATTAAGACATGCCTGAAGTCTGGCCACCTGATTAGTTTCATCTGGCTTCATAGATTAATACAGCAGGATGTCATGGTTCCTGAAAACATTGCCTACAGCGATACAGTATATACTGTGGGGTGAAAAGTATCAGTTATAGCACGAAGCCCTGTGTGCATAGAAGAGTCATTCTTAACGAACTGGAATCTATCGAATAGATATGACTTGAACCAGCTTTCCAATGACATGTTCCAGTTTCTGTAATAAAATCTTGTCCTCAACGGTGTCAAATGGAGAACTTAGATCTAGCAGGACAAGTGTAAGTGTATTGCCAGTGTTAGTGTGTTATGGTTTCCATTTTCTAAATGATTTTTTAGTTCTGAGACCAATCTGATTTACTAATCTACCCCACGAAAACACTATTAAAACCATGAATTTTTTTTCTTATTTCATCCGTAGATGCTGAATATGCTAAAATCATTTTCTGCCATGGTGCAATCATCCTCATTACACAGTATGAAATAGGATTGGCACAGGGAGGGCTGTCTGGTTCTCTTCTATTTGGAGTTACTAGAGGTAATGTAGGCAGCAGTTGTGACTGTTTTGACTGAGTGAGATGGATAAACACTCATTTGCAGCAGGGAATTACTCTAGATTAAATATTAATATGCGTTTTTCCCTCTGTGTTATATTTACATTTGCAGACCAACAAAACCAACACAGAAAAGACTCAAATAAGAGGGAAATGTGTCAAAGCAGGCAGAGGAATTTATTTATATTCCACTTCACCGTCATACCAGGTCATGTTTAGTATTTCTAAACATCCAACTTCTCAGCGCTAGAAATTGTTCTTGTTGTCTTTCGGCTGCTCCTGTTAAGGGTTTCCACAGTAGAACACCACCCACATAGTTGATTTTGGCATACATTTTTACACCAGATGCCTCTCCTTACGCAACCCTGGGTTCGAGGAGCCCAAGATCGAACGGCTAACCTGCTCTACCACCCACATCCCCCTTTGTTAATTCCTGAAATTAGTGAAATTAATTGTGTGGAAGTTTAAGACTTTAAAGTGAGTGACTGACAGGGGGGAGTAGGTAGAAGAATTGGATATGCAAAAGAAGCCTCAGCATTTCTGCAGTTCTTAGCTGCCAAACAGTGTCATGCTGAGGAGTGAGAGATGACAGGTCTTAGTTAGCCTGTTGTTCTTGTCGTTGCTTGCATGACATTTCATGTGCAGTACGTGCCAATTACCTCTCACACGCATTGCTGCATCACCAAATCACACTGACAATGCAGCCAAAGTGTCCCTGGTTCCCTCATGAACGCTGAGAAGTTGTAACTAATATGTCGTTAAAATATGGGTTGAAACCAGTACAGTCAGTTCTGCTTTACCAGGGTTTCTACTGACAAAAAATACTGTATAGTCTCTCTAGAGAAAGGGAAAACCCCTCTGATGTGGCTTGCTGTGTGTGGCTGTCAGGAATCCAGCTAATTGTCAAAATGGATTTAATGTCAAAAGTTTTAAAGGACAAGGTGACCTGTTAGAGCATCTACCGTGCACATTTATCGCCTTTCTGCTTTGGGCTCTAATTAATAGCTTTATAAGAGCAGTGAGCAGGAAGCCTGACCTTGCACCAGCATTAATTTGTTAAGCTCCTCGGCTATAAAAAATAATTACCGTGAACAAACTGTTAAAATACAGATAGAAAATAACGAGCTTAAACTGTTCATGCTCATAATCATTTTCGTAATCATTTCATAAGTGATGTATCTGTGAAGCAAAGACGATTAGCAAGTTATGAAGAAGGTGGACTCTAATGATAGTGATTTTTTTTAAGGTCTATTGATATGTTCATTTTGATTCCACAAGCACTGACACTGACAGACACAGAAACACTTGCAGAAGCTCACCCTCATTCTTCTATGCTTAATGCTAACCAGCAGGTTTGATATGCAGTTTACATATGTAGTCCTGAGGGCTGCAGCATGATGCCCCTCAGGCTACAGCTATTGAGCCTGTCTTTGCCATGGCAATGAATATTATCACTTTGAGAATATGCAGGAATTGTGCATTCGTTTTATGCATTGTGTAGTTTGTATCAACTGGACATTAGTGCTGCCTCATATGATGTTCTTTATGTTCAAAATCAATATGTGGTATGGGGTTGCTTCTTGAAGCATTGTCATACTGCTTCTGGATGACCATTAAAAATGACCTACATGGACTCTGATGCTGTGAAATGTTAGTTTAGCCTAAAGCATCTTATGGTGCAAAAATATTCAAGTCATTAATAAAAATAAAATTACCAGACTGACCAGCCAGACAGCAATGAAAGGCAACTATTAGTTCTTATTTAAAACCAGACATTTGAATTGACACCAGTAATAGAATCTAGTCCAATAATTGTGGACTGAAGCTCTCAACCATTTGAGTACTCCCACAAAATTCTTCAGAAATCACTGACCAGATCAATTGAACAAACTTGGAGGATACGTGTCACTGTTGAAGTGCAGCATTATCAGACTTGTACTGATCCAACCCAAGATCAGTGCATTTCAGGTCAAAATACAATGACATATCTATTAGCTACTGTGTGTTTCAAGCATAGTAATTTCTCTGTTAGGTGATTTTTCTAATGGTCCGTCTAGTTTTGTATTTAACACATCAACAGAACAGTGCACCGAGGGACCGATCTCTTATCAAAACTTCAGTACAGTTTGAGAGGATTCAGTGAGAATGTATGAGTATTGTAGTCATTTTGTTCCCATGATAGATGACAGAAAGACAGAGCAAAAGTATGTTGCCGGAGACACTTATTCCAAATTACTACTGTGAGATGTTGCTGAGTAGATAAAGTGGTAGTTCCATTAAATGCCATCTAGGTATCCCCGACGGCGTAATAATTATTTGTGCTGCTGGTGATGCAGCTGT
>NW_019525195.1:194083-209783 GCF_002814215.2 Seriola lalandi dorsalis | reverse complement strand
GTTTGTCAAAAGTGCTGTGTCGTGATCAAAGTGGGCTTGGTGAAATTGGCAAAGGCAGCATTTGCTGCTTGGCCTTAGGCGGAGTCCTCGCTTTAGCCAGCCACAGTTTGACGGTGTCCAATGCTCTCACATCTGTTGTCCTGATATGACTCATCTACACAGCAGCTCCAGTCAAGTCTGTAAAAAAGTACATTCCACTTTAACCTGGACACATTGGTTCCTTTTTTTCTGTTTTTATCTCTTTTCTGTTAATACCTCCTTCCGCTTCCAGTTTAAATTTAGCAATCAAATTGGGAATGATATTACCTCATAAAATATGGAGAAATGGATGTTAGCTCAAGCTTTTTGGGATTTAATGAACAGAATCAAAGAAGACACAAAAGCACATCACTGTGGAATGCAAACACAGACACAGCAAGCACCTAGTTAATTACTCTTCTGAGAGCTGGAGTGTGAATTCTTTGTCATCACAAGTGTGTGTGTGTGTGTGTGTGTGTGTGTGTGTGTGTGTGCGCGCTCATGTTTTGTGCATGCATGCTTTTTGCCAGCACGGACACATCACACAGCATTATTGAAACAGGATCATTTGAATGAACGCCAGGATGTGCTGAGTTACATGCAGCTCAGCGTAGCGTCATCGCTAAAGATAACTGTAGACAGAACAATGTTCACATTGAGGATAGGAGTTGAGTTATAATACACAGTGGGTTGACGCCCGAAACAAATGCCCTTGTGTGATTGATTACACGCTACAAGCTAATGAGATAAACAGAGCCTGAATCGATTCAGTCGGGGGAGGAATCATGCCAGAGGGTTATATGCAGCCGTGTGCAATGGCTTTATTGACACGCTCATATTCAAAGACCCAGTGAAAGAGACCAGGCTGTACTTTTGGCTGAGAACAGAGCTGTATCCTCTTCCGCTGCATGGAGCTGTTTTGCCCACCACTGCAATCAGGGTCAATGCTGCTCAAATCAAACACTAGTGATGGGATCTGACAAGTTGGGTACTTACTGCTTAACAATCACTGCTAAGAAAACCTTTTTCTTAACGACAAACAAGACAGGGGCTGTGTAGCAGGCAGTCTTGCATTAACAGATGGGTGTGGGAAAGCACCTCTAACTGTAGCTTGTGACAAAGAGTTACAGTACGAGCACAGATGACCATCAGCCCTTTTTTGGGACTATCTGCTGAAGCTGCTGCAATCCTTTGCTCACTGGCTAATAACAGATGCACTGATCTTCCAAGTGCTGCGGTTAACTAATTAACTAGTTACCCTTCATGCTTCACCAAGATGACTGTAAGAGGGTAAGGAGAGATGTTCGCAATGTGTGATGTTGAGCATGTCTGAGCTGCACGCGCTGATTCAAAGTAAACGAAGGGTAGAAAAAGCACAGCAAAGGTGAATATCTGCTTCTCTCACTTAACTGTTTTGTTACTTCACTGGAATATAACATGCAATTTTCTTCTTCTGTTGAGCTTTACAAATGAATTTTGTGCTCAGGCTCATCATAATAACTGTGTTCTTGTGTGTTAGTCTCATCTTGCTACAATCTCTGTAACCACTTACAGTTTTGAAAAAATTGCTTGATTCAAGCAGTGGTTCTAAACCCATACCATCTTACACATAAACAACACCAACAAACAAAAAAATCCAAAAGAGATCATGTTGTATCTTTATTTTAACCAGCACTGACACTTTTTGAACCAGGATTCACCACAGTGAATTTTAAGCCCCCTGATGATCTCTGATAAGCATGACAGCAGGAAAATACAACCGGGCTCCTGGAGAAACATTCAGAGGAAGTGTGTTTAATTGATTGCTTTATGATTGTGTCACTCAAATCTTGTGCGCACACCAAAGGACTCAAGGGGTTGAGTCATCAGTCACGGAAGAGAGGAAGGGGGAGATGTAGTAGAGGAGAATCCGGCAGCATTGACTGTTTATCCTTTTTATACATCGAGGACAAAGGGACGAGAGCGTCTGTCTGTGTTGCTTATGTGCTACTAAGGACTTAGAGGGAAAATACTAAATTTCATCAGTGTCCAGTTGCATAAAAATGCATTTGTTGTAGTGTTTGATCATAAGCCATTGGGCAGCAAGGCAACAGGGGAGCAGCAGGGGAGCAGCAGGGTCGCCACAGACGAGCATTTCGCTGAAACAAAGTGGCCTTTTTTTTCAGACGATTCCAGATTTGCCCTACGAGGCTGACATTTCCTTTCGCCGCAAAGGATTGTGTGTGTGTGTGTGTGTGTGTGTGTGTGTGTGTGTGTGTGTGTGTGTGTGTGTGTGTACTGTTTGCTCCCATTAAACTTCATATTTATGCTTTTTACACCATTTGTAAAATGAACTTGAGAGGCTTTTATTTAAGCACATAAAAGGCTGGATATCTGACTGTAAATGGGGCTTAATTAAAGTTAAATACATAAAACAATTAAATAGCAAAAACACTACAGCAATTTACCCCTGCTGCTATTCATGAACTTGACATGGAGTCAGGTTGAGTGGAGTATAGACCCATTAGACTGGTGGTAATATTAATGACATCTTTAATCAGTCCCACAGCAGTTATCTAAGTTATTCATTTGATTTGATGTAAAAAACCTAAATATTGAATTTTTAATGAAGTAATACTGACACAGTTAATGACACAATGTTTTCCTGATCTTATCATTCAAGTTTAAAATAAGTATAGTCAAATATAATAAAAGTTGTTGACTCCACGGTTCATTGACAGTACACAGAGTTCACTCCACCAATGACACTGGTAATAATCACCTATGATCGATAGGCACTGTCCAAATGTGGTTTCTAACATGCTGAATTCAAATACAGAGAGGAAAAACAAGTTTTTATACCATGTACAAAGCAGGGAAAAGGGATGAAAATCAATATGGCTCAGCCACGCCATACTACAAATGAGAAGCATGCATGCCATGATAATGGATATGGATTTTTAGGTATGTGGCTCATGTTTTATTCTGCAGTGCTAAAATCTTTATTTATAGCGCCACAAAAGATGACTGATGAGTGCAGAGGACAGGGAGTGTATTTCTGCACATTGTGACTTCCATTACAAGGTGTTCAGACAGTCGATAAAGGGCATAGATATAGTCACTTTATATAATTGAGATGTCATGTTTGAGTGGACCATTCCTTTAATCTAGTACGGCTTCACATACAGTACTGTAAGTGTGGTTTTCTCACATTTAAAAGACCACTGCCAGGGCTGCCTGTTGTTACTCTTGTGTAATCATTGGCTGTCAGCAGCCAACTCAGGTAAAGACAGAATACAGATGAACTTTAGACTTCTGTTTAAACGGTGGGTGAGACATAATGAGAGAGCCCAGCACAATGTGGTAAAGGCAGCGAGGAATAAAGAGAGAGCAACATTACAATATTTACCATGCTGAGAGAAGCGGGGTAGCAGCCTTGAGACGTCTCACGTTGTTTGTAATCAGTAAGACACCCGCTCTGCATCTGCATCTGTGTCTGGTGCGCCTTTGAGGGTTTGAGCCTTTCATGGTGGATTGTGTGTGTGTGTGTGTGTGTGTGTGTGTGTGTGTGTGTGTGTGTGTGTGTGTATTTCTGCGAGGGTCACACTGTTGTATCCCTGATATATTTGTCTAGTGAACAGGTTTGTATATTATTTGTGGCTGTCTAGGATGCTGTTACCAGGGTGATAGCCTGTGGTTGTCATAGAAGCTATCATACAATGAAGGTGAATCTGGTTAGATAAAGAAATATGGGACAACTAGTGCCACAATTCTGAATTTTCCTCACATTTTAAGGCAGCTAGCTTTTGTAGTAATCTTTCAATTTATTAAAGTTACCCTCACATATTTGCAGAGACCGACAACAAAATATGTGTCCATTACGTGGGTGAGTGATTGATATTTATGGGACCTGGTTGGCTATAAATATAGGTCACACCCACTCTTATTTATGTGGCTGAAAAACGGATGTTGTTGCTGCTATGAATGTCACTTTTTCCTGATGCTTTGTGTAATTCTGAGTTGACAGATGAAGTTATAGGGACTTTCACTCAGCCAAAAGGTAATGTCCAGTAGCAATCAGGGCTAATGTTTGCTAGACAGCAGCTTCCACTTTCCGTGTGGAAGCTTAACCTAACTAGCAAGCTTCAACATCCCTACTGGAATCCAAACTTAACAGCTGTTGAAAGTTGTGAAGCTATTTACCAACAGTATAAACCAAGAAAGAGAGTTGTATATCACTGTTGGGCTGCACAGGCCTGTGACATCCTGCAGTCTGTAGCACACCACATCTCCTATAGGTAACACTCACCAATAAGCCTGATGCTTAGACACTGTTTCATACTGTTTGGAAAGTTTGAAAAATATGCTCAATTGCTGCAGTATCAGTATCATTATAGTTTCTGATTCCCTACAAAGAAAGCAATTCAGATTTCAGGGCAACATAGTTTATTACTAAAGCATAGCCGATCCCTTCCTTTTCAACTTTGTTTGGGAAAAGCTGTGGGCACTGCGTCATGGTTGAATATGGTCTGCTCCATCACCTGCTCTCTAAATCCTCGCTACTGTAGAGAGACATAAACCAAACAAGTTGAAACACGGTCCCACAGCTGATTCAAAAGTCAAATTCTTCTTTCTGCCTGCTTTCCAAAAAAATTTAAAACCCTCATTTTGAGGAGAATGGCATGACAAAGGCAGGCAGTATGACTCTTGAAGTCATACTTCTTTGAAGCCACAGTTCTTTTGAAATGTAGGCCTCAGTTGAGAAGTTCCACTTTCAAAATCTCATCAACTTTTACTTCAGTGCGAGTATAGTACACATACTCTTCTTTTTGCAAGGCTGTCTGAAAATATGAAGTACATGGTGGACTTTGAATTTGTGTGTTGTCCCCACTTTGGTTACAGCCAAAAGACACAGGAAAGTTTGCATAATGAAAGTGAGCTGTCAGAGTCACTTTCTGACTGTCAGTAGGCTTTCACAATCCATCACTTTTGTACGTTAGTAAAATAGACCACCTGCAGATTCACAAGTTACAGTGATGTCTTTTTTTTTTTTATCTTTCTTATTATAATGTTATAGTCATGCAGGTAGTCCTATCTAACAGATGGCCACTGTAAAAGTACAAAAAAAACAATAGTAGAACCCATCAAACAGCTGATGTAGGCGTATAGTAAATGGATGATACAAGGCCCTAATAAAAGCTATGATGTAATGAAAGACAAACTTTGCATAGGATCAGGTGCAATAGAGGAATAATAAAAGGGAACTGAGAAAATATTTTCACATTTTTGCCTCACTGATGATTTCACTCAGACACTTCAGTTTCATCCCTGGAATGCTAAAGTCCAAAAACCATTAAAATGTGTTATTGCTGAAACAAGCGAAGGGAGGACATTATCCATATGAGCCAGTGTATGGCCAGATTCTATGAGACTTTAAGTTGCACCTGCTTGCAGTAAATGAAGCTATGGTAACATTTCAGTTGAGTCTTGTGCTTTGGTTTGTCCTGAACACTGTGTAATGAGAGGTTAGTGAGACTGCATCCGGCACGCTACGTCAGCCAGAGGGTTAAACCTAAGACGCTTTAAGCCATTTAAATAAAGAGGAAAGGCTATCCTTTAAAGTGTGGCTGGTGTTAAGCTTCACACAAATCTGATAAGTACAATGCGCCCAAAGTAGCTTCGCATAAACCAATCTTATAGCAGCAGGCGGGCATGATGTAAAACGCACCAATGTCTTATGATTTTCTGGAGCAAGAACATGAGAACAAGCGCTGGGCAATCTAATACAAATGCAGTATTGATCATTAAGTCAGTGCAACATTGTAGAACCCATTTCAGAAACACCCTGTCATCATTGGAGACATGCAACAGCATTCTGCTTCGCTAACCACCCAAACAATAAAATCCATTTCATACTGTTCTTTATTGTTGACAGGCAGACATAATTAGCGTCGTTGAGATCTCGCTGGGATCCAACCAAGAGAATATTTTTTCAGCAGAATTGTCTCAGATTTAAAGTCACAAATGAAAGGTTAAGAGTGTCTCCTAAATGTCACATGTCTCCAGTGGGTGTTTACATCTTGAAATATGACAAGAATGATTTGTTATACATCCAAGAGGAGCAGGGATTGAGTTTTGTTCACATATATACATTATCGCTGTATATGAACCTTGTGTCAATTAAATCTTATCAAAATAAAAACATTTTTTTCTTTGAATATCTGTTTGTCAGTTTAGACATTTAAAAATAAGAAATTTGAATCACTCATAGCTTATTAATCATTGTTTCCATTTAGTGTGATCTAGCGTAACCACTTAATTTCATAATCGTGCAATCGTGAGTCACTAACACCTACACAAAAGTGATCAAAAATAACTACAGTAATAATAAATTTAAAGTAAGCTGTGAAATATGCTCCAACGAAGACAACAAAAACTAATAAGCCTTTGGTATTTATTCTGCCGGCAGTTCCCAAATCCAAATATATTGTGCGAGCATTGCAGCAGTGGATATCCCTTTATCAAAAAATCCCTGATGGTACAAAGGAAGAAGAAAGACGAAGACAGAACATTATCCTCCAACTCAGATTAGCACACACGGCACGTAGCCTACAGAGATACAAACACTGAGTTTTCTCACAGTCGAATTATGACAAGAAATGTTAACTCAAATCCATATGCCCAAGGTAACGTCTCAAGGTTAAGAGATGTTATGTGTGATGTCTTTATTCTGTGGAAGAAGACCTGCTTCTTAAGACCACCTGAGCCGTTTTCCTTTCCTCCAGGGCGCCAACCTACATCTCCATCCAGCCTTCCAATGAAACCAGCAGCCTAAACTCGTCCATATCGGTCTGCGTTCTGCCTGAAGGCACGGAGGTTGATTCAAGACAATGTCAGCTGTAGAGTCCCGCTCTCACCGGGTACCGGGTGGAGGTCATTGTGAACACGCAGGTGTTTTTCTCTTCGCTCTATAATGAAACTGCAACATAGCCTGGTATTATGAAGACAGAACAGATGCAGAGGGGTGGGCTGTCATGATGAATGGACAAGGCGCAATATGCCCAGACTCTATTACTGTTAATTGAACTGTAGAAAAAGGGGTATGGGGAAGACAGAGAGGGATAAGGGGGAGTAGAGAGAGATAGGGGCAGAGGGAGAGAGGTAGAGAACCTGTCGTTATTTTAACCTTAACTCCAGATGAACCTTTGCTGGTATGTGAGAGGTTAATTTAATGTCATGCCACGCAGATGGAAAGAGCCCATTCCACTGTTCCATTTGGGAGATAGAGGTAAGACAATATCTTGCCCCATCTGGGAAAAAAGTAAAAACTAATTTGTCTAGCTAATTGTAGATCCATGAAATCCCAAAATAAGCTCATGCATTTCAAGTTGAAAATGAAGTGCCATCCATCGTAATCCTCTGTTTCAGGAGTTTCAGAATAACAAGCTCATGAAAATTAATATAATTTTTGCCATGCTGTCTATAGATTATGATGCATTGATCCAAATTACATTGACAATATGGGCATTAATTTCCCAAAGGTGTGAGACACAAGCGACACGAGCCAGGGATGCTCAGCAACTCCAGCTCCGAAAGAGGGAGAGGAAGAGGAGAGCGGGAGAGCCTCATTTGTGCTCCTCTGTTCCTGAGAGAATAGATTTCTGCAACTGCTGCAGCTGCAAACACACAGCTGGGCTCCATTTTTTATTTCTTTTTTTTATTGAAACTACTCTGTCAGAGCTATGCAGCTACAGTATGTAGTGTTGACTTATCTGTGACACATGAAGATCAAGATTGAATGAGCAGGACCAGTGTGTCCAGCGACCAAGAGACCGCACACGCAAGTCTGAGCTGTCACAAAGTTTCTATCCGAGGACCAGAGTCTGACATGTTCTGTGAAAAAAAACTTTATCTGTAAATTTGATCTGCATGCGCTGCCGTCGTAGTTATTTTGAGCGACATTTCCCTGAGAAAATCAATTCCGCTCAACAGCAGACGTGTTTAGAGCTGCTACAGGAAACAGCAAAGGTATAAAATGGTCCCACAGCATGTTTACAAGTGACACGCTGTATTCTGGGTGACAAATGTCAGAACTTAAAAACTAGCCAGCATGTTTTCCTTTGTAGATTTCATTTCTTCATGACATTAATCCTAATTTACTCCCTTCCATTGGATTGCACTACTTCTAACGAGTGGAGCCTGTTACACAAATATCACCAGAGGATGAGTCTTCAGTGACATAGGGCCATAGCCTGTGTTTTCCTTTTCCTCAAGACAAATACATGGTACTTGGGCTGTCATGCCTTATTTGTGTAGGTGCACAAAGTAAAGGCAGTGGAAAGCGCCTCATGAGAACAATGTGCAGATGTAGATGTGCTTAAAAAAATCAGCCAAAATACAAGCCAAACCAAGCTCTACTCTCGCAATAACCCGACCTGACTTCTCACTGATCTTGGGCTGGGTGTCAGAGCTGCAGAGCCTGCCCAGCGAGAGTTGTCTGTCTTTAATTCTGTACATCCGCAGAAAGTGATGGATGGCAGAGTAAGGACAGAAGCCCTCGGTCCATTCATCAAAACCAGACAACCTCTTCGGGCTTGGTGGCCCCTGTGACAAATGAGGACCAAAGTCCCTGCTGAGGGGTGAATAGGGTAGGGGCTTTGGAGGAAGTCCCAGCTTGGCCAAAAAAGGACAGAGACTACTTATTTTAGCTCCACATGTGCTCCCCTGGCCGCTTATTATGCCCAGAGTTCATAAAACACCTCTGAACTTTTTTGTCTTGAGCAATGAATCGCATGGCAAATTGCTCTTTGCACTTTAAGCTGGGTTCAATAAGGCCCCAAATTGGTACTTAAAAGTGTGCAGTGAGAATGAGACAGATGCAGCTGAAGGAGGCTGTGGAGACTTGTGTCAACGTAAATCACATTTTGCATTAGGAACCGCAAGGAGGCAGGCAGCAGGGAGAAGCGATTCTATTTGAAGCCCCGTATCAACTGGAGGCTTCAATGCATATTGTTAGAAGTCTGTTGAAATGGGAGGAGAGCGTGCTGGTTGGAGAGGAGAAAAGACACATTAACTTGAGCGTCTCAGCCAAGAAGCAGGAATAATATCGGCAAAAAAAAAGTCCTTGGAAAAAAGGACTGCATTTCTAAACAACTTAATTCACCTATTATGTGTGTGTTCACTGAACGGTTACAGATTTGAACTGCGGTGGAGCCACTTTTAAACCTTCAATCAAAAATAATAATTCTATATATACATTTTTATAACCTTGGAAGACTGTATTTAATTAACTGTTAAACCTAGTAAAAAAGATTATTCCTACCATTTATGTAACAGCTTCACAGAGCCTATAAATACATTTAAGAAAAAAATGCTGATCACTCAGGGGACTTTATGGCTTTCTTTACCGCCAGACAAACGTGGCTCTGCCCAGAATTTCAAGTGTGGCGTACGATATATTGTGAGACAATAGCAGTAGGAGCAGTTGAGGTGTTATACTGCCGTAGCATTTCAAACTGCAGAGCTCTTTCCAGTGCATTAGTAATGGACACAAGGAGAATGAGACCATAACGACTTTACTGTATGATGTTTAATTCAGTTGTCCTTTATATGGGGACAAACTGGGAGACAGAGAGACAGGCTCATTGACTTAGAGAAGGTATCGTGTTCACCGAAAGCTGCTTAGTTTGGATCTTGGCGATCTCGTCAGTATTTGGATTATGTACTGAGCGATATAGCAGAACAGAAATAGGGCAACACTCCAATTCATTACCAGTTTGGGTTACATATCTAATTCAAGGGCACCTTGGCTGTGATTGATGAGGGAACAGCCTCTTTGTTATTATCACCACTACTTTACTTGAGTCATGTTTCAGTCACATTTTCTATCTGCCAAGTCTTTTGCATGTAAACACATTCAAACTGACCTTGTGATTGCATCTCGGTAATGTTCATGCTACAAACCAAATAACTTTACATTTATATCTGTATCAGCTTACTGGTTTTATTCATCAGCTCGAGAATCTGTCTATTAATTTATTTACAGGTTAGGAGTTATTGACCTTGGCTATCTGTAGTTACCTTAAAGCTGCATTAATCATTTTTGACTGCCTTTATAGCAATATGCTATATGTTCAGCTACATTCACCAGCTAGTTGCTAGCTTTATTTGTCTGGCGCAGATTGTCAGACGGGCTGGGAAGGTCATGTATGGTGGATTTCTGGCTGGAAATGGCTTCCAACAGGGGCTGATGAGACACAGCCACACAGGATTTGTAAAAACTAAACAAAAAAGAGGCTAAAAAAGCTCCACAGAGCTGTTGTAATTCTCAATTATTTCAGTACAAGGAACAACCTTTTTCACATTTGACTTTTTATTCCAAGATAATCTTAAAACTATTGATTAATACAAGTTTAAATTCAAATTTGTGGGGTAAAACTTGTCAGTGTCCCAGCTTCACAAAGTCTTTACAACGTCAAAAGAGAGGGACTGTGCATGCACACACACACACACACACATACACACACTAATGCACATACACGAGCGTGCACATCCACACACACTTTGTGTTGGCTTGATTATGAACTGACTTTGACTCTGACTTTCGTTTCACAGCTTAAAACATCCATGCCCCAAATGCAATCCATAACATTCTTAAACTTCCCAGGATAATTCATATCACCAGTGGCTGTGAGATGTGTCTGTGTAGTTTAGAGGATTTTTTTTTTTTTTTTGTTTAACCCCTATCCATTTGTTTTATGAAGACTGATTTGCAAATCTTGTTTGGTTTGATGTTTGCACGTTATTGATTCTAGCTGAGTGCTTAGGGTGGTAAATAATCACAGTGGATATACTGCCTTGATGCAAGTTTAGCTTTGTTTACTGAGGCACAGCTGTTTAATTGCACTTTGTGCTTGTAGAGCTCAAAGCACTGCAGCATCATAAGGAAACTTATTGGATTTGAGAAATTTGTTTAGTTTGCTTGAATTTATTGCTTGCCTTTTGTTTGAAAAGGATTATGAAGAAACTGCAATATCATTAACAGTGCATTGCCCTGCATTTACATTATAGAACCTCTCTAACAATAATGATGCACTTTAGTTTCCAAGTTAACTGCAACAATCACAATTCCTCTTTGAATCAACCCTATAGCCCTATACACACTTCAATGTTTAAATAGTCTGTTTTGGAAACTACAGTTTTGTACTCTTCACAGATTTTACTGACGATCACATTCAAGTTGCAAAGACAGTGTCAGCAATGTTGTATCAGTACAACCACACTAAAGTCTACAAGCTACGAACTGCCAATACATGAGACTACTGTTCATTAACAACATGCACTGATGCCATGCGCAGTGTGCCTGTGCATGTGTGTGCTGCAGCTCACAAGCAGAACCTACCTGAAACTTGAGTAGTTTTTCTTATTTATTATTATTACAATAACTTTCTCTGCTTTCGCGTTGCCTTTAATTTTCACTTGCATTCAGTCTGAAGACCCTTTACAGAGGCAGTTTTGAAATCGGAACTAATAACTACATTAACCACGCAACTGCAACCTGTCAGATTGTTTCAAAGTGTTCAAGGAAAAATATTCAGAGTAAAACTGTTTTGCAAATCCTTGGAAATGTGAATGTGATGGAACAGCACTTCTACGGCAAGAGTACATGCTTGTTCCCCAAGCTCAAGTGTGTGTGTAACAGGGGAGATGGTGCTGTGTTATATTAGGTGGAGTGCACTCGTTACCTGCTGATAAATGTTTCTGCTTTGTGTGCAGGCACAAAAATGTCAGAAATGCAGGCCGTACACCGCAGTTGCCCCTTTGAGATCAGATAAAAGAGTAAGCTTCAGACCTCCATGCCCTCTGATTCAATGTCAGTCACTCACACTGAGGCCAGTTTTTCTGTGGTAACACTGTGGAGAATTCTAGGTCTCATACCCGCTGCAGTACATCCTATCAGTCACTTCATAAAGCTTTCTTTTTTTTTTTTTTCTTTTTTTTTGCCTTGAGCGAGTGTTACGCATGGTTGAGTGTCCACAGGGAGCCTTAGTGAACATGCAGTCTCAGCGTGACAGGTCGCTTTCCAAATAGAGGATACGGCTACAACATTTAACCACTGAAAACATACCTGCATAAACCTTCAATAACACAGCAGACTTGTTAACGTGCACTGCATGTCCATGTACTGTGTCTACTCATACTGTACACTATCCATCAAAACACCAGTTTGGACGCATTTAGATGAAGGTAAACAGTGGAAAAGGATTAAGTGTGCAGTGGATAGGTAATTGGATTCTGCACAATAATCAAATTTGGAATCTCTCCTGCCATTTATCTGTTCAGTGAAACATTTAGGTCAGAGGATTTATCTTTTCTGACATCTACGGTTTTCAAATAGATTCTATACCTCTGATATACATCCAACAAGCTCTACCTTTTATCTCAGTCAGCAATTAGACCACACTTCTACTTCCAATGTTTGTAATTTGATCTGCTATGTCGGCATATCCCTCCCTTCATTAAAGCGGCTGTCTCACAAAATACTTGCAATTAGAATGGGGATCTTCTTAATGGCAGAAAACCCGTCCTGCAAGTGAGACACAGGCAGTTTCTTCCTGTGGTCTGAGCTGACATATTGCTGCTCTGCAGCAGTTAAGTGGAAGGCCAAATGATGGTCTGTCCCCCGGGTTTGATCACTTTGAGCTTGGCTATAATGGCTCGCAGTCCAGAGATCACTAATCTGACAAAAACCTTTATATTAATTCCAAGAGCAAAGGCAGTCCCAGGAGTGTATCAAATGAATTAACAGATCTTTCAACAATCACCACAGGGTGCATATTTATGATTTGATTAAAGATTTTATAGAGAGGAAGCCTTGTTATGAAATGATAAAATTTATTTGACAGGTTTGCAAAAGACTTTTTAAAAGACTTTCAGCAAATAGGGCCCAAGGGTGGCATAAAATGTGGACTCTGCATTTTAAAAAGTTTGAGGGTGAAATAGACACTGCTCTCCCAGTCCTGTCGAATAAGCTTTCAGATAAATGAACCCATACTGAGCCTTCAAATCTATTAGTATGGATGCAGCCCCATCCTTTCTGCAGAGTATGATGTTTTCCCCCGCTCCTCCATCAATGGATAGAAAATGTGTCCTTCATCAAGTGACCATGCCGCCGTATCAAATCAAGATGAAATGCCGCTGTAATTTTCAGCAACTTCAACCCATAACACCTACTGCAGTCACCAGCAGTGGCACCGTGTTGTTGTGACTCTGCAGGAAGCATCATGTAATAGGAATGCATAGGTCAAAATCCCCTGATCGAATGTGAAGTAGTGCCTGAAAGAGCACTGAGTGAACCAGACAGTGGTCTGTCAGGCCTGCTGACGGCAGATGGGGGGGGGGGGTGCCTTGTCATTCGTCTCTGTTCTGATCGGACCCGTCAGTACAGATTCATCCGGTGAGAAATACGCTGTTCACTCATGCAGCTTCTGTCACATGTACTCCTTTTGTCTGGGACATTTCAGATAGATAGATATGATACTGCAGCTAAGTATTACATAAAGCCAATCGTTATATTTAAACCTGGTGTAGGAGTCATCATGCCGCTCACACCACTGCTTGTTAGACGACGCCGTGAGGGAACTGTTAACCACGTCTTTATCCAAACATGGCAGGTTGTCCGAGCTATGCAGCAGCACTGATCCAACAAGGACATCCATGTTGTTCTTAATGCCTCCCCGCTCAATAAGATTACTTAAGCCCCCAGTTTTATGGGTAGTGGAGCCTTTCAATTTCCCCAAGCCCCTGTAATTATGCAGACCAGAAGTATGAACCATGTGATTGTGTTCTACAGCAGAAGGTATATTACCTTTTTAGGGTGTCAAGGAGAGCACCTCGGGGAGCAACATATAATTGCAGCTCGCACAGGATTCAATTGTTCGAGCATGTTGCAGGGATTTTCTCATTGTTTGCCTGACTGCACCGGCGGTCACAGTCGTGTTCAGACTGTCAGTGTGCTGCTGTGGAGTGAAACATGTAGGTAATATGATACATGATTAGAGGTCAGCTCCAATGCAGATCGGTATTCACTGTAGTGCAGTAACACACTTCACTGTCCCAACAGAAGCCCAACATATGTGGACAATTAAAATGTTTTACAAATGAACAGACATAAGTGCACCTCATTAAATATGCAGAGTTTGGGTTGCACTTTACGGAAATCCAAGGTAAAATGTGGAAAAGATTAAAAGTGAAATGCTACTAAAGTCTTACAGGTATTAAGTTACTCTGAATGGTTTTTTAGGCCACACAAGTGCCGTTCTATAAATGGCAATATCACTCTTTTGGCTGGTCGGTCCATTATATGAATTCATATCGATACTATAATTTATGAAATTGATCATTTCGGTAATTCGATATTGTTTGGCAGATAAAAACTCATCATCTCATTTTCACGTGTTAGCATGAGTGTGCACTGGCAGCTGGGCATCATTTGGATAAATATAAGTATTGGATCAGACTGGAAATAAAGGACACAGATCAGGCCGTGTCACTGTGAGCATGTTAGCCGATGCTGATATTAGCAGTTGGCTTAAATGTTCTAAGCACAGCCTCACATAGCTGCCTTCTTGTTTCCGCTATAGGCGCCGTTTTTTGCAAAGGAAAAATGATATCCATGATATCTTAGTCAAGTGTAAACTCAAGTGTTATAATTAAGAGATTGGATAAGGAGTAATGAATTGTAATGGCTGCCTTTCTTAAATGCATCATTATAAACATTAATCTTTCATACATGTAAGAGACCTGCAGTCCTACAGTCACAATCCTTACAATGATCACAATTTGCTGAGGTCAGCACAGGTGTTCGGAAAAATAGTGAGATAATGTGAAAGGACAAACCAGATGAGATACACTCATAAACATTCAGCGCAGGCAGGTGAATAAACTGCGAGCCTGGCATATGTCATCACCTCCAAACTTTCCGCTTGTTGCCACTCGCGACATTCTGCCGGCGTAATGCCTCGAACCGAACATGAGAGGCAAAGTTGCCGCGGGCAAACAAGAGCGGTTACCTACCTACTAGCCAAGAGGGAAAATGACCCCCTCCTTGACTATCACTCTGGGATCAATTGATCCCCTGCAGAAGCTGAAAATGACACTGGGAGGTTTAGCAACAGCTGTGAAGATGAAAGGCATCTAAAGGTTGTAGTTGCTTCACTTTGGGAGTAAGTGTGCTATTAGTGTAATGGCACTCAAAACATCAACACTGGCCTGTCATATCGGCCACTCCAAGGGTAAAGGACCATAGGGATGCAGTGAAGCGCAGAGCAGCTCTGGGCCACCTTTTGTGAACAGTTTTTATTCATGCGAGCCCAGCGAGGTGGTTTGCCATTAAAAGCATGAAATATCTATGTAAATAAATACATAAGTAAACAGGAGAAGCTCTTGGCAGTATATTTGAAACAATATTTCAGAGTAGTGCTGTTTTCCAACAGGACAGGACCAGGAGCTATTATCTATTTATACCCCAGAGACCAACTGAAATTCTGGCTGTTTCACCCAGCAGCACCTTCAGGCTGCCAGCGTTATTCCTGTACAGCTCTGCAGCTCTGGCTGAGGCAGGAAATTCTTTACAGGGATCAGTGTATTCCAGAAATGGGTGTGTGCGTGTGTGTGTGTGTGTGTGTGTGTTTGGTGGGGGGGG
>NW_019525195.1:108011-194063 GCF_002814215.2 Seriola lalandi dorsalis | reverse complement strand
GGGGGGGGGGGGGGGTGGCAAGGGGAAGAGAGGTAATATTATAGGGGGATTGCCTGTAAAGCCACAACCTTCTCCTGTCCTCGGTCTCTGTCAGAAGTTCTCCCTGAGGGGGATCAGCAGGTAATATCAAGGGGAGGCTGTTCAAAAGTATTTGCCAAACTCCTGGAGGATGAGAGTTGCTCTCGATTTCCCACTGCAACGCAAAAGAAAAAAGAGCCCATCTGAACTAGTAATTTAATCTTTAACAATATGGTATGAAAATGAGCTGCCAGTGGGGTGATGCTAGTTTTATGAATTTAAAACATATTGCACTGCATTTGCAGCTGGAAAAAGTTTGAATCTTAGATGGTAATAGAAGAAACTTAAAATTACTTGCTCTGTGTTTCATTAATTCAAAGAAAATTATTCATAAATAGCTGTCATTTGTTCAGTTGTACCACTGAAGACAGTCCTCCATAATTTTCTGTCAATTTTGGGGGGAGTTTAATTGAGGGGTATTATATTATTTTAAAGGAAATAACAGTGATTGGTTACATTTTAGGTCAATCAAAAATGGATGAATAAAGCTTCAGTATTTTCACAACAGAATCTTGCCTCTGGCGTTGTGGAAAAGACATAGCATTCAGGTTAACAGCTAGCTACTGTAAGTTCATAAAATCTGACAAAGCCTAATAATTAAAGCATTTTAGAGGCTAGGCCTATATTTATTTAATCTTTTGAAGGTGGGGTATGTGTCTCGGGAGACTTGACCACTGACCTCAGGATGTCTTAAATCCTGGCTATGTCCCCACCAAAGTTGTCCAATTTTATGCACTGTAGTTTTTAGCGTTGCTTTCTATCTCTGGGCCATAACTGGGCAGGTTTAATAGCTCTGGTTCTGAGCCAGGACAGTGAGGATTTCTGGCGCAGTCCAAGCCACACAAATGGATGCAGCGACGATATTGCTGCTCACAGGCCTGACACCCTGCAACACTGATATTGTCAAAGAAACAGCAGGAGTGTGATATTAAGTGAATTTATATGTATTATCAGAGGAACTATCACTGCTCGGACTGATGGGTGAAGAGTCTGTCGGTATGTTCACACCCTTTTTATCAAGTGTACCTATTCAATACGTAGAAAAGTCTCAATAAGAATGAGTAACAAAAGAAGGCAGGATAGAGGGAAGACATCAGGGAGTAACATTCAATTTGGAGCCATATGACACTAGACATATGTAACATATCTTGTCCAGTTTCATTTAGGGATTCCCAGTCATTAAATTCCTTTGTCTGATTGTGTGCATTGAATGCATTTCCTCAATGAAATGCAATCGGACAGAATCTTTAAAAGCCGCTGTGACCGGCCTTTTTATATGCTCGTATTGTTGTAGTTGTCAGCAACTTCTAAACAGAGTCACCAGGTCTCTCCTAATACAATGGGTAACATGAGGTCTGACAGTGATGAGGGTAAGACAACAGCGCGAGGTAGATAAATAGTTCTTTTGATTTAACCTGTGCCAAGCTTTTCTAACACACCATCAGTCCCGGCTGCCGTGCATCACCATGGCAACCAATGGTCAGGCTGAGCTCAACACAGTACAGTTTTGGTCTTAAGAAAGAAACAAAAAAAAAACAAACAGGAGAACAAACAAAGGCTGCTCTCCTTGGCTGTGATGATAAAACGCAGCGCGGTATTGACACCAGCCGGTGTATTATGCAAATCACCTCGCTTGTGTGCCGTGTCTGCTGCATCTATCATCCAACATCTCGTGCTATTTCATTGTGTCAGTGCACACAGAGCGCAATTAAATTGTATACCTCACAGAATGTATGAGGGCGTCAGGAGATTATTGCTGTAAAATCTTTCAAATAAATCACCTATGAGATAATTACATCACATCATCGCCATAAAGCCTCTGACATTTCCTTTAATCTTTAATGTGAGTATAATGAAAGGCTAACATTAAATTCAACGTGCTTCTACCAAGCTGATAATCGACTAAATGGGTAATTATGATTTAACTGGATGGTTGTGAGTTCTGGGGGCTCGAGGGTGACCTACACGCTTGATGATTGTTCTTGTAAAAAGGACATCCTGTGCTCTGCGGCTTGGCCTTCATTGAGCTGTCAGGAGCTGTGGGGGATGCAGCGCTGTCAGTCTGCCTGCCCACCTCCACCATCCATGGGATCGATCACTCCTAGAGAAACCCAACCACCACAGCTCCTCCAATTACTGCTGATGGGCCACATCTTTCTATCAGAATAGGCGACGGAGCCACACAGCACCTTTCAGAGAGAGAGAGAGAGAGAGAGAGAGAGAGAGAGAGAGAGAGAGAGAGAGAGAGAGGGGCAGAGAAAAAAAGAAAGAGTAAGAAGGGTTGCGCTGAAAAGCGTGCGCAGCTGGTGAAACCTTCCATGTTGAACTTTGCCAAGACGGATGCTGAACTTAGACCCGCCTGTGCATTATTAATATTGACCACTTACACGAGAATAAAGAAGCATTTACTCAGCAACTGACATGCCTGAATTAATCATAGAGCCATACTCAAAGGCACGATGAATTCTCTTTCATGACAAACCTGGCAATTTTTGCTTAAATGACAGATGTCTTCAGAATAAAAAAGGCCACCAGCTCTGTCATTATCTCTGCAATATCATATATGACACACCATCAAAGATTCAGGAGCTGTTTTTTTGGTTGTTTTTTTTCCTCAGGGCATTTTCCACTCACTCAAATTATTCCTCAACAATGACATACATAAAAGTCATTTATTAGAGGAGTGATGGGATTATTGTATGTCTGGGGGAATTTCTGCAGTGGAGTCTTGCAAAGGTCTGATCCAATGGTACCAAGATTCATATAAAAAAGAGGTTACCATAGTGAATTCTGCAGAAAAAAAGCATGCAATTGCCTTTCTTGCCCAAAGAAAAAAAATATATGAAACCATCCTGTGTATTATACTTCTGTCCTGGACATTACTCACGATGGGTCCATCAAGTAGAGGCGGGATTAGAAAGGATTGTCCCTGCAGGGCTCACATAGCTTCTTCCTCAGACCCTGTGTCACACTATAAAATATATGAAAACCCAAGCAGCAGCCAGTACAGTATTGAAGCATGAATTACAATCAAAACTGCATTAAGGAAGAAATGTTCACAGGCACATTTTTACACTTTATATACAGGGAGAGCATATACAGCATGTGTGAAAGTGAGTGCAGGTCCGTCTTTATATGTGATGGCTTACATTAGCAGGTTTCAAGTCAATCAATACCCACACCGCCCTGTCTGGTCTCTCCCTCCACATGGTCCTCAGGCTTCATGTTTCTTCCTCCATCCGTCACTGTCAGATGCACAGACTGTCGTGGTCAGCCCACGTTAGAGCCGCCACAGGTCGCTGCACAGTATGAACTTGTCGGAAAGTGTGTGAATGTGTGTCCGCACCCACACACACACACACACACACACACACACACACACACACACACACACACCAGAATGGTGGTTGAACAGTGTTAGAGCCGCCTGCTGCAATCCATGAAGCCTGGAGTTTGTGCTGTTACTCCATCAAGTCCTGAGGGAGCGTCTTAGTGCGTTGCAGAAGTTGATAACACATGAAATGCATCACTCACTGTTACTGAGTGAAAACCTTATAGCTACAGAATGTGAACTTTCCACAAGCTAGGACAAATGAAACAGAACTTGAAAGAGTGCTCAAATTAAAAAAAAAAAAGAAAATAGAAATCAGGATTAAAATCAATGCAGGAGAATCAGAAATAATATCTTTTTTATTCAATGCATTCTTCAGCCTTGTCCAAACTCCCAGTGCCTCCTTTGCCCACAATGCAGCTCAATGCATGATCAGAGATTCGGGTGTGTGATCCTAGTTGCTAGCGGCTAATGTAGCCTCGAGTGTGCTAAAGAAGTCTGGTAACCTCACTTCTCTCTATCTCAACACGCCCAGCTGTCTGTCAGTTTCTAACTTGTAGTCTTCAGGCCCAACCAACGCCGACTCAAGCGGCATCACATGATAGGGCTGTGCAATTAACTGAATTTCGATTTCGATTTTGGCTCCCAACGATCACCAAAAATAGTACAATCGAGAAAAAACAATTATTTTGCATTTTCTGTTTTGCAAGGACACTCTTATTTTGTCTTGCGTTCTGAATGACACGCGCACATCCGCCCCTCGCGAGGCCACAAAGTCTCTCAGCCAGAGGGAGGCAGGTCGTGTGCGTATCTTCCGCTGGACTTTAAAAACTCAGCGCGAGTAAAGATGGCAGAAGGAGGGCAGCTGCAGCAGCGTTTGGTGAGCAAAAAAAAGGCAAAACCAACTCCGTTGTCTGGGAACAGTTTGGCTTCGATGAATCCGACGACGAGCAGAAACATGCTACGTGCAAGATTTGCCACATGGTTGTCGCTGCAACGCAAGGAAACACCACGAATTTAGATGGCAAAAAAGGTGTGTTTTTTAATAAATGCAACACGTTCCCAGAGTCATGTGAAATAGTCGTGTTACATAATCCTGATTTCAATATTGACCAAAATAATCGTGATTATGATTTTTTCCATAATTGAGCAGCCCTATCTCATGAGCACATTTATCAGACTTTACACAGCCCCCTCTGAAGCCACAGTTTAAAAACTGTATCACAGGGATGACCCACACACCTTTAAAAAAAATATTGTATCTGGACTTCATAAGAAAATCTGATTTCATGTGTGTTTGTGGTGTTTACATAAGCACCGCATTTTCCAAATCACCATCACAAATGTATTTATTATGGTTACTTTAAAGGGTATTAAAGAAAACAAGATTTGTATTAGACTGGATTTTGTGCCTAGACGAGTACTGCAAAGGAATGAATCTAGTCCTTTTCATGGCTTCTTTTCTTTTTAGATAGATATAGATTTCTGTTTCAAGCACCCATTGTTATCAGTAGAGTGGTTTTGATCAATAATTCTGCCAGCCAATTACAGCTGTAGCTGATGTTATTATATAAATGAGCCCCCAACAGTCTGTTTAATTGTACAATAGGCAGGTAGACAGGTGTTCACTCAGTCTATCTCAGTTCAGTCTATCTTGAAAACTATCACTATCCTTTTCTTTCACCATATCACACCTCTTATCAGCGGCCTATTTATATTCAGTGTAGTAACCATAGCTACGCATCCATGGACAAAAGATACATTTTGGGTTAGAGCCTGGTTTTATCTCTCAGCTTTTAACCCCCAATGAACACAGACACAGCTTGAGCTCCTCAGCCTCCCCTGGTTGCTCCACAGTCTAAGCTGACAATTATTGTTGCTTTTTCCCGTCCCTCCGCACTGAGATGACCTTCTGGGCAACTCGGTGTCCTTTAGAATGTTTTTTAAAACACACTTGTTTCTTTCACTTAAACTCTCTTGTGGGGATGTAATAATAATGATGCTACACAAGACCAGATGATACTAATCAGTCAGCTGAACCACAACATGCACTAATAGGTATGACTATATATCGTTCCCTGTGAAGCTGTGAAGTGCCGGCTCCATCGAGTTAAAGCAGAATATTGTGAGATGGAAGAGGATGTATGTGTGTCTACATGTGTTGGTGCGGGGGAGGGCCAGGAAAAAATGTGCTCTTACACCTTGTAATGCAGCTACTCAGTAATACTTTTTAAAATGCAGAATCTTTGAAGTTAATTAGAAGTTTCACATTTAATTCCCACTTTAACATTTGAGATTTATTTCAAGATTAGCTGAATATAATTTACATATTAAGATATCATATTAAATTTCAATATAACCTAGATTAACTAGCATTTAAGTATAACATGTTTAATTAAAGTATGTGTAGATGGGAAAACACAAAAGCTTCTTTAGATGTAGTTTAACTCCTCTTAACTTGAGATAATGACAAGTTATGAAACTTGACTAGAGCAGTTTAATATGTTCACGTGCAGCACACTGAACCATGAGTGATGAATTCAGTTCAACATTACTTAAATGTAAAGTATATATATACGCATATGCCAGTAATGCTGTTCTGATTTCAGTCAGTCTGTCTTTACAGCTACAGTATACATAAAGAAAACAGGTGTTTTCAATAGGTGTTTAATCTTTCAGCATATCACTGCGGGACAAATTGCAGTGAAATCCACGATACACATCATAATGACATCTTAACATAAACATAAGTACAGTGCCTGCATGGAAATCTGTGAGTGATCCTGTTGCTTTTTTTTTTTTTTCCCCCTCACTTATTTCCAGCTCGGTTGAGTTGTTGTTGTAATTTGGTACCACAGAGCATGTTTTAAATCCTGGGGCTCAGGTCGTGTATCTGCGAGTCAGTTGGATCTACATAAGGGACATTCCCCATGGTTTTAAGATAATTACTTTCTTCCCTTATGACAACCCTATTGAATTTAGATAACAACCGATAACAAACCTGAGACACTGCGTGCCCTCTGCATCGCATCTTGTCAATAGGCTGTTAATGTGCCCAACCCTGTCTCATTTTTCCTCGCATGGCATCAGCTGGTCCCCCCTCTCTACAACCACGGCGGCTGCCCACAGGCGAGTACAACCAACACTGTGGCAGATGAGGCCGACAGAGGAAGTCTCATCAATAATGGAGTGGTAGCTGGGGGAGTCATGCAGAGGAATTGTGGTGGAGTGAGTGAGAAGTGCAGCTGGTGTGTTTGTCTCACTTATTCCAAATGGACATTTTGATATAACGCTTCCCAGAGGGCATACATAAGAGGGAGGTGGCTATTAATAGCTGATAGACTGAATAAGTCGACAAATTGCTGCCGTATTTTAGCATTTATGGACATTTTTGTTAGCTTCTCTGCCATTTTTCCCGACAGAGCAAGAAAAACTTGAAACACAAGAAAATATATAAATATGTAATTTTCTTCTTCTGATATTTTTAAAGGCCATGCAGGTGGTTGTCATTCTGCATGATGAAATTGTGAAATACCCAAAAACTGTCCAGCTGAAGTCAGCCACATGGGTGTAGTCCTACAAGACACACCCTACGAAAGCAAAAACAAAAATCTCATCAATTTCCTGTCTGTCAAACAGCGTGTAACTTAACCTCATCAGAGTCCTTAGAGGAGTAGATTCACACAATGATTATCTCTCCTGACAGCTGTACAGATGCAAACAGAAATTCCGTCACAGAGACACAGAGAATGACCCAGGGGCTGTTATACTACGGCAGCGTCTCCTCCCAGCTGCCATCCTGCTCGTTCCCTTTCTTCAATGCCCCTCATTGTATTAGGAAGAGGAGGCCCATTCTTACTCACAACTCTCGTGCTCTTGTTTCTCCAGGGACCGGCCCTGAGGACGTGAGACTGTATGGGAGAGTTTGGATTGTCACCAGTGACACCGCTTCCTCTGCGTTTGACCACCTTCAGCCGCACACGTCTCTGCTCTCCAGACGGCACCAATTAAGGCAGGCTTGAGACGAAGGAGTTGTGACAGCATCCGACGACACCGACACGCAAAGAGGAAAGGAGTACACTGGAGGAGCGGCCTGCGCTTGCTGCAGACGAGCAGAGAGCTGCTTGTGAGTATCCTATTGTTCTCGTTGTTGTGGGGGGAGCCCATTTCCATACAACTGACCAGTGCAATGCTACCTATTCTCATGCATTTTATGTTTTTTCCAGTACAGCAAATAAGAAATGGATTTCATAACCAGAACAAAGAATAAAATTAACATATTGATTTCTTTGTTAGGAGCAGTGTATTTCTATCCAGAGATATTTTTCAAATACATCAGGATACTTTTTATCTCTGTGTAAACTGACAGCCGCGCTGACCTTGACAATCTTGCTTTGTTCTTTTTTTTTTTCATTGTCACTTAACATCCCACATAAAAAAGCACGCTTTGCTTTATTTATTTAGTTTTTTTTTTCTACAAGGCAGCTAAATTTAAAACTGCCTGAGCATCAAAGGATGTGGTTAAAGGTAAGGTAAGAGGAGGATGCAGGTGATGGTACCTCCACCCACTATGTTTCAAACTGTCATGGCTGTCCTCCTACTTTCTGTCTCGCTTCCTGTCCAATAGATGTTCCATTTTCACCAGGAAATCCAGTAGAGGAATTAGGTGGAGGACAGGGGTAAAATTATCTGACAGATCCACTTACCCCTTCTGTCTACGATCCCCTTGGCCTCTGATATTATTAGAGGTTGAAATATATATGTAGGCATATCGCATGGGAGCACGGTGGAGGTGGTTGGGGAGAAAGTAGGGGAGGAGGAGGAGGAGGAGAACGGGGAAAGGGAGGTGTGAAAGCTCAAGAGCCGATGCTGCTGATGACAAAGCCGTGGAAATAATCTTAAGATGTGGAGGCAGCAAATGATGAGATAGTGAGATGGGGGAGAGTGAGAAAGAGGTCTGGCTGTTAAATCGCTTGTAGGCTCTGTTGTCTCCTCACTCCCGAAGAAAAATGTCATGATTTCTTACTGGCAAGCCGAGGGCAAGATGAATCTAAACCTTATATTCTCATATTGGCTTTTGTGCAAACAAACACAGCTGATATAAGACAGGTTAGCACAGAGATCTATAGGACTTGCATAAACCACAGCGCCCGAGGATCACACCACCGGTCGGTAGCAGAGCTCAACACTGCACCAAATATTAAGACCTATGCAGGGAGGTGATGATTCAACTCTCACGTTTGCATCTTTTTTTCCATGTTATTTTATTGGGTTGCATTACATCACGACAGTTGCATTACATTAGATGTTCTTGTATGCAATACTCCCACAGGCAGCAGCGGTCCAGGCGGCTGCCAGGCAAACAGTTTGCTCATATGTGGCTCCGACATGTGAGAAAAGGAAGGATTCCATCACGTCGTCATGATCATAGTTTTTATTTACGATCTCGCCACAAAGCTTAGAGCAAATAGCATATGTTATGTAATAATTTGGATAGCACCCCCAACCCCTTTAATTGGTGTGAGCTGAATTAGCACTGACTAATCAACATCGCCGTCTCTCATCATAGATTTATAGACAACCATGATTGCTGCCAGGGTGAAATTAACTCCTTCAGTCTCGAGGGAAATGTTGAAAGATGACTGGCTGAAACGCACTCCCCCTGTCTCACAAACACACACATACACACACACACACATACACACACACACACACAGAGGCACAAGCACACAAACACACATATATGCAGATGAGACTTGTCTGTTCCTTCTGGCTGTCTCAGTAGAGCTGTCACACATGCTGCGTCTTGGAGCACCAGGAGACCGGGGTTGACTTGAATTAAACTGAGAGGATGTCCTTTCCAGATCTGCAGAGGGCCACCGAGACACATCCGCCCCCAGAGAGAGTCAGTCAAAAAAAGACAGGGAAAGAGAGAGAGAGAGAGAGAGAAATGAATGGAGGAAGAGAAGAAAGAGACAGGAGGGAGGTTGGATATAGGGTGAAGAAGGGGAGGAAGTTAATAAAAAAGAGGCAGGGAGAAATTGTCTGTGAGAGAGAGGGATGGAAGATGAGGTGGAGAGGGAGGACGCTAGCATAAGGAGGAGTGAGGGAGGTTGAAATTGTGTGTGTGTGGGTGTGTGTGTGTGCGTGACACAGTTTGACAGGGAAAGAAGAGGGAGACCTCAGAGAAACTAAGGCCACCAGTCACACCTGGAATATAATTCCCCTCTTTTCCCTCTGCTCTGTCCAAGAGTCACACAGATCTTGGACACACAGATCAGGGTAAATATATACAATACAATATATTCAAATCATCAGATGGGCAAGGTGTTCAAATTCTGTCACCTGCAGTGTTGCATATCTAGATCCAAAATCAATGCTTGCTTAATTGTTCAAAATTAAATTACTGTGAAATAAACAATGCTATGAATGAATGCAGACCTAAATATATGGTGTAATCAAACACCCCAGTACATTTTAAACATTATTGTAATTATGAATGTATTTGCATCCTGATACAACAGCCAGTCAGAGTCACCGGCTCCACACTGATGATCTTGACTGGCAGATAAACACTTTGTGATGAAAATTGGCATGATGTAATACAACTGCGATTGGGGAAAACACTTTAAATAAAATGAGACGTTTGTTAAAAGAATTGACATGATGCGAGAAATTGCTGTTTCTGTATCTTATAATTGTAAACGATCGATCTTTAGAATTTTCAACTGTTGGTCAGACAAAAACATTTCATGACTTTGTCTTTGCCTGTAAGAAATTGTGATGGGCATTTATCATTATTATTATTATTTATTTATTTTTTATATATTTTATAGAACACGTGAGGAATCAATTAATTGAGAAAATGATATGACTGTTTAAAAAAAAAAAACAATTAACCATTGAATAAAACAATAATTAGTTGCAGCCTTATTGGAATTAGATGAAAATGACCTGTAATAAACTCTGCTAAAATAACATATAATATATATATATAATATTAAATTTAGTCTTAAAAAAATATTGGATTATCTCATAATTTCATCATTATATATTTTCTCTGTATTTATTCATATTATTTGTTATTTCTTTATTTAATTTTTGAACACTTTGGGTTTCCATGGTTGTAGATACGTTTGCTCTAAAGACACAGTGGTTTATACGACACAACATATGACTCCTTTGCTATACAGTTAGAAGCACATGGCACCATTTCAGTGCTTGTTGCGGGTTATGGTCTTGCAGTATGAAAGCAGAAAGTATTAGGATAATGTCAATAAACACTACAGTCAGCAATTACAGGTAATACAGCACTCTGCATATTGAGGAGAGAAAATTAAGATGTTGTACTTTGAAAAAAAAAAAAACACGGGTGTAACTACTGTACGTGTTAATCTGCCACAGTCTTTATCACAGCCGCAGCATTCAGACTTATCTCCTAAACAGAAGTTCACTATACCACTGTCTAAACAGCCAGGCACATATACAGTACAGTGCAGTGTATATTTAAAATGGATTACAACAATATCCTGACCTGAGGCTGCCGAGCAGATTTAGAATAGACCACCATTTTCTATATCCCACCTCAAGGCATTGTTATTAACAATAAGTGCATTTCCAATTCTGTTCTATCGCCCTGTGTCTCTCCTTTGCCCTCCATGATAAACATGCCACAGACCAATGTTTTTGTAGAACAAGAAATTGGAACATAAATTATTTATTGAGAATGCGTCTTCCCTAAAAAAAGCATCCGTTTGTATTTTCTCCTCTTGCCTGCAAACTAGGCAGTCCTTGAACTTTCTGCCTAGATTTCAGCTCAGTGATGCAGGGCGAGCTTGTTACTTTTAATACAGGGAAGACATTGCTCATCATTGTCAATCCACCAAATCTGCTGTAAGCCCTTCGCAGCATTTCTTCTGCTCTTTGTCGCACAAGCTCTTTGTTCTGTAATGACACAAACCTGCTATGCAGTGATTCTACAGGCGCCGTTTTTCTCATTTCAATTTCAGGGCATTAGCTGCTGAATCATTCTCAGATTAATGATGAAATTCCAAGCATGACGCGCAATCATTGTGTGTGATTACTTACACGGAGCGGAAATGAGCAGTTCAAAGATATTAATGCACACATTTGGTGGTTTTAGGAAGCGCTTGAATGCATCAGTATTTACTTGGTTTTCCACCTACACTACAATTACATTCGCGCCCTTGGCGGTTTTTCTGTAGTGTTAATTCTTACACGCGAAGCAGGCACACAAATGGCTGACCTAAAAATTTGCAGTTAAGAAGCGGGCTGCCGTGACAGTGAATTACTTTTTATTCTTTTTAGTTTATCTTAGTCTTTTGTAAATCTTTTTTAGACATTTGAACTTGTAATGATTGTAATTGGAAAAAATCCATGACAACAGAAAATGTGTACAAAAACATGAAAACTAGTTATTTCAGTTATCTATCTTGTAAGAACTGATGAAACTACTGAGAGCAACAGCAGCTTGCAACAGCTCTGAACTGGGATGCAAAATGTCGAGATCTTGTGCAAGGACACAGAATTCTCAGACATGGATAATGTCACATTGTAAGGTTAAAAGGAGTGAAAAGAGTTATGCCATGATGCAACTGTTCGTAATCTCATTGTTATCATGAGAAATGTCTCCTAATGTTTCCCTCTTGAACACTGAATTATTCAGCGCACAGCAACCTGGTTTTGGAGTGTAAACCATTCACGGAGGAGTTGTATGGCACAGTTACTGTAACAAACACACCAGATTGCAGGATGCGTGCAGACAGAATGCCAAATCTTGGTGAAAACAAGAAGTAGTTTTAGCACACAAAAGGCCAGAAATGAGCACGGTAGATCATTGAAGGTTCAGTGTTTGAACAACTCCATTCCACCTAAACCAACATGACCCAAATAACTGGTTCAGTCTCACAGACATTTTGGGATTTATCCATGTGCCAGCTGGCTGCAGCGCTGTACGGTACCTGCACACACTGAGCTCCTGCAAGATTAGATAAGTAGGACTGCACTACGGGTCCTGGGGAATTGTGGAAGTTGGTGTTGCGTTGTCTGATGAAACCCACATACGTACAGGCAAGAAGCAGTCATACGTGTACACACAAACACAAAAACACAAGTACAAATAGAAAAGCACAACAGAAACTGGGAGCTCCCGAGGGCTTTTAAAGAGCTTAAATTACCCTGAAGCCCATCAGACCACATCAGTGTACGAATGTGTGTATATATGTGTCACTCGACAGCACTAGGCCAGCCCCAAATAGCCCCAGTTAACAGGACAACGGTCTCAACTAAAGCACAACCCCCCCAGATTTTCACCAATCTCTGTTGGGAGGCAAAGAGGGATACGCCAACATTGTCTTGCCCTGCAGCTATACAGCCCCAACAATCCCCTCTGAGGCAATCTACATGCTCCATTTTGGAGCCTAGCATATGGCCACTGTGTATGATGTTTAGGGTTGGGGAGCAAAATCAAGTTGTTTTTTTTTTTCTTTTATTCCTTACAATTATGGAGAGCTTTGTGCATTTAGTAATAGTCTAAGCCTGTTTACGTCTCACAAGTTTGGATATTAATCTGAAAAACACTGAGCTGGTAGTTGGAAATAAGATGCAACTGTGAGTCAAACCACCTTCTCTAAGTAATTATTTAAATGAGCCATTGTTAACTGCATCGATTGTTACTTTCAGCTGGTGCAAAATGACACAACTAACAATGTGAGAGCTGAAGAAGCTAACATTAATGTCGCCCTTAAAAGCCATGCAAAATACTTTCTCATATAATATATCCTCTGGAATAAAAGTGAAAAGATAAACCTTTTTTCTTTCATTGTTTATAGTGCTTCAACACATACATAAAATACAAGCATTATTTTTTACTGTTACACCCTGCTAATATTAGTTACAAACGTCTTTCCAAAAGACAGACAATAAAGTTACACATAACACAGCACCTGAGCATTTCAGCCTTTGTGTGGCTTTCTTTGATTTTTCTTTCACTTATAGCTGATTTTTTTTTTACAAGATACCGTCACCCTCTCATTCAAAGAGAAAAGGATAAATCAGTAAAACCAGTTTCCTGTTTGCTTTTTTTATTTTTGCGGAAGGAAAGGAAGTGATGCATGTCATCTGGGTGTGAGGACACTGCTCTGTGCCCATTGTGACACAGGCCTGAGATCCGCAGACAGCGAGGTCCGCAGTTGGATCATCTCTAAAAAAGTTATCCAACCCCCTCAGGCTAACTCAGAACTAAGACCCATGTTTCCATGGTAACAATCAGCGACCTGCTGACCAGAGAAATACATGGTTCATAACATGGCGTTTGCACAAGACTGCCAGTTATGAAAAGAGAGAGTTTTTTCGAGAGTAGCAGGAACCTGGTGGAAATACACAGCAGTGAGGACAAACTGTCCTGAGCGTGACTGATGAGTTAACAGCAGCTCTGTGCCCCGCCACATTAATAAACCACAGCATCTTAACTCTGCTACAGGTCTGCGCTGAACCAAGACTTTACGGTGCTGCAAGGTTTTTTTTTACCACATACACAGGTCAATGGAATTCTTGAATTCTTCTGCCATGTTTTTTAGTTTGAAATCAGACTTGAGGGAAGAACTTTTCAATCGTCTATTATACAGCCAACATGAAAGAACATATACTGTACAAAAAAAAAGATCTGTTGAGCCTGGACATCAAGTAAAACAATAAAAAATAAAATGTGGGCAGCTTTTGTGATGGTAAATTACATTAACATAGCTGCTGTTTCTATTCCAGTGAACATTCATCCACCAGGTGTTGTGCCTCTGGGCCATGTAACACCTTGTTTTGGTCTGTAATTGTAGTGCCCCCCTGCTGGGACCAATCAGCATGGCTTTGAAAATATTCTTGGAACCCAGTACTGCGATGCATAATTTTTCAGACACTGAAATGTGAAATTTTGTCAAATTCACATTTCAGTGTCTGCTGATTGTGTGTGCACGCACAAGCAAAGACTGAAAGAATCAAACGTATAGATGAAGATTAACAGTCGTTCTCTGAATTGATCATAGAATATGATCAAAGCAGCGATGGTGGTAATGAATAGCGACATTTAAATGTTCTAAGCTTGCCAACCATGACAAAACAAACTGACACTAACACACATGATTAAGATATAAACACAGACACACACATAGAAGGAGCTGCAACCTCACTGAGGTTTACCATCTGAACGCAGTGATTTGCTGTATGTCTGTAGTGTTCCTTGAGTTCTCAGTTCTGCCTCGACTCGGAGCAGCATAAAAATCTATCTGTGCCTGTCTGAGTTGGACACAGAGGCTAATCAATGGTGAGCCGGTGAAAATCCCCTCAAAATGCTCGACCAGAGGTTATTCCATAATGCAGTACCGTTAGACAGAGGAAGGGTCATTTCTCTGCCCACTGGCATCTCTAAATGCTCGAGACAAATTGAGCATGAGAAAGGCGAGGAAAGCGCAGCCTACTCAAATTCACATTAAAGGTCTTTCCGCAAATTCTCAAAAGAGAGCATGATGCTTTTTTTTTAAGCACTGCTGCCACATTGTTTTCGACTTTGTACCTAGAATTATATATCACATTTGAAACAATTTTCTTCTCCTCATTCTTCTCTTCTCAACTCCATTTTCATTACAAAGACCAAAATCATCTGAAAAATGCAACGTCAGTAAGAGAAAAACAAAAAAACACAGTTAATCACTAATAAACCGACAGAATAATTTTCATTGAAAGCTGTAAACCTAAAACTATATTTCAAACTATTCTGAAATATAGGAATAATGAGAATTTACAGTAGCGAACATATGTCAAAACCTGGATAGTACACTGGAGCTATGATGTAGCGCATAACTCAAGTAAACATAGTGACATTATTACATGATTACAGCTAGATGAATGGTTGTGTTAAGCCAATGACCTTTTCTCCTGCTAAATGTTTGTACTCCATCCATCCAACTAGAAATCTCTGTGCCACATTAAAGGTCAAAGGGCCAGAGGGGTCAGTCAAACTTCAGGGGTACATTCATCAAACTCATGATGACGTATCACCTCCAAGGGGGTTTTGCAAACATGCCAGTTTCATTAGTTACCAACCAAGACATCTGACTGATCTGGATTTCAGTGCAGTGACAAATGTTCTGTGAAAGAACAAGGAGCTTCACTTGAGGCTGAAAATATGATAATTATGATAATCTGCAGGCAGATCGAGATGTTACTCAGATGTAATATGCATGCATTGATGTCAAGTAGTGAAAGCCGGTAAAAACATAATTGGTATCACTGTGCTTCAACATGAGGAAGCTGTTTGGAGGATTGACTGTGCAATAATATGGGTCTTTAAACTAGACGGATTGTATGAGTAAAAAATAGCCTTTGATTTGTGCAATCAGCAGACTTTAGGCAGTACAAGAAGACTCAGGCTAAGGACAGACTGATTGAATGCACCCCTGCTAACACCTGATTGTTGCTCTGTCCCATGCACAACCCCCCCACCCCCAACTTTGCTGTTGTCCAGCCCTCCCCAACTGTGGACTCTACGACTGGCTGGCCTAATTGGAGCCATTTACACATATAATGTGGCATCCCCAAGGGGCCTCATTATAGATATGAAGCTGACCCACCCCAGCTATTTTTTAGCCACCCGCTCATCAGGGTCCTTTCCAGTGACAGATATAGTAGGATTTCCATCAGCCTACAGGCTATTGATCAACATGAGGAGGGAGGAAAGTCATGCTGGTTTTGGTGTGTGTGCGTGCGTGCGTGCGTGCGTGTGTGTGTGTGTGTGTGTGAGAGAACAGAACCAAAAGGAACATAATGACTGCTGCAGTTGTCAATGGAATTTAACAATGTAGGACATAGAGTATATACGGTATACAGTATAGAGCTGATTCAGATGCTGTAAAAATTGGAAAATGTTCCTACTTCTTAAAAGTTGCAAACTTTTAATTGATTTGTTGTATTTTAGTCATTTTAAAGGTATAGTTTGACATTTTTAGAAATAATCTGCTTTCCAGCCAAGAGTTAGTTGAAAAGATTGATGCCACTCTCTCATGTCTGTCTGGTAGCTAGTGGATGCTTACCGTAGCTTAAACACATTTACATTACATTCACATTCCAAAAGTAACTAAATCTGCCTACGAGCACCTTTTTAAAGCTCCCTAATTCACACTTCAAAAACCGAACTGTTTCCTCCTGTTTTCAGTCTTTGTGCTAAACTAACAGCTTTACATTTATCATACAGACATAAGAGTCGTATCTTCTCATCTAACATTCATTAAGAAAGAAAAGTGTAGTGAGAGTCTCCCTTAATGTTGAAATATTCCTTGGTATTGTACTAGTGAGCATAGCCTCCTGACGTTAACATTTAGCTCAGTACAGCTGTGACTAAGTACAGCCTCACAGAGTTGCAAGCATGGCTGTAGACTCACTCTTAATCTTATTAGATAAAAACATGTCTGTTTTAGTCTTGTAATGAAAGTTTGGCATTCGTTTGGTTTTGGTGGGTTTTGGTGTATCTGAAGTCTTGTCTCTTTATGTCATAGTACAGTATGTCTTCACAGATACTTGCACAGCAATGAAGCTGAAAATCGCCTATGGATTTGGTGACACGGTTGCCTGTGTAGACGTGCCGTCAGTCACCACTGTGCTCTTTATCTCAGCAAAGTCATTGCTCCGTTGAGTCAGTGACACTTCTGTAATGTAGCATCAGCATACACACAGTTGCTGTGTCAACACTGCGCCGTTGGTGTCATCTTTCTGTGCTCCCGAGAGCTCTTTGAATGTGACTGTGCATAGTTGCAAACAAGCAAAGTAGGGGGACAAATAATAACAGTAAGTGATAAGCAATGATTTGAGAGGTCAGCAAAGAGCGGATTATGCATGGAGGCTGAGGTTGAAATGTCAAAGGTGCCATGTTTTTACATCAAGCTGGAAACTTTTCTAACTTGCTACATCATTACCCCTGCATTCAACATCATCACTTATCTGACATTTTAGCACAGATATTTAAATGTCAGTGCTTTTATGGCAGTGTGAACGTGGTGTATCTGTGATAAGCTATTTTTAATACAGAGACAGATGCTGTCACATAATGTCAGTCATTATCACAAAACATTTTAAATTTTTAGTTGCTATTGCGATTATTTGCAATGTTTGGACTATACCCCTTTACTGTGTCAACACATGATTGCATCATCTGTGACACATGAGGTGTTGGTCTTTAAAGATATCATCGTGTTCATAAAATACACTGCGTCAGGCAAAGTGACTCATGTGCAGTAAGCATGGGAAATAGTAATAATAATGATGTATCCTCTAATTACCAAAACTATTAAATGAGTCTCCACCACAAATTACCTGTCTCCTAGGGGCCGCATATTACTGGCAGCTTCAAAGCTAATGACAGCATGTCATAGAAATCACATATACCAACACTCTGACTAATTATGTAATTAAGAAAACACCAGAGATGGACATGAACAAACTGGCAGCTGTGTTGAGTCTGTAATTGTTATGTGCCAAGTTCATCTGCCTCTGCATCAGATGTATCTTTAAAACCTCTGCTTATTCAGGGGAAGGTTTTTGCTGTGCGCACACACTGTCCTCCAGCACTTCCCTGCTTCACATTCACACATGCAGCTACACTAATACACACCTCAGAGCCACCCAGTATTCTCATGTTGGTCACAGAGCTCCACTCCATTTTCCCCACTGGCTTATTCTCTTCAACCTGAGGCTGCTGGTGTCCCCGTATGTCCTTTTTCATATCATCATCATTCTTTACTCTCAAATCTCAGTTTCTCTTCTTCATGCCTGCAAGTATGAATTATGTCTGTAGTAACAGAATTCAGTTGATACAATTGTGATTGAAATTTACTTCAGATGCCCAATGCATCGGATCTGTTGTTAAACAAACAGTATGATTTCCTTGCAGATACTCTCCTTAAGGAAAGCCTTTGCTAGTCTCTTCATTTTTCATCTCTATTTACACCAATTATTTCCCAGCTCAAACAAAACTCTCAGCAGCACTGTCACTTCATTGGATCAAATCCCCCAGGTTTAATTAACGATGATCAGATTCATAATTACATATATTTTCCCTTCACAAGGGCATATAATTGGGAGACTTTGACACTGGGGAATCTTTAATCGGAGAAATCTATGGTCTAACCCTCATTAAGCAACTCAGAACTCAGCAGAGCTAGCATGCTGAAGTCTGAGAGTGGGAAGGTGCAGCGGAGATTCGAACACCTAAACCCCCACTCAGGAAGCAGCCTTTAATTAGCTAACGAATCTGGGAGCTTCCTCTGTCAACCTTTGACCTTATGCTGGGGCATAATAAGTCTGTTCACAGTGCGAGGCATGTCACATGGAGTTGAAATCAATGCACTGTACACCAAAACCGCATTTAATGAGATAAACGCTGGGCTGTCCCTTTCATTGTGAGAAACTGTTAAAGTCCACATTCATGAATCATTCCTGGAGACTCTCCAAAGGTTGTACCGTATTGATTTAGTGTCATTTGCAAGAAAAGCCTCTGCTTCATGATTGATGTTGTTTGTCATGTTGATGGCACACAAATGATTCAAAGACATCTTATAATATACAGTATAACCAACCCTCTAATGGCAGCACTGAGAAAACATCGAAACCGTAAATAGCTTATATCTTATTAATTTCCTTGTTGCTACAGGGTAAATTACTACTAAAACAGCTTTGATGACCAGTCAGTGTCTTTATTGTTACAAAAAATCTGCCTACCATGCCTCTAATTAACACATTATATTTGTTTGCACAAAAAAGTGCAAATGGCAATTCACTCTTTTACAGGAAGTTTTGTAACTATTTAATGTTTGGTATGATGTGTTAATTAGTGAGTTTTAGAGGTGCTTGAAGGCAGATTTTACAAACATGAGACTGGTATCAAACTGTGGTTAAAGGTTGCACAAGTGCGAGTCTAAGATGCTTTAGTTTAATGGAACTGTATCATTTTAAGATGCCCAATCTCTAAACTTTAGTTTTAAAGTACACCAAAGACAATTGTGTTTGACTGACTAATGAACAGGTCCAGTTTCTAGCCGTCATAATGAGGAGAAACTGATGATGATATTTGTTCTACTCGCTAAGATGACATCTCTCGTGACTCCATTCTGATCAGAGCTGAGCTGCGCTGACCCAACATGGCAGGTCCAGGTCTCAGTGGCAGCCGCTCTGCAATCCTGGCGGTGCTTCTTCAGTCGCCTCAGCCAACTATGAAAGGCTACATCGTGCTCCCTGGTCCAGCATTGGAAATGTGCCCTGGGTGAGCCCGACCATAAATTAGTCAGGATAAGTTAAGGGCAGGCTGCGTTAGGCTATCCCCTGCGGTTATCTGAAGAGGAGAACCTGCCTGAAGGTTGCCGCTCTTAAATCTTTTATCATTGCTGAGGCAGCCTGATCCAGGCATGGATCGGGGCAATCAATCAGGGCCAATGCTCACAGCTAATGGCTTATTCAAGTTTCCCTGAAAATAAACAGCCATCGTCATCTAAATCAAGCATGAGAAACAGCAGTTTCTGCCACACTCCCTGGCAAATTTTTGTATCAAACAACATTTACAGTGATTGTTCCAGTGTAGCAAAATGAGAAAATCGGTTTGATTTCAGATTGACAGGATTTCGCATACATCTATTAATCATGCTTTACACACTAAATAGTACTGAATTAATTATGATCATTACTGTCAGTAACAGCCAGCATGATTTAAGATGAACTTAAGAATATGACATGATCGTAAACAACATAGCTGTCTTTCCTCTCACAGGCAACCACAGTATTTATACAGTAGCTGCCGTCTCTGCAATGCTATTATTAGCTTGACTCAGAGCAGGGGCTTGTTTCATGAGAAGGGATCCAATTTTAAAGAGCACTCCATGGCAGGTGTGAATTGGATTGATGGGACATGTAATGCAAAACTAGCAAGAGGGCGACCTTTCATTGAACCCAAGCCTTAAATATGAATGGTATCCCAGCAAGCACAAGCAAAGCAGAACTAGAACATCTTCCCATTTGTAAAATTTAAAGGGAGGAAATGCCCCCCTCCAACACAAGTCACATGAGGATCCGTGACGGTTTTATGCCTGTTTTAAGTCCAAGAACTTTAAATACCCTTGTTAAGAGTGTGAAAAGTGAAATAATTGCCAGCTCTGCTCAAGACTTCAAATTAACAATTAATTAAAAAATGAATTAATTTTACATTATGTCATCAGCCCCCCACCCCCACCCACCCACAAATGATTTTAATTAGTTTGTGAGGAGAAGACACAAAGATTCAAACTGATTCAAGTCTCAGTGCACCTTGGTCTTTAAAACACAAGATTGTTCTCGACTGCACTAACGAGGCAGCCTCTAATTGTTTTTTTGTCCATTATATTTTACAGTTTGCCAGAGCAGAGAGAGAAAGTAATAAATTGAGCATATGAATAAAGTTAGGGTCATTAAATAAACTGTATGCATACGCTAATTGCTGTATCGTATTTTCTCAGAGTGAAAGGCGCGCTACCTGCAATTGAGTATACAAAGACATGTGTAGTCTACGATTTGTGAGGTCCTGTTTTCCATGTGGCTGTGCAGCATTGTAAGTTGTCAATTTATATTAAAATTTACCAGTGTCACCAATCCTAATGCCTGCATTTTATAAAAGTTGGTGATGATGTTATTAGGATTCTGTTCCTTTAAACCCGAAAGCAGGACTATGTAGTGAGCAAAACATCAGCCAAAGCTTAGACAGATCACCTGCTCCTGGCGTACTGTACTTCAAAAGCAATCAAGCCTGTTTGAATCAATGCTCACAGATTCAAATTTTCCCTTTTAATGACACCTCTAGGTGAAGATGCTTTTTGGGGTTGTGACAGTAACATCGATAATGATCTATTGCAGTGACTTATCCTCTAAGATTCCCCAGATATCCCAGAAAACTGTTCTGGGTTTTACCAAGTCGAACCAATGAATTCATAAACGAAAGTGAATGATTGGACATACCAGTATACACTATCTCCAGAGATCCTCTCTTCCCTGCAGACTGCAGAGTACATCAAAATGATGCCATGGCAAAGCAAGCAAGGAAAAGATGATGTTGTTATTGGTCCTTGGGAAATATAAGATGGTCAGGGCCGAGGGAGCTCAGAAGTCAGAGGCAGACTCGATTGCAAACTTGGAAACTTGCCCCTGCTCCGTCTTTGAAGCCTCAGCTTTACAAATCTGAGGAAGAGAGGGAAGACTGAGAAGAAAGAGGGAGTCAGCAGTCTTGACCTGATGACTCTGATATATTTCTCACACAGAGGGACTATGTAATAAATTATCAAAGTTTACTGCCTGATGCCTATTAAAATATTGTTTTAGCCCAAACAACAGTGATGCATTTCAGTATATTTCAACACAGTATGTATTTAACACGTGTTAAAATACTGTCACTTCATAACAGGTGATAACAGTAAAGTTGAATATGGTCCACTGAGGAGGAACATGAAATATAGTTGACAGTCAGGGAAAAAAGCTATTAAGTGGACCTTTTTTTTTTTCTTTTTCAAATGAATCAGCGTTTTGGAGAATATCGTAGCTGGCGCTGCTTGGGTTCTTGTTTTTACTTACCTATGCTTTAGGAATAATATTTTACATCAAAAACATCCATCTCATAAATCATCTCAGTTACAGAAAAGGCTATGAGTTAAAATGATCTGTGGAAATAAAACCATATAAGCCCTACACAGGAACAATATGGGATTTACCACCCGAGCTCAGTAAAAGTATTCATGAAGAGACTGCTGTAATGATAATCATAAAATCAATGATCATAAAAAGAGACAGCCTGCTGTGTTTTGTAACACATGAGGTCTTAAAACAAGTGAGAACATTTGAGATATGGCTGATATACTGTTGTCCAGATTCCCCACCATTTTTGTCTCTTACGGTACAATTTTCTCTGACACACTGAAATCCACCTGAAACATTGTTTTCACCCCCTGGTTCACCTTTTCGGGGGGTAATGGTGTTAGTTCAACAATCAGTACAACAATTTTCACACGTGGCATTGTTGCTGTGATTCTTTATTAATCAGTGGCAGGTGTTCCCTTCACAGCTGGTTAACTCGTGTTGATGTGAAAGGCTGTCAGGCTTCATTGTCTGCCATTGGCTGCTGCAGTCTGTGGTGTGGGATTTAACTCTCTGTATTCTTGCCACATCACACAATTCAGGTGCCATAGACATAAACAGGCCACCTGGGTGCTTGCAGGGTATGGAGGCCTCACTGCTCGTCTCTTTTTACACACTTATCTGCTGGCGCTACCTATTTGTTATGATTTTACCGCCTGATGTCAGCAGAGATGGAGGAACGTTAGTCTGGCAAAACAGATTAGAATAAAATTGTTGGCATGGCAACAAGCTCACAATGAAAATGCTTAAGAATCGTTCAACTTTTTGGGAGTTACACTTAGTTGCTTATTTGCTTTCTTGTGGAAATTTAGATGAGAAGATCTATATAATTTAATCTGTTAGCATGCCATGCTATCATTTGCTAGTTAGTGCTAAGCACGAAGTACAGCAGAGGCTGTTCGGAATGTCATTAATTTTGTGCATATTTGTTCATAAACTCAAGTTTTTAACCAATTAAAATTGTGACCTGAAGCAATCACCAATATTACTACAATTCACTCCTAAATCTATGCTGCTAGCATGAAAACAGAGGGTAGATATATAATTTCAAGTTATTTCTTTCAAAACAAGTCCTTGATCTTGCATGGCTCAGCTCAACAGTAACTCAGTGCCAAAGATGAAAACCAACTGCATTCTTATGACAAAACATGACAACCATTTTCAGTTCTACATGTTCTGTACACAGCAGCATTGTGAGTTCCAGCTCCCTCAGCTGGCAGCGGCTGTTTTGTTTTCCCAAATATTTTCTTTCAAAAGTGTTTAGCTCTGAGAGGCTGCATTGGCCTGTTGGAGGGTCTGGGATTTTGGCAGGTTGTTGTACTATACTGTGTTTCCTCCTGTTTAGCTCCATCACAGTGCAGAGAAGAGAGGAGTGTGTTATGGAGAAATCAGAGCGACAACGCTGTCATTGCGAGCTTGCATGCATGACAGTACCTGGCAGCAATTGTAAAGCCTTGCTATTGCTGCTGTTTAGTTATTTTTTTGTCACAGATCTTGCTTGTCGCTGTCATAAAAAGCAAATACTGCAGAAGCTTCACTAACCCATGAAGACCGTTTCTCGTATTCATCTTTTATTCCTTTTTCCACACAACTCATGTCAACCCTCAGATGCATGCTCCTTCAGTTTGAGAAGTTGGACAACGGGTCAGGGCTATCCGAAAATAGATTGTTCTGAAATTTTGTGCACGTCAAGCACAAACACCCCCTACTGCATTACAGGTTATTTGCCTTTTTATACAACAGCGTGCCTCAGTAAAATAATTCTGGGACTCCTGCTGTTAATCCCCCAAAACATACATATTTGCAGTTTATATGGTTTTCTATCATAAAGCCCCTAAAAAACTGTCATAGGCCATCCAGTTCTGGAGCTGATGCAGCGTGCAGACATCACAGGCTGAGTGAAGCATAAGCCTCCATAGAAGCAGCATTCCCTCAGATGTATTTGAATAAGACATGATGCCAGTTTATTTTTGTAACATCCCCCACCCCAGACTCTTGGCAAGCGGCAGAGTTGTGACTAACCCTCTTCCAGTTTCCACATTAGACATAAGAAAAAAGAAAAATGCAGAGTGTGTCTGTGCAGTTTAAATTGGCTTCAATGAGATAAAATCATATATAAATATATACAGTATTTCAACATTTCACACATGAACAGAAACATTGCATTGTGAAGCACAGCACTGGTATGCCACCACCTCCTGTGAATCTGAATGATGTGCATCAAGATTAGGGTAATTTACTTTACTGACGCAATTCTACTCTGCTTCACGCTGAGCCCAGGCTCCTTACACATCAATACACGTCATACACAGCCACACCACTTAGCCGTGTCCATGGCTAAGAATCTCTGTAAGGCATTTGACCCTTAGACCCTGTCCATACTGCTTTGTTTAAACTTGGCTAACTGTCCTTGAATCTTGCATTTTGGTGTGATTGAGAGAAGTGAGGGACGGGGTGGGGAGGGATTCTGTCATCACTCTGTGATCTGTTATCACTGAATCATATTCACTGAAATGTCCTTATCTTCCAGGTCTGGCCTTGGAGTTGCCTGTCTGCGTGAGTAGACACGGCAGAGGAAGAGGCAAAGGAAATGGTCGGCTGACGTGACATGGAAGATGTCACCGCTACGTAGCTCGTCCAGTATGCAGTGTGGACTTCCCAGCTGCGCATCACCAGTGATGCCATGATCCAGTTATAACTGTGGGTAAGCATCCAAAGCATTCATACGATTGTATTAATCAATGTTATTTAAGGAACATTCCACTGATTTTACACATCATGGTCAGTTCACTGGTCACAAGGTATATTGTTCCTGTGACAAAAGTTTTAAAAGAATTAAAAAATAAACCTTAATGATGACATAGTAACATCATCCTCAGGGAGAGTCTGACAAAAGATGCTATCGAGTTGCATTATGGGAAATGTACAATGTGGTGTTTTTGACTCACATTGGTGACTAAAAGTCAGGATATCTCAGCCTCTGCTGCTTTAATTTTTCAATCATTATTTGTTTCCTTTGTTGTAAATCCTTCAACTTTATGGACGTGCGATAAATTGCTGGAGTACCTCTGACTTCCAAAGGGCATATTTACAAGGTCAAGAAATTCATTTCAATTAAAATGTAAAGCATTTCTAAGTGCTATACACAGGTAACTGTGTCACCTCTCATCCGAAAAAGACTTCTTTAGTTCTAACTGACTGGTGGGGGTCCCAGTTCTTTAACCTCTTGTGAGGTCTTTAACACCCTGAGAGCCATTAGTTGCCTTCGTGTAGCACTTAGAGATACCATGACCTGGATGACTGAGAATCTTCACAGACATAAGCAATAGCGGTGATGTCTAGTGTGAAGATGTTCTGCAGTGGTGTTGGTTTGTGCTCCCTGAGCGCCCTCCAGATTATGGCAATTTACAGACGCAAAGCATTTTTCTCCTTTAGGAAATAACTGTATTTGCTTTTGATAGAGTAGACAAGGGTTTTTACACATTTAAAGGCTGTAAAATGATTTTCACTTTCAGTATTTGTAAACATGTGTAAAGTAGTTGTATTTAAGGTTATGATTATGAAAAGGCTTATTTTTCATCATCCATAGCATTTACATGATAAAACCTTTTTACTTAACAAAGCACATAGATTACTTTTTTTCATGTGGTGCTGGAAGATTATGTACCTACAAAAACATGACTCAAAGGAAGACATTAACACGGAAATTCCCTCATTCAAGAATTTGGCATGTGGGTAATGTCATTTCTTTACAATTCATTGTACCCCTGCTTAAGCATGCAGGACCATGCACAGTAATGTTTCCCACAGAGGACTTTGCTGTAAATCACCTCTCTGCTGAAAAAATAGAGCTTTAAAACTCTGCAGAACCAATTTCTTTATCAGTGGAAACCACTTATATGGTGTAGGGTTTGTGTCAGAACTATTCTACCTGCTGGCTTGAACATTAATGGCATATTTATGTACAGAGCTAAATAAACATAATTGGCTTGTACAATTATATTAAGCCTCAATATACTGCCACCTTTCCCAGCAGTGGGAGCTGGATCACTGTGGGAAACATGATGACTTGTTTCCTCAAGTGTAAAGCTGAAATGAATACGCCAAACACCTGTGCTCACATTATTTCTATTTTTTTTCCTTTGTTTAATTGAGCAGTTCAGTTAATAACTGAATTTTTGCAGTGAGGGATCAGCATAATTTAATGTAAATGAGTCATGTGGGTATAAAATACAGGGAGTGGACAAAAAAAAACAAAAGAATTAGACCAAATTTGGTGTTTGTCAAGACTCTGTCAGAAGTATTGATTCAACTCAATGTTAATTTTCAAGGTCTTAATGAAATGACTGCATATGCTGTTAGGGTGGTGTTCAAGGTCTTCATGTCATTATGCTTATTTATTTAAAATGACAGTGCAGAATTGTTGTCTATAAAGTGTATAATTTTTAATTAATACATTTTTTCACAACTTCTAGCAGACCATTGCATGAAAATTTGCATTGCAGAGGAGAAAAATTGTGTTATTCATGAAACATACATTCTGTGCATAAAATATTAAAAGAGGATTGACAGTCCTCTTATTCTCCACGTCTTTACAGCCCCAATCCTTAATTTTTTATTAAACCATATAAATTTGAGTACAATTTAATGTTGGCTAAACTCATTTGCTTTAACATTACAGTTAAACGCCTCCCCTGAGCAGCAGTTGTCCAGTCATAGCTAGCAACCGTAACTAGGCACAGCAGTTCTGTCAAGCTGATCCTCTGCTCTGGTTAAAAGAAAGACATCTTCAACAAACACATCTTTAATGAATTACATTAGTTTGTAGGGTTACAAAGTACATAGCTGGATAGTTTATTGTGTGACATCTTAGTACGGGAGTTGGAACTGGGCGTACTCTGGATTGAGAAACGGTTAGTATCTTTAACGCAAGTGGCTAACACTACTAGCTTAATTAGCTAGCTTGCTACAGTTGATAAAATCTGTTGTTTCAGCTGGCAAAATCATGAGAATCCTGCTTTGTCTTTTGTCCATTATTTCAAAAATTACAAACAATTTTCAAGCAGTAAATCTGCCATAGTTATAGCTGGAAACTGCCGAGCTAGGACAGAAGGACAAAAGGCATAGGAGCAGTAACAACGAGGTGTGTGTGGCTTAGCTAACATCATCAGAGATGAACTGAATTAACATGTTTTACCCATAGACTGTAAATAAAGATGGATGTAGTCTCTGTGATGTCTGTGTTCGATGTCCGTGATGTGATGTTTCTGAAGAGCAGTTTTGAAGCTCAGTGGGCTGCTTCGCAGTCACCATCTTGCTAGTGAGATATAGGCAAAGAGGAGGGGCAAGCATATGCTCACCCACCTGTCACTCAAAGCGTTACATAAAAATTCACACACACACCCCCCCATACAGTTGTCATGAAATAAGTAATAGATCCACCTCTTTGCATGTTTATTTCTGCTATAAAGTTTGGCATTTGGGTATTGGAGTCTATGGGGATTGACTCACTTTTGGAGCCAGCCTCAAGTGGCCAATTGAAGAACTGCAGATTTTGGTATTTCCGTGTTGGCTTCATTTTTTAGCCCCAGAGGTTGCCGCTTGTGTTTACCATAGTGTTTAATAGAAGTAGATATATAAATAAGCCTTTAACAGTATTAGAAACCATAAAGATGTGTTTTATGGTATCTCCTGGTCTGGAGGTGGGTAGGGTGAGCATGGAAACAGAATAGAAAAATCAATAAATAGGGATGATAATGAAAAAAACCTTTCGATCAATTTGAGAGTGATAGCAGGTTGGAATCTGGGTTGACCCATTACCTATCATTTCCACTTAGATCTAAAATGGTATCTTTTAAAGGAGGAGGCAGTCAAAGCTTGTGCCACTAAAAGTAGCATTAAGCAATTTAGAGAGGAAAAGAAAACCGCATGCCCATATAAACAGCACAGATGTAAAACTTAAAAAAAAAAAAGAAGGCTGCAAATGTTTTATAGGACATAGGAAATACATTCAGGATATTCAGTATGTTTCTTAGACTTGAATAATAATGCATTAAGTCTTTATGAAAACGTGGACTACATTATGTACTAAGATTTTCTTCTGTTTGGTTTCAATCAAACTGTTATACAGTATAAAGAACGGATAATTTTAAAGAACAGTCATGCTATTTCACTTAATGCCTGGTTATTTTCTTTAATGCTGTAATTAGATTTTCAAAGGGATACAAAGCTGAACCAAATGATCTGGACACAGAGGGAAGGGCACATTTGCCAAACAGTCAACCCACAGTCTGGTGACATAGTTTCCTGCCATTTGGCTGGTGACTAGTTTTAGCACTGGGCATGAAGTCACGTCCCCGTTCTCAGCGATGGCACCGATGAGCTCACTGGTTTGGCAGAGTGGACAAACTCCTGTTCTGTGGCCTCCTCCGGTGGATTTGACCTTCCTTTCGTTGGCTGGCACGCTTAGTTACAGTTTTAAATCAAATTCTGTATAGATATAACAGCATTCACCAGCTCCATTGTCTCAGTCATAATGTATTGTGGTGAGACTGTAATGCAGCTGACTCTGTGGCAGCAAAATGTTTTATTTAGTTTTAACAGCAACAAGTAGACTATCACTCAATTTTTGTGTCACTCGCGCTCTTCTTTTTCACTTTTAATGACATTTTGGTCCTTATGGTTATGGATGTCCTGAGAATGTGCGTCGCATTTGCAGGTAATTCAGCAACATACTATATGTGTGTGCCTCAGAAAGTTTAATGATTCTGGTATGGGTTATTTGTCTAAAACACATGAACATTTAATGGAAAATGTTCGGGTTTAATTTGACTTGAAACCTGTATGTTATAAAAAAATAATGATAAGGATAATACATCAATCTTTTTATCTCCAGGTAATGCCGAGCCAAATAACCAATCCTGGAGATGCCGAAGAGAAGAGATATTCTTGCCATCGTGTTGATCGTGTTACCCTGGACTCTGCTCATCACTGTTTGGCACCAAAGCGCTATAGCTCCACTCCTCGCCATCCGCAAGGGTATGCAGTGCACTGCACTTCACTGACAATATCAAACCTGAAGTGGGTCCTCGAATCTAACACTGCACTTCAGGTTTAGACAACAGACCGTTCATTTAGAGGCACTCACTGGCCATGACCATCAGCTTCATCAGATTTCAATAACACTTGCCCAGTCATCGTAAACCTCATCAGTGTGGATTGTTTAGGAGTTACCATCACATTCACAATTTCATACCTTTAGCAGTTTGTTTTTGTATAGTATTTTTGTTCGGTCTGTCAGTTGAATGGAATTAATTGTTCAGCTGTGTCTAATCTGCGTGAATTTTTCCTCTACTTATAATACTTGCACAGTATGTTACAAAACAATGCCCGTTCAGTATTTCAGTATGTATTCACAGCTTACCCACTCCCATGCAATCCACATTTTCTCCTTGGTGTGATGACTGCACAGGTTTAAACATTTCCCCAACTTAGAAATTAATTTCAGAGTTTGTTAATCAGCAAATTGAAGTAATAAATGTATCTGCTTGATTGGCTTTATGGAATATCTTGCATTCACATATAATGATATCATGTTTGCACACCAGTCTTAGTCATTAATACACACTCATGATCCTTCCAATCATCCCCCAGAGCCCACAAACCAACAGTTGTGAAATGTCAAGTATGCTGCAGAGTAAACAAACCCAAATTAGAGTGACAGCAAATCAATAGAGTGCTTTGCCCTCTTCTTATAATGTCATGAATGCACATACAGGGGTTAACAAACCAAGCAGATTAACACAAATGACCTGAAGCAGTCTGGACTGAAGATCATGTTCCAATTATTTTCAGTAATGTGCATGTTATCAAAACACTTAAAATAGTGTCTGATTAGCGAGCAATCATAAAAAAGAGTATATTACTTTCTCTTGACCAATCTCGTGGTAAATTCTATGGTAAAGGTGTCTACAGTTAAATGCATAAAGTCATGTTATGCTCCTGGGAGATACAGCGAGGACACAATGAAGTGTTAAGAAATTGAAAATATTTTTTTGCCAGTGCTATCTGACCCAGCTCTGCCCACTGGCGTCCTTTTCTATGCTCTTAAAAGGGAAGCTAGAGGTTTTTTTGGCAGCAGGCTCGCTGGCAGCCTCTGTTGAACATCTGGCCATCAGCAGATTGTGTTAATCTATGTGCTGCAGAAAAATCCTCTTTATGTTGGAGGTGCAAATGGAGCTCAGGCAGAACGGTGACAAAGATTGCCATTAGCTGTGGCACGATGAAAAGAAATTAACAACATTAATGAATCTATAATCATAGTCTATCTATCACGACCAAACTATTGGGGCCAGAATATCACAGCTTTTATCACTTGTGTCAACTCTGGTTGATTCACCACTGTTTACATGTACATCTTGAATAAGTGGTCACATTTTTCAAAATGACATTAATGTAGTGCCACAGGATATTTGATAATCCTGTGCCGTGACTGACAAATAGCCAACATGATCATAAAGGCTGACTAATAATAGAGTCTCCCCTGAGCATACATAGTTTTACACTCTGATTCTTCTTAACGCCACTCTAAAACAGTTTCCAGTGAAAAAGCGATACTCAACATAACCTCTTCCACTCCACCTCATTTTGAACATCCCCTGAAAATCTTGTTTCTGCTGACCTGCTTCTCACTTCCCTGCGGTGATGTACGGGTGCACCCCAGGACACTGTGATATCACTGTTAAGTGTGGTTACAGGTGCTGCTACTTTTCAGCCTGGTGTTGAGTCACTCTTTAAAACAACTACCTAAACCTGAAAACCTAAAATGAGCCCTAGAACGAAAATGCATATACAAGCTCTTGCTAGAAAGAAAGAAAGAATTAGTGTTGTCTACCTAAAGCAATAATCTTTTTCTGAGTCTGAAACTGTCTGTGACTTTGTCTGCACTTTGTCTCACTCCTATACTATACTATATACTAATGAGAAATTTTCTACTTTTTAATTTGTTTGGTTTTATCTGAATATCCGAACACCATATTACCAATGTGCATACATGAAGGTTTTAGTAAGTTTATTAAACCTTTTCTGTGGGTTTATCTGTGAGCCAGCATAGTAGCAGAGCTCTTACCTGCTTGTGCTCACTCACAATGTCTTTCATGTAGCAATGTTAGCAACATTAAGTTACTGCTGCTTGTTTACAAAAGCTTTCAAACTGCAAGCTCACAGCAATCATAACAATTTTACACGTGCTTAGGCATCTCTGAAGCAAAATGCATTTTAACTGCAAACACTAGGAGTTCCTTAATTCAGCAAAATACAGCAACTCACAGCTATTTGTTGAAGGAAAGTAACATAGCATGCTGGAAAAATGGAATGGGTGAGGCAGAGGATGAGAAGGTGTCTGTGGCGGAGTCTGAACATAAAAAGAGGGCCTGTCCACTGGATCCATATACGCAAATCTTTCCTTTCTGTATAAAGAAAACCCCAAAGGCAATGCTGTGGGAATAGCAAGCCTCATGTCTCCCCTCCTTCGTCTTGCCCTGTCTCTCTGTCCATCAGCTGTGTTATCCTCTCACGGTGCTTGCTTTCACTTTTTGCAGCCTGTCACCACCTAGTAAAAGAGATCTTTATCATTCCAGAGAGGCTTGCAGTCCGCCATCACCGGCTCTCAGGTACACTTTACCCCCATTGGGTTTAAGTCACCTGAGGCAAATATACAAAGGGCAGCCCAAGGTTGCACTAATGCCTTACATGTCTTCTTATCCCCAAATCTGCAGATGATGGTGTCGAGGGCAAGAGGGAGACAGGTGGCCAGGCGCAGGACTCCAAGGAATACTGTGCCTCAGATAAGGACATTGTGGAGGTGGTGAGGACAGAGTACGTGTATACAAGGCCTCCACCCTGGTCCGATGTGCTGCCTACCATCCACATCATCACCCCCACATATAGTCGACCAGTGCAGAAAGCGGAGCTGACACGGCTGGCAAACACCTTCCTCCATGTTCCCAACCTGCACTGGATCCTAGTGGAGGACTCCCAAAGGAGAACGCCTCTTGTTACGCGGCTCCTTCGAGAAACTGGGCTTAACTATACCCACCTCAATGTAGAGACGCCCAGGAACTATAAGCTGCGGGGTGACACTCGGGATCCCAGAATCCCCAGGGGGACCATGCAGAGGAATCTGGCCCTGCGGTGGCTGAGGGAGACCTTCAACGCCAACAGCAGTCAAGCTGGAATCGTCTACTTTGCTGATGATGACAACACATACAGCCTGGAGCTGTTTGAGGAGGTTAGTGCTGCCTTATCACTCACATCCATTTCATAAACTCTCCTTAATTGTAATGAGCTCATTTACCAGCAATGGCATAAGTACTTGGAACAGAAAAGTGAAGAATGAAATATTACACACTGTAAACAAAGTATCATTTTATTAATGCAGGTCATATAGCAATCGTGACAATTAAAGGCACTATAGATAAAATATGGCTCTTTATTGACATCTAGGAGCAGCTGTAGGAAACATACATTTTTTTTTACTTCTTACTTTTTAAAGAAAATTCTCTATTGATATTTCACTTACAAACTCACTCACCTTTACAAACTCTTGGATGAAAAGGTGTCACTCCAATCATGCTAGGAGGAGTGCTAAAACTGTGTAGTTTGTAAGTTGTAAGTTTATTCTCCAAACACTATTTTATTTGTGGGAAAACTGACAGACGGCAAAAACAAAAGAGGACACATTATTATTATTATTATTATATACACAGTATTGTTTGGCCTATATAAAATGTGCTGTGATGAGAGGATATTTGCTGTTACACCAACAGCAAACACTGGCTAGCGCACACACATACCTGAATTAGCTTAATCATACTTTCTTATAGATTGTAGTGTGATTACATTTACAAATGGAAGTCCTGCTCATATTCTAATCACCTTAACATAACTTCTAAACTATTTACAACTTTATGCATAAGCCTAATAATCTAATTCTACCCTATATCGAAACCTGACTTTCGTCTTTTTTGCCAACTCTGCACCACTATCATAAATCCTCAAGCTATGTCTGCCTTTTAAATACTACACCACTGATGTCCACCTGAGTTTCATAAGAACAAACCATGTGTAGAGCAAGCAGTGAGTAATTCAGGGAGCCTGGGAGATTTAACTATTCCCAGTTGAGACACTGAGGTCGGCTGGTTCTGCCTGTTTGGAAAGCTTGAAAGCTCAGCAGCCATTCGTCTAATAGAGGAGTGACCGACATTCATCAATAAATATACATAGGCTGTAGGAAAGATAGAAGTGGCCAATTGCACAATCATATCGTGTCCATGAATTTTGACTGCATGTAAATGTGCATGTTCCTTTTGGAGTTGTATATATTTTTTTTTTAATACGTGTTTTCTTGTGGATCAAGCCTTATAAATTTAGTTCAATATGAAGATACATATGAAGTGGAACATACAGTATATTATTGGGCACTTCCCAGCCACATACTGTACTGTAGGCATCTGTGGTATAAGGAGGGGTTAAACAATCAATTCTTGATAAGTTACTCAAAGCATTTTTTAGCTCTTAACAAGCATAGCCAGTGAGCTGTAACTAGTGGAAAGAAGTTTGGGCATGTAATCAGTACATCTCAGGCCATCCATCTTGACATGAGTTGAATTACCTGAGAGGACACGGTCTGGGTCCTCTGAGTATTAGCCTCAAGTCTTGTTAGCAGTGCAGACAGGGTCCGTAGTAAATGGAGCGCCGGGTATTGACGGGGCCTGTCATTACCTTTCTCTGGGAATCAGCCGAAGTGCTCCGTCTCCCTCTGAGGCTCTCCATCACCTCAAACAGACCTATTTATAGGCCAGAGTAACGGCCCTGAGGGGGAGTAAGAGCAAGAGAGAGAGAGGTGGAGAGGGAGGGAAAGAAAAAGAAAAGGAGAAAAAGAGAAGGTGACAGCCAGATAGACAGAGAGCAGACAGCTGACTGCAACTACAGGATAGTTTGCTGACACCACAGTAAAAATTCAGTAGTTTGCTGACACCATAGTGTCTCAACAGCTTGACAACAGATTATATATAAGTAACTCTTTCAGTGTGGAAACACAGTTAAAAGAGTGATGTGCACTGCTCCATGTGCTAAAAACAGGTATATCATTGTGTCCCGTTTAATCTAAAGTAAGCTAATTCTTTGAGTTTGAGAAATTTCAACTCTTAACTATATAAAACTAGTTTGAGCTTGTTACATACTGACAAACTGTAGCGATAAAACCAAATGAAATATTAGATGACAATGGAAAACAGTAAAAAAAAATTGTAATGTAAATCCTCACAGCTGTTGTAGTTGAAGACCCGAGACAGTTGTAGCCCAGAAAAACATTTTCCCTGAAAGCCAATATGTTATGCTCTGAGCCAAAACATTAAAATTAAATGAAATAATGTCACACACTCAAAATCTGTGCTTATCCTCAATATAATAATTGTGTTTTAGGTTTACAGCTAAATATAAATAAATATAAATAATGTAATACAGCTCCCAGCTTGTGATAATATATATAGGTTGACAGTAATAGAGGTAGTCAATGCAAAAGCAGTTTTCTGAGAGAATGCATCACTTTCATTTAACAGACTATCAACTATGTTTTATCACCGGCATGTTTGGTAAAATCAGGGGCAGCTCCTCAGAAAGTGAATGCGGCTCTTATTCTTCTACCCAAAATGAAAAAAAAAACACCAGAACACTGAATGACTGAAGCAGAGATGGTTGTACAAAAACAGTACAGCTAAATTATTCTGACTCTGCTGGTTTGTCACATTAGATGTCTGTTTTTATCTTCCATGACAGAGAGCAAGAAGACTGCAGTGGCTGGGCACAAAGCTGCCTCATAAATCACTCAGTGTTGTGTATTTTTGTTTTGGAGGAATTCAAAGTGTTACAAGCTTTTATTATGACTTTGTCTTGTCTTTCTTACAAAGATAGACTGTGCAGCAACATTACATGCTGCAAAGTGTCCCTCTATCTCTTAGGATAAATGAAGCATGATAAAATGATCCAAACATATGTTTCTATCACATGAAGGAATAAAGTTATTAATCATGTTTAATTACATTTTCAAAACAAATTCTAGTATGCATATGAAATCATTTCATTGTTGGTGGTGAGCATAAAAATGCTCATTTTTAACCACAAATGTATTTAATATTTTAATTGAAGTTGTCCATTGAAATTATGTAACCCTGTGTCATTTCACCCAGCTTTTTGAGTCATATTTCAGTATGAACAACTAAAGTTTCAACATTTACATCACGCTTTTTCTGCTGACACACTAATTAAGTCTAAAAGTAGGTGGCATTAAAAAGACTTAATTGCTAACCACGCTTGTGCACAGTTCTGTTACAGCTGCAGCAGTAAGGTACAGTACAGAGCAGCAGGAGTTCACCTCAGCTGCCACACACTGACACAGATGCAGAAGACTTCAAATGACTTCTCACAATAGTTTGCAGTTGACAAAAAAAAAAAAAAATCCTGACAGGAATTGTTGTAATTAAACTTCCATCACAGTGCTGCTATGGAGGACATTGCTATTGTTGCCACCTATTCATACGCACAGTCTTACTCACTCTTTCATTCCAGCACCAACACTAACTATTTGTGACTTTGGTACATACTGTCTTTTATTCAATGTACACTTTTTAAATCATTTCTTAATGAAAACTTAAACAATCGACATGATAAATTCATTTCCCAGAGTGACAGTGCATCCCTCTAAATAACTATATGAAATATTGTTATGTTTCCTTCCCAAACCACAAAGCTCTATGCTGCGTCACAATAGTGGCACAACCAAAATACTGAATATACTGTATATTGAAATTATATTAATTTGTGACCTTTAGGGCTGCAACAATCAATTGTTTTCATTATTGATTAATATGCAGATTATTTTTTCAATTGATCACTTAATCCATGAAACATACCTAAAAAATATTTATTTGTCATACGCCTTAGTGTACTGACTTTTTATGACTGACTATGACTTTTTACACCTTTCTATACTATAATAGTATTTTTTTTATGAATTACTATGACTTTTTATTCCTTACTGTACAATGATGTATTTATGCCTTACTATACTATTACTTTTTATGCATTTATATACTATGATGTTTTTATGACATTATTATACTATGACTTTTCTATGCCTTACTATACTATAACTTTTAAACTTACTTATATACTTAATATATGTTAACATTTCAATGACAAAGAAAAGCAGATCTTCTCATTTGAGAGGCTGGAATCAGCAAATATTTTTGTATTTTTTGTCACTAGTTTTGCTTGAAAAATGACTGAAGTATTTTCAAAATAGTTGCCAATAATTTTTTGTTTCATCTCTGATATTCTTAACATATCAACTGATGGTGATGTATTACTGATACAACACCCTACCTTTACTTTAATGTATCTTCAAAAGACACTTCATTTGAAATAGTGTTTGCAAGGAAATTGCAACGTCCATCAGCTTAATTTTGCTTATCAGTTAGAAAAGTACACTTTTAATTAAATAGAATTTATATAATCAAATAGAATTTTAATCAAAATCCCAAAACCTAAATAACTCCAGTACTTTCGTATTGTTTAAATACATAATCCACAGACTCCAGTGGCAGCAATGGGTGACAGTTCTGTTTTATCTTCTGTGCACCCTTAAGGACTGATTACTGTACCTGGATGCCTGCCTTTGTTTCTCTGGTAGAATTTGTGATTTCTTTTCTTTGTATTGCCACTGTTACCACTCTGAAACACGGTCACTTCGTCTCTGTGGGCTTCTCCCTAAGTGGGGCAGGAAACAGAGCTTAAATGCACACATAGGCATGCACAAACAAACCGAAGCAACAACAATAAAAACTCTGCACAAACACATCATATTCATCAGTATGGGGCAAGGAGGAACTTTTCTTGCGTGTTCATTTGTTTGGCTGCTAGCAGAAGAGGGATGATTTGTGCTGCTTTACGCCGGCTGATATTCCCACCAGAAGCAGCAGGCGGAACACTCATTTTCACATTTTCAGTATAGATGGGAAAGTGACAAGCCTCTTGACATTGCCTGCAGAGAGCCTGATTTATGCTTCCTTTTGATTCAAGCCAAACCTGTGTCTGTAAGGGAAGCAGGCAGGTGATGTTTGAGCAAAATGGTGGATAGATTCAGTCAAGGCCTGGCTACAAAATACCTGGCAACAGTTGAGACAGCGTGGAGGATGGTACTTAGAGGAGCTCCTCAGCATCCAACAGCAGTTTATTTTTAACTGAACCCAGGCGTTAATGTAGGAAAAAAACAGTTTTGCCGAAAAACCACATGTAGGACACGTAACGGAGAGAAAAATAATGTAATGAGATGCAGTGTTGGCCAAAAAAAAAACAAAATTCTAGGAGCGCAATCACATGGACACATGCATATAAGTACTTGATCTCTCTTCCATTTCATTAACACCCAGTGCTCATTATGACCTGCCATCCTGCCAAATCTTATCTGGATGCCTGGCACAGTCGTTTTCCCTAAAGCTCAAATCTATGGATTCCCATAAGCCCCCAGCCTGCTTCATGCTGTTCAAACTCTGCTACTCTCTGATCCCCTGAAATGACCACAGAGCAGCTCATCAGATCACACAATCTAACACAGCAGCTCATATGCACCAGGACGTGCCATAAACAAATACGCATATGCAAACTAGGGTGTATATAGAGATGAATATAGACATTTTCTGTATGCATCCAGGCACTGTACCCTATTGATACACATGTTCAATACTGCACATGCGCTTGCACACGCCTTTACTTTAAAAAGACCTTCTATGAGACACCAGCATCATTATTCCTGCTGCATTGGATTTGATTAAATGACTGCTGTTTCTAAACCTTCCACTACGCTCATTATAAAAACTTATCTTTGCAGCAGCTCCTGCAAATGGCACTCACTGAGAGGCAGACAAAGAAAAGGGCGGCAAGATCGTTTGATGTTGGGAGATTAAAGGACAAAAAAAAAAAAAGGAAAAAAAGAGCAGGATGGCAGTGCTCTACCTTGAAGAATCTCCTCAGCCAACCAGCGACCTGAGCCACTTGCTCTAATGGTTTGGCTCCTTCAAACCCTCTTGGCACTGTTCGCATTTACTCCCTTTAAAGATGGTTGTGTGTAATCATCTCATTGTAGGGCAGCTGCTGAACAGTGTGTGTGATCTGCCTTCATCTAACAGTGTGTCAGTTGCACATGGCACAGCAGCTTGGTCAACATTCACCGTCTTTTAGAATGAATAATCACGGCAGCTCTAAAAACCCTCCGTCCATGCTCTGCTGTAACTCTGGCAGCTAATGCTCGAATACTGTGTCTCACTGTCATGTACACTTTTCAGATGACTAATCCGCTCTCTCCTCTCCTCCATTTCTCTTTCTGACTCTCCTGTCGTTAGATGAGATCGACTAGGAAAGTTTCAGTGTGGCCTGTGGCCTTTGTGGGCGGCTTGCGGTACGAGTCCCCCAAGGTCAATGCAGCTGGAAAGGTCTACGGTTGGAAGACGGTGTTCGACCCCCATCGGCCCTTTGCCATCGACATGGCTGGCTTTGCCATCAACCTGAGACTCATCCTCTTCAAGCCACAGGCGTATTTTAAGCTTCGTGGGGTGAAGGGAGGCTACCAGGAGAGTAGTTTGCTCCGGGAACTTGTCACACTCAACGACCTGGAGCCCAAAGCAGCCAATTGCACTAAGGTAATTTACTCTTTTTATGTGTAATCCTGTTAAGCAGCTTGACGGGAGCAGTTAGTAGTTCAGGGATTTGCTAAACTGTGTGTAGATAGTAAAAACTGGTTTTGAAGGAATTAAACTTGCTTTAAGTATTTAGGTAAAAGTAAAAGTACCAATACATGAATGTAAAAATACTTATACTTACACATTATAATCTTAATCGTAAAAAAGTATCTTCAGGAAAATGTAGCTCAAGTATCAAAAGTACAGTTCAAAAATGGACACAGGGACTGATAGATTTACACAACTTAATTTTATTTAATTGTACAGATACGTCAGTATGTAAGCAGAAGTTATTGTGGCCAATGTGGAGCCTTTTTTAACCTCTTTATATACTGTTGGGTAGTAGTCCAGGGTCCCCAACCCAGGGGTCTGGCCCCTCCAATGGATCACAAGATAAATCTGAGGGGTCATGTGATGATTAATCATGTATGAGTTCTGGTACACAAATCTGATTTCATTTAAGCATACAATAACAAGCAGCTACATCTAATCTCTGCTCTTTGTAAGGACATGCCAAACAGCTTGGGAACCACTGGTTTAATCTCTTGTTAGTTTATCATGTGTTTTGGATGTAAAATCTTAATCTGTGAAATAATGAGCAACTATAGCTGAAAAATATATATTGTGGAGAAAAACTGCAACAATATTTTCCTTTTAAATATAGTGGAGTAGAGGTATAAAGAAGCAAAGTAAAGTATCTCAAAATTGCAATTTGCAGAACTCGAGTAAATGTGGCTGTAGCTGGCTGTAAAACCAAATTAAGTCACTGATCAGGAAAACATGACAAATCGTCAGTTGTTGATGCCTCAAACTTACTTGATTCAGCTTCGTGAGCTGGAGGAAAAAAAATCAACACATTCATGAGGCCACTGGTTTGAGCATCATCACATATGTTCCTGTTACTGGGCAGGAAATCAATGTAGTTCCATGGCCTGACTACCATGAAATACATGATGATGTTCCGATCGGTCAGGATGTAAACTAGTGTAAATTTGTTGCTGAAAAGTTGGATATCATTGATTTTATTTCTTGCTCTGCCCACATGCATTTGCACACACACACATACACACACACATACACACTCATACATTTGAGCAGGAGGCTTGAGGGTCGCAGAAGCAGCAGCAACGTTCTGCTCCATGCCCACTCCACCATCCCTGCTTGTGGCCCTTGGTCTGGGTCACTACACTGAGCCTCTCTCTGCGCAAAGAGAAGTCAGCCAGAGGGCTTGAGCTAGCCAGTATCCACCCTGCGATCACCCCTACACACACACACACACACACACACACACACACACACACAGACAAAGAATGAGAGACAGAAAGAAGGGAGAGGAAGGGAGAGAGAGACACTTTCAGCCAGCTTTTTCTCCTGCTCTCCCCTAGCCATTCAGACGGGTAAATGAAAAGAGGGGATTCAGGGAATGGCTGAGAGAGCGGAATTGGAGTTTTTGCGGGGTTGGGGTGGGGGGGTAGGGACATCACACAGATTACAGATGAGCGTGGGGACAGAGAGAAGGGGTGGCAGGGAAGGAGGAAGAAAAAAAAAAGGAAAGTCGTGCATGGGCATCTCTCTTTCTTATAATTTATAACTTCAGATGCCAGGGTGACTATTAACCTCCCCCTACACCTGAGCAAAGTGGGAGTGGGCTCATAGCACATTTCAAACATGCCCTATGCATAATTCATGGATGCCGCTATGGCGAGATGAAAGGAAGAAGGGTTCCGACACAGAGGAGAGAGGGGAAAATGAGCTTGACACTTTCAGTTTTTTTTTTCTCTCCCCTTCCCCTGTTCCCCTTGATATCCTTTTCCTGGATGTTTGTCCAGTCTCTGGGGCCAAATCAACGCAGTATGAAAGCTTGATAGCACAATAGCGAAGAGCTGCTGCGAAGGCAAAAGGCTCACAGATACTGTTTTGAAACATTTTCAGTCGACTGTCATTTGAAGGTAGCCATTATCCTACGGTCAGGAGAGGCCGAGCTGAGAGGACTGTGTCATATTATTATATGTAAGATAACACACTCCTCTTTCCTCCCTTCTAATGCATGGTTCATGCTCAAGTAGCTCTCTACACACAGATAGACCATGTGGCAGTGTGGTGAATGTACCATTGGATCTATGACCGGAATTGAATGTTTTGAAGAACATGAGGCAGAGTAGGAGCTCAAAGGGAGAGCAGACTGAATGAGAGCATTAAGGGAACAGCATGTTACTAATGTTAGTTTGGTTTGTGTTTCCAGATACTTGTTTGGCACACGAGAACGGAGAAGCCTGTCCTTGTGAACGAGGGGAAAAAAGGATTCACAGACCCCAATGTGGAGATTTGACTGTTTTCCCTCAGGTCCCCGGTAAATAATTATGCTTTATAAAGTATGAAATAGCTTCTGGTGAGGTGAACCCCCTTTTCTCCATCAATTTTATTTTTGAATGAAGTGAATTTAGAAGGGGAAATGGAAATGTGATCATTTTCACCTGGTCTCATCTCGTCTGACTACAAAAACAGCAGGTGTTTCTAATATTTCCTAATATCTTGTGCTTTCATTTTTTTTTATGTGCTTTCTGTTAGGTGTAATTACCTCAGATAACTGTGCTTTATTAAATATCACCAATGAAATGAACAGGTTCAGTGAGCATAAATGAAGCCTTAGTGCTCGTTTTCAGCATATCTCAACCCTTTCTGTTGCAGGTGGTTAGCCTTGGACCTGCGGAAGCGGAAATCGCCCAAGTCTCTTGATAAGTGCAACCAGTGCTCTTGTCTTAATCGTCAGAAAAAAAAAGGAAGCAGGGGCCTTTGAAGGAGGATTTAATCCTCTCGACTGAATCTGACATTTTTCAGATATGGACTACAACAGTACAAATGTATCATATTAAAGCACAGATTAGTAAAAGTTGGCGTTTTTTTGTCAGGACTGAAGTGCAGAGGAGACGACATAAAGGACGGTGCGGACAGTCAGGACACTGCACCTTAGGCTGAGGACAATGTAACAAAAGAGACAGCACAACACGAAAGGCATACAGCCAGCGAATTCAACCAAACATGCAGGTTAAAGAATATCCTTCACCTCAAAAAAAGGAAAAAAAACATGGAGGAAATGAAACACATTTTGTCTGGACATGTCTACACATGGTACAGGAGAGAAATTCCTCTTGCTTTTAAGGACATGGCCTACATCATCAGCCTGGATAAAAACTCGACTCCAAGGACAAATATGTCTCATGTGGATTTTCCTTTGAGCAAACACAAACATAGCAAGGGAAGGAATGTTCTTTTGATAACTATGAAATGTTTGCTTTAATTTAATTTAATTGGTTTGGGTGTTTTGCAAGCTCTTGACTTACTTGCTAGTTCAATACTACTGACTCTTACCTACATTTACTCTTGAGTTATCATTGTTCATTTTATAGCATCATTATAAGTCATGTATTTAAGCCACCTGTAAACTTGGAGAGAGACTGCTGTTTTGAGATGTTCCCCTTATCGTGCTCGAGAGCTGAAACGTACATGTACAACAACAAAATCCTAACACTCTTCTTAGCACTTAAAAAAAATACACAAACGATGTTCCTTTGTGGCAACATGTGTAAATAGTAATCCAACATGAGAACAATCAGAGGATTAATGACAATTTTTGACAAAAGCATTGTAATTACTGTATTTATATGTGGAAAAAAAAAGTCTCTTCTCTCCCCGCTCCCAGTGAATTCCTCAGTGACACACGACAAGGCACAGGTTCATGCTAGGTTCAACACGTGGGAAGAGTAATAGCACACCACCACTTTCAATTGGTAATAGAAACTCCAGTTTGTGACACATTCATAAGGCATAGCCAAGAACATCAAGTCAGCTACACGAAAGGCTCACGAACGCTGACCTAATCCTCATGTTAGCTTTCGCATTCAGTGTCATTTCTGAGGTTGTGGGGAAACAGTGTGTCATCTTAGTGAGTTAATTATTTCTATGCACGCTCATATACATGTATGTACACGAGCCACAGGTTAACAAGGGTCCGCTGTTAGTAAAAAAAAAAAAAATATGAGTCGAGAATATGGTTTCACTAGGCTTGACAGTCCCTCTCCTCTCTGAAAAATACACTTTAGATAAAAAAAATTAGATGCTCAGGCTACATCTGCTGACTTTTAGTACAACTCACCTCCCAACAGCTGGTGTAAATTATGAATAATAGATTAAAATAATTTATGCATGGCCCCAAAATATTTTTATTTATTTATTTATTGTTTTTAACAAAAACTTCCACTTATGAAATAAAACAGTACATGCTACTCTGAAGTGACAGCAGACTAGAGAAAAGCACAACAATAGTGAAAGTCTTATTTTCGCTGATGACTTGGAAGCAATGTTGCCATCTTCAGTATTGTGGACTGATGTCGGTATCTCCTGGTTTCTTTTTGTATTAGCATCCATCTGTTGTACATTAACTGGATCAGAGAAGGGAGTCACTGAAGCTCTAACGATAGACATCAGCTGTGACGCTGTACGCCTGAACACTGTAACAAAGTTATTCTACACCTCATATAATAGAATCTCTCCTCTACTTGATAAATCATCCGTCTAGTGCAATACACAGTGGTGGCTCTTATCTAACATTGCCCGGCGGAAGTAGCTGGAGATAATTCAAACACTGAGCCTCTGTACTGGTGCCAGATTATCTCAGTGTACCCCTACCTCCCCACCTCCCCACCCCTCCAAAACACACAACACAAACTACACTGCTGCAGTATGAAAACTTACAAAGACGTTACGGCCTCTTGGGCTCATCAGCCGGAGAAACCGTGTTATTACATATTTCACTTGGAATACGATAAGAAACACATTCAGACAATGGCTGTGTTGTATCTCGCATCAAACTGGCTGTTTTCGTTGACTGCATGATATTAAACTGCACAGGGTTCGGCCATGGAGATCACAGACTGTCTTTGGATTTGTTCTATTCTTCAACTTGCCTCCCATTATTTATTAAAGATCAAATTTAATATATTTATGTATTTATTTCAAGTGTGGATGTGCAATTAAATCATAGCAGTGTTCGCCCTTAAATCTGTATTTTCCAGCTGCTCTCTAAAACAGCATGTGCATATACGTTATACTGTAGACAGGGATTATCATGTAGATCAGTCATAGGTTAGCGATACCAACAAGCAGACACACACACACACACCATCTACTTTACAGCACTGCTGTGGATTTAAGTTCTTCTTGAATGGTTATTATCAGATGTTAATCTAAATGAGTGATGAATCCACCTAAAGTATTTTTTACACTGAAACAAATTTAGAGTTGTAGTCTGAAATGGAAAAACGGCAGCGTGTAAACAACTTAAATTGAACACTTTCCTTTCAAAAAAAAGCTGCATAACTTGTTTTCGTTTTGTGCAAACAAGTTTTCCTGGATGTTGCAGTATATCATTTACTTGTCGAGTGGACCTAAAATCCAGCTTTTCTTCTAATCCTAAGTGTTGCTCTGGTAAAGATGCAGGCAAACAAACGTCATGTGGCGTACAGATCAATATGTGGTTGGATTGGTTAAATAATATTCTGTTACTCCCTATGGTATGTCCTGAAGCAGCAGATCAATCCAAAGGGCTTCACCTTGAAAGTGATGTTATTACAACGTTGTCTGACATCTGATTTGAAATGTCTCTGTTTCCAACAGATGACGCATCGTGCAATATCTAATACTCTAAGAATTAGTCTACTACATATGCATCAACTTTAGCAGTACAGGTTATCCAGTATTTAATGTCAGTGAGCGTTACCCTCTGAGGGCTTCTCTAAGGCACAATACACTTTACACACAAATCCTCTCTTTTCCTCATCCCCACTGTCATCTTTCACAGCCTCATGTGATTCACATTTTATGCATGTGACTCTTAAGGTTGTTTATTTGCCACAGCAGTTCTGTCTCAGAGAAAGATGTATTAGTTGAATCAAGAGAAATAATAAACAACTGAGAAGAATCTCACCTGGTCCCGAGTGTTCTGTCCGGTGGACGTCTTTACACTGTGTGTTGTATGATGTGTGTGTCACATCTGGCCTGTGGGCATGTGTGGAGAGCCTACATGCATGTTGTACACAGCGAACCTTTCATAATTCTACAAATACGTTTAGTAAAATAACACTCATTGTAGAATTCCTTGATATTTTTATAAAGCTTTGACTGGATAGGGTTGCCCCAACAATCCATACAAAGATTTATGCGTCAGGTCGTTCATAAGTCCTAAGTAACAACTAGCTAGTCTCACTGTAGCAAATCACAATCAGGTTGCACCATAAATGCATAAGGAATAGCTTGTTAAAACTTTAGTAATGTATAAATAAGTTAGTTAAGCTAAATAAGCTGGATGGGAAGTTAGCTAGCAGTAACATAACTTTAAAAACATCTTAAGGAGCCAAATGATATAACCTACATGCAAACTCTTCCTAAATGTATGTATGTTTTATTTAAATATACATACATGAGGAAATTTTGTTTTAGCATTAGTAGTATTCATGCAGTTTAAATTGAGGGCAAATGTGCGATTACAGCCTAAACACATATCAGGTTAGCGGAATCATTACACTAATCTTACCAGCGTCATGGTCTATTGTGTAATGTTTTGTAATTCATGCAGTGTGATTGTGAATTATGCTTTAATCGGCTTTTTTGATGTTAGTTTACTAATGTATGGTTGTTCTGATAGATAGCTATATAGCAAAATTTAGTAACAGCTATTCCTATTTAGGAACTACACTATAGTGGGAACCATTTTAATTGAGTGATGAATTCATCTCCACTAAGCAAAACGCTTGGTTAAAACCCGGCTAAGTTTGAACTGCACCTGGTGTAACTGACGCCAGGATTTCAACATCACAGGAAAGCTGACTCCCTATCAATTTATAGATAACCTTTTCGTATAATGTCATTTGCCAAAACCGCCTAGTCTTCAAATGTGACAGCATAGTTTCACAGCAGCATCAATCTTTAAGGGAAATAATTATAGCAACACATACAACAGATGAGTTTCCAGAAAATGATCTTCAAACAAGGCTTTTGAGCTTGACTCCTCTGCAGGAGCTCACAGCATATCATAACAGGGTAAATTTGAAAAGCAATCAGTGATATATCAAACAGGTATGCAAAATAAATAAAGCAGTACTCAAGCTTCCTTGGCCTTGGCTACTGACACAGAAGTCAAACCAGTCTTTATTCACACATTATTTTTATACAACCGGGGAGTAATTTATAAATGAAGTCAGAAGAGGACAGTTTCGAGCACTTTATTATAATCAAGATCATTCTCTGTCACAGCCCCTTGGTCTTCAATTACGCAGTGTATGGGTGGAGGTTAATGATACTGTTGCTAAACTGAATAAAAAGGATTCAACAGAATGTCATATATACAGTCACTTAATGAGAAATGGCTGTGAGGAAGCTGACTACACTGCTGCATCGACATCTTCTGGTAGGACACAAAATGTCATGTTTACTGACGTGTCACTTTTGAGTGCTCCTGGTTGCAGCTGCCGAGTGGACGAAACCCACGGCTGTCGCCTCAATCCTGTCCTCCCCAGTTACTCTCCCATCCTCCTCCTCTCGTCATCCACCCTCCCCTCTGACCTCCTGTCCTCACTGGACATCGACAGCCATGCCGTAGTCAGGGCTGCTGGCGAACTGGATCTTGCCATCTGTTTCCTGCTCTTCAAACACTATGACCTGTGATGAAGCAAAAAAAAAAACACCAGCTTAGCGAGGTCATGAAAGGACAGCGAGAGTGGGTGGTTGAGCACCAATGTTAGTGTATGTACACTCACAGCGAAGAAAACTTGGAAAAGGCAAGAAACGCATAGGTCCGGTAGGTGTAGCTTCAGGCCTTTTCCAGAAAGTGCTGCAGAGGTCAACAACATCAAAGCTACTGTAGCTGCTGACCTGTGATATGCTTTTACTTAGTGGACATGAAGACCACATAACTAAAAGAGCTAGATTCCACTCAAACGACATGTTCTGCCACAGCTGCACAGTCCCTTATTTGTTAATTTGTTATTTCAATGATACAAAACATAACTAGCGGAACTGAAATGTTAATTGATCGTGAGAAAATTAAACAAGTTTCTATTTTGTTAGTTGGTTAATCATTTGAGTCTTTCTTCAAGCAAAAATAAATAAAACATTTGCCTGTTCCCCAGTGAGAAAGGAGGATTTGTTGCTCTGCTCTGTTGTATATAATTGCAAACTGAATATTTTGGGGTTTCACACTGTTGGTCAGACAAAACAAGCCACTTTAAGATGTCACCTTGGGCTCTCTAACCAGTGGTGGGCATTTTTTATGACATTTTATTGACAAAACAACCAACTGATTTATCAATTATTCAGCAGATGAATTGATAATGAAAATAATCATTTGTTGCAGCTCTAATTAGATGTGGCTAAATTTAATTACTATTTCAAGGAGGCCTTAAGGAATTTGGCCGCCATTCAAATTCCGCCATCAGCCGCCATCAAACATGTCATGTACCAACTTTGGCCAAGATTGGATTTAATTGGTTGAAGTGGTGCAAAAAAAAACGTGTGGGAATATAAATGTGCATGTGGATTGTGGATGGACACTTTGATAAAAGTTTCCCCTGAATGGTAGGCTCATGTAAGTGTAGATAAGACAGTACCTGGTTGTCCCCCCTGTGAAGCCAGGGGCCTGGGACATAGAGAGTTTGCTGCGGACCGATGGACCAGTAACGTCCAAGATTCTTGCCGTTGATAAAGATGACGCCTTTAATCCATCCCTGTAAACACAACCAGTTACTGTTCACCATAACAACAGGCGGGTTCACCCAATTAAAGGTTAATGAGTAAAAAAGGAAACGTGTTGATGACTACAAACAACACATGAAAGCCTTCCCTTCTAATATGATGTGCAGCTTGGGCTTAATATGCTGGGTTTCTGTTAATTACAGCTCTTAGCTTCTCTACATCCAGCACTGGAACCGTGAGAAAGTTACAATCTGGATGGAAATGAAAGAAGCACTGGGCTTAATCAATAACTGCATTATGTACAACTGCATAAGAATAGGCTCATCATCACAACATGTTTTTATGCAAAGACCAATTCAAGATCAAGATGGTCTCACTATCAGACTGAATGAAATTTCCATATTTATGTTGTCTTAATATATCCATTGAATTATGAGTGAGCCAGCGCTCAGTGAAGCTTCTCAAAGACATCGTTCTCTGAGGACATAATGAAAATTTTTATAATTTTCAGATGTGTATCAAGAATGAAGTCAAGACTAACTGAGTCAAAAGAGTGACCAAATCATTATAATATTTCAGTTTCTTTGATGGAGGTGTGATAATCAATAATATTAAATAGTACTGTACGTAAATTATCTTGAGACAGATTGATTTCTGTTAAATCAAAAGGAAGTAAAACTTGCCATAAAACTTGACATTCATATCTGATTTATTCTATGCTTTAGCTTGATCTTTATAAACTTTCATTTTCACTGTGAATAAATGAGAGGTTGGGTGAAATAACACAAACGCCAGTCAGTGTATAGTAATGTTATCCAATATTAATATCCCTGTAACAAATACTATCAGTTTGAAGATTTTAATGTTCCATTTTCTGTGTTGAATAAACTTAACGTCTGCTTTTGAGGCTTTAGATTGCAGTGATTTCTGTCTAACTTACAGGGAGTTTGATGAAGGTGTCTTTAGGAAAGCTGTTCACATAGAGTCTTGCCTGGAAGAACCCTGGGAAGGTGGGCCGCTGACGCATAGACGCCCAGTGGCCTGCTGTCTCAAGTCTGTAAGAGGAGAATACATTGCAGAATACAATCCTTACAGTTTATACTTTTACCCATAAATTCCATACTATAAAAGCATAAATTTATCTTGTCTTGACTTTTAGGATGCCTGTTTGTCAGCGGGCAGTATATCATGTCATCCCTACAGCAGTTATTTGCCTGCAGTAAATGTCAAATGAAAGTTTGGACATGCATGACAGGGGAAATATTCAGATTCACTGCGGTTTTGTTTTGGCTATAGGTTATATTTTGCCTCTAAGTGAAAAGAAAAGGTTGCCATGATATAAGACCAAAATTCCCTCCTCGGTTATTTTAGTGTTTATTCATACAGGGCTTCAGGCCTTGACATTTTCAGGATGGTGCTGAGGTAAAGAAGTTACAGTTTTGCAGCACACGCGGAGAGACCTGGAAAATGGATGAAAAATATAACGAGATATTCGACTCCAAACAAATTTAAAGCTCTAAAAAAAAAAACAGAAGGTCAGATATTCCTAGTGACCGTGATGTTAACTATCACTGCAACACAGAGGAGGTCATCAATTTAAGAAAACACCTAAAATGAGGTGTTAATGACACAAAACTCACATGTGATGTTCAAGAAGGCATTATCATCTTGTAAGATGGAAACATCATGAAGGAAATGCATTTGCATTTATACCTTGGGGTGCACTGGGTCCTGCAAAATGACCTTTGATGCTTGGCTGTTGTACTTTCATGTCGGGAAATTACCAGACATAATGAATATTATGATGTAGGTGCCACATTAAAGGTCCCCCACTGCTTTTTTTCATGTGGTGTGGTTTTCATTATTAGTATCCAAAAAGGCAAAATGTTCTTTATCATGTTGGACCTATTGAACATTGCTAACAGTGCAGATCTTAAACGACTCAAACAGTGTAATCTACCTTCTGTACTGCTTATAATTTAGGATGCTTAACATGAGATGCTGAATCAAAAGGCTGTGTTTTGATTCCATCGTGTTCCTACTCTAATTGTGTTAAGCAGGGAGATAATCAGCTGGATTGAATCAGAGGCAAGCTGGTTTAATGACAGAGAAACACAAACAAGGAGGGGAACTGGATAATAATCGAAAGACACAAACCTGTTTACAAAGCCTGGCTTCATATCAAGACTATGAATAATGAAGTCTCGGAGGAGCCGCTTGTTTAACTCGATATCTCCAACCAGACCTGAAAGGTGAGTCAAAGCCGCTCTCAGTTTTTTATAGATCTTAAGACACTGTTAATATGCTTCTCTCAAGGTCTGCAGTGAGAAAGATCATGTGGAAAGACTTGTGCTGACTAGAAAATTTACAAAGCCATCAGTTTGTGGAACAATTTGTACCTTTGCGCTGCTCATCCAGGGTTTTCCCATAATTCACTCTTCCACAGTTCTCCACCAGTAAACTTAGAGTTCTTCTTCCCTTCAGTGGGAAGGGTTGGGGAAAGAAAGAAAGATAAAACATAATAATAATAATATAAAAAAAGATTGAGGTAAATAATCCTTTCATCCGTTCTGATTTGAGTAACTGATCACAGCTGATAGGTTGAATCTGACTATTCAAATTTGTTAAGATAAACATCCATTTGATGATTTGCTGTTGGCTTAATACTCCGGCCTTGCTGCCAAAAACATCTATCAGCATCCCCTGAAGCTTTCACATGCTGCAAGTTGTTAAATATTAACAACTTTATCTTTCTGAAAGAAGCTGGCACCAGACTGGGTCTAAATTACACACATAAGGACACACACACACAAAAGCACACGCATATGGTACCTTTCCATCGGGTAGAGCTAATTCTTGTATCTTATAATCCATAACACCAACAAAATGTTTGTCCACAAAAACCTAACAAGAAAAAGAAAATTAAAAGCAGGAAGACATATTGGAAACCGAAATTAAGCCACATCTGAAAAACATGCAAAAGCCATGCAAAACACATATTTTTAAACTGCATGTGAACGAACTATACATCTGAATGAAATGCATTTGTCTTCTCACTCCATTAAATCTTTTAGCTTTTTTGAGAGCTGAGTGACAATAATAACCAGAGCAACTCATCGCAGACTGAGCTTGTTAATTGTACTCCACAAGTACGGGGGTGTGATTTCTAACAAGCTGATTACAGCTTTCCAAGTGCAAACGTTCTCACAAAGAAAAGTGTAAATGTGTGATTATGAATGGATTACATCTGCGTGTCTGTCTTCCTGTCCTCACCAGTGCTCTGTCTCTGACGTTGTTGTTTGAGTTGATGACTCCTCCACTGGTGATGGTGGTCTCGTACAACGTGTAGCCGTACGACTGACCGTTTTTATTGTTGACGGGGAGATTCTCCATGTTCACCGGCCTCTCTGACTTCAAAGGCTAAAAAAATATGCAAAAGAATAGTTTAAAGGTTTGTGTGTACCTCTAAAGACAGATGATAAATTGTGCTGCTGGAATACATATTTTTAGAGCTGTCTTGTGAAGTGGTTACATAAAGTTTGCTGTGGGGCTGAATGATATGCAAAAACAATCATGTTGTGATCATTTTGACAGACGCGATATGAGTCTCGATTTAAGCGGGAATGGTAATTTTTGCATTGCATTTTCACTAGAAACATTTTTTTCTGGGTTACCAAACATGTAGTGTATATGCTTGTTTGGTACATGTAGAGAATATGATTTGTAGAACTACAGTGCTTCATTTATAATGGTATGTTGTGACACATTATTCCTTTATCAAAAAACTGCTGCTTCTGCAACTTGGTGATTGCTCAGTCACATTGTGATTTCGATTTCAGTCCCAGTTTGCTGTATTTAAGTGAAAACAGAGAATCTCCAAACTGCTCTCAGGGCAGTTGGGATCTCATGATTTCTGCGACACACAATCGCCTCCCTGCAGGACGGCTTCATCCAAAGTGATGATTTATCAAACCTAATGAAGCTCTCCTGTCTGGCGTTCAGAGTAATTCTTTTATTCAGTAAGGTTCGTTTTGCATACCCTTGGGAGGTGCATTATGTGTTCTTCACAACACAATAAACACTCCCTACCATGACACGATTAACCACCTACCTCCAAAACACACAGATACAATATCAAACTCAGACATCCCACTCAGTCTCTCTGAAGAGAAAAACACTCTTTTCAAACGAGGGTGTGTGGCTGGTCAGGGGCAAAGTAATTGTTGCCTCAGAGGGAAGCAAATTGTTGCAACGGGGAGTGAATAATTAATGTTGTAAGCAACTGCCAGACGTGCTACATCTGGTTTGAATATCAATGCCGCTGAAGAGCACGGTGTAAACGGCCAAACTACACTGGTGGACATGAAAGTAAGCAACGCTTGATGAACACAGTGGGGAGAAAATGTCTTGCTCAGGAGTGTTATTCATCTATTTCTCGCCCCTCAGACTTTCTCAGTTTGTTCAGGAGATCAAGCCGCAGCTGCAATCTCACATTCAAATGACCGCAGCCATATATCTACTTGGCCCTGTGATTTTTCAGAGCTTCAAGTTACATTTTTCTATGTTTATATCAAAAAATCTAAAATGCGGTTTGCTTGGGGAGTTTCGTTTATGTATTAGAGGAAGATATGCGACTGCATATCTTACGATTTCTGATCAGTCTGGCCGCTCAACTGAACATGGATACGAAAGTGACACCATGAAACCAGAATTGAGACATGTTGCATTTATCTCAAAATCACTTGTTCAATCCTTTTTAAAGATAAATGTGAAGAAACAATCAGTGCTAACAGGTACAGGGGCGCCAGTGACTACAGTGATTATCTGTGTTATTGTAACCTAATGCTGGGGTTGTGTCTATCACTTATTGATGTTGATTGATTGTAAAAAAAAAAAAAAAAAAAAACTTTGCTAGTGAAGCTGCAAACAAACTATAAACAAATAGTTACTTGTAAGAGGTAGTTAGCAAATTTAATATGTGATAATTAAGGCAAGCATAAATTCTGCAGTGAGTAGGAATATGTGATGAAGAGCTTGTGCTACTGTAACTGTGGCTACAGTAAATACACCTGTCCTCAGGCAGCGACTGTCTCAGGCAATCACAGCTGGGAACTTCATGGACAATGCAAGGCTCTTTGAGCAGGAGACTACATTTTTAAGTAGAACACAGACCACAATAAGGCTTCACATCCACATAATTAACTGCTCATGTTCTTTGAGTTTATTCAATTGGCTTTTATGTGTTAGTTCTGTGTGAAGTATTTTATTTATTACTGTTGTCTGTAAAGAACCTTGTAGCTCTGTTTGGAGCAATGCGACACGGATGATGTTTACTATTTTTGTGCCTGGAATTTTTGGCACTCTCTGTGCGTCTGAAGCTTACCTTGTCAGTGAAATGCAGACTGTCCCACAGAGACAGGTGCTGCTGGATGACAACAGGATGGTATGCTCTCCTCTCCTGGAGAGAGGGCAGTTCAGGGAGAGGTTGGGCTGGAAAACAAGGAGGAAAAATGAGGCTACGTTTCAGTTTGTCTGTCTGTATATCCATTTATTTTTATTTCCTTTATCCTTTATTTACCCAGGGTCCCAAACCAACCTTGAAACAATGTATACATGATTTTGACTATGAAAAATAGAAAGACACCTAGTGTAAACTTTATATGCTTGCATGTGACAAAAACTAAATTTAAGCATAGACAAATTCATCCAGTTAGACTAACCTATTGATGCAGAAAAGGGACTTAGAGACAGAGATTTCTGATCTTAAGAAAAGCTTGGGCTTAAGCAAACCCATACTTGAAATGGCAAACAGGAGCCTGGTTGAAAGCATCGTATCATTTACCATAACAGCTTGGTACAGCAACCTGAGTGTAAAGAGCAAAAACAAGCTCTCCAAAATTGTTAACATTGAACACTGAAGTTGATTGGCAAGTCACAAAAACATCTTTGCACAATATTTTCACAGTGCTGTACACAGGAAGTCTAAACACATAGTTGCAGATACCCCAAACCCACTATACCCACTACAGAGTCTGAACTGCTTCCATCTGGCCGTAGATTCATGGCCCCAAGGGCCAGCCGGAACATATACAAGAAGTCTTTTATTCCCTATGCCATATAGGTATTGAACGCAATGACTGCACCAGGGAACACTTTTTGTTCTCTGGTATTTATTTAACCAATCTGCTGCTGCCTGCTCATTTGCACTATTGTATGTTGTTAATGGTGTGTTGTGTTACGTGGCGTGTATGTACTTTTACTATATTTTGGCAGAAGCCAAAGACAAATTTATACTGAGGTGGATAATAAAGTAAATCAATCAATCAATCAATCAATCAATCAATCAATCAATCAAAAACATTTACCTCTCTAAAAACTACCTCTTTTACCTCTATAAAAACTTACCAAGTGTAAAGAAAACACAAACATTAAAACACTCACCTTTGCAGCTAGACACCTACATAAAGTGAGGATTTCTTCTTCTCCGCAGTGCTGTAATAGACAGAAGTCTTCCTATTCTCCCGCCTGTGAATCACTCAGTACCAACCATAAAAATAACCTGTCCCCTGAAAACTGCTTTTAAGGCTCTTTGGGTGAGCCATTTACCCTCCACAGCAGCATCCAGTTTGTGCTCTGTGTTACAAAAAAGTCTCTTTACAACGATTAACAGTGGTTGCTCATGCCCTCTAACTGCTGTTAAAGGTGTTAAAGCATGCAGAGACACCAGCGGTCCCTCTGGAAAAGGCTTGACAGCATTCCCTTATCACCAAGTGGTAACAGCTGGATCACTTAAGGAAAGCTTGGAGGATAATGGCCAACACCTTCCTCCTAAATGGCTCTCTGAACGCTTACAAGCCAGTGCCTTTGGTACTGTATATAATGTGTTAAATAGAAGAGGGAAACAGACTGCAATGAAAGGCATTCATATGGAGCTATGTCACAGATATGTATGTCTTCCCACAAAAAGGACATATTATCCCGAATTATGCAGATAATCCTTTTCAGACGAGACCGTGGCAATGTGCAGGGCAGGAGAAACATGCTGTTAGGGTTCATACCTGTCATATGACTCTTTTCACAGAAGAACTGATGAGTGTTAATACTTTTGAATGCTGAAATGCTTTAAGATAAACTGGTTACATGAAAAGCGTGCACAGACAGTCGATGCATGTGCAGCTTGTTCAGTATTACATCGTTTTTTGTTTTTTTTTGCCATTTCTGACAGCTTTGACATAATGAGAAAACCCAAAAGCATGTATGTCATAAGTCTATTTTAAGAGCCACGTTGTTGTCAAATATCAGTGTTACACCTTTGACGGATCAGCCTGAATCCATGGCAAGTCATGCAAAAACAACACCACAGGGCAAAGAGTAACTGACACAATGTACACGATTTGACAACCAAACAATAATGAAATATCAAGCTGATCTAATTAAAAAATTAGGTCATGTGTTTGTGGTTGGTATAGAACACAAAGCCTTCTCAGACTCTCTCTCATATCCAGGCCACTGCTCATTGTTCAGCAGACTACAAAACGTAAGGATGAATCACGCGCAGGCAGCCTTTCAAACTATCTTCAATCACCACAACGCTGGATGAATTATTACTTTGTTGTGTTGGATTCAATCCCAGATCGCCAAAAGCTACATTTTCAGTGCTGGCCACAAAAAGCACAAGACTTTCTGCCCTCAACCACAAAAGCCTTGTTTTACAAAGAGAGAAAACTGCATAAGCAATAAACATGATATAAAGCCTAGTGTGTAATTTTCACAATGAATGGTGACTGAGGGCCTTTGACTTGGGCAAAAATCTCACACACATGCACAAACACACAAAAATCCATCTCCAACCCGTGCTTGTAATCATATGCAAAGTTATCCTGCTTTAGCCAACAGAGAACAGGTTCTACAAGGAGAATTAATTTAAATGGGGAGATGAAAGAAAGGGAAAGAAAGAGAGACAGAAGACGTGGGGCCTGTCTCAGCAACAACACATAACACTCACTGTGGTAGTGGCTGAATAAATTCCTCAGAAGATGGTACTTGGTGGTGTAATCCCCAGCCTCGGATAATGGAGCATCGTAATCTGAAAGATAATGCGCTATCAGAACAGCAGGCTCAGGAGCCAGAGAGAGGCAGGGATGCCTCTTAGCATGGCAGATGCTTTCACCGTGTTCCCCTATCACACATCTTGAGACAGCAGTGGCGGGCAGACACACATTTTGGGTTATCTTGACAGAAATTGGAGCCTTTTTTGAGGGACAAAGGTAAGAGGCGTTTAGAGGAGTAAACACATGTATGAAAAGTGCTGAAGGTTAGAGGTGGCCTTCCCTACTGTGGAGCACTTTTCACAACTCTCCTCTTTTCTGAAGAATGAGGTCATTACAATGTTAAGTACCCTAGAGGAGGATATAAAACCCATTGTACCATCTTTAATTTACATTTCTCATGCATTTTATTAGGTAATGAATTCATTACTGTGCACTGCATATTCAAATTTCGAAGCAGTCGAAGGTCAGCGTCTGTGGAGTATGGATGGCGCCATCTACGGGTATCTAACATATCCTAATCATGTTTTCATCTACCTATTGTATCAACATTTATTTCAGCTGGTACATTTTGCATTTTGGTGCTGTATCAATGGGTTTTAACAATAACAATTAAAACCAGTATAAATGCCAGTAATTGTGAATATTATTATTATTGAAATGCAGCGTTGTCTTGAATCTTTAGGGCTTGCTCCTAGCTCGACCCTGACCAGTCAACCCTGTATATACAAATTTCTCTCCTATCTCTTAAAGGTTCTTTTGTTTATTCAAATGTGACAAAATGGTGGTCAAAAACAGAATCATCATACGTACCGTAGCTCGTCACCATAGGTTTAGGTCCTGGCATTCCTAGAGCGAAAGCCCCGTTCATGAAGCCAAAATTTGTCCCTCCATGGAACATGAAGAGGTTGATGGACATGTCCAGTTTAAGGATTTCTGTGACCACAGGTATCATGTCTGTATCAAGTGAATGAAACAAACAAATCCCATTTAATACATAACATGTATAAATTAACTTAATTATTTTGATTTGAAAGGTGTAAAGGCAAAAATAATGAATGTATCTGAAAATAAACATTTTGACCCAAGGGCAACAATATGGAGAAAAAAAATCAATTTGACTTCAGCTTTAACAAGCCAGAGCCACTGTTTCAATAATCCTATTGCCCTCAATTCCACTTCAATTAAAACATGGATGGACCTCAGCCACACATCCTATTACAGGTTACTATAATTCATTATGGGGCACCACTCACACCCATAAAAAATTGCCTACCTCCCTGCTCAAATTAGCTACCTATATTTTGCAGTGAACATGGCAGAGCAAATAATTAAGTATTCAAATTGGACTTCAGCAGTCAAATTGGACTGACTTTAATGATCTGAATCAAGGGCATGAGCCTTAGTGAATAGCAATTGAGCCGGGTGAAAGACAGAGCCGGGCTCGGTTGGTTTCATGGTGGTGGCACTGGCTGTGACCAACTACTGGGTGTGTTGCAGTCTGCAGAGCACTGAACTGTCAAGGACACGAATCCCCTCTGAATATTCCAGTGTTCATTTCATATCTGTGACACTTTCTGCATGGTGAGGGTCTTTTTTTCTATCTCTCTCTTTTCCTTTTCTCTGAGGAGAAAATACATAAAGAAGTGAGACTGTTGGCCCTTTCATTTTCAAAACATTTTTTGTGATGATGTGGATGGCTGCTGGGAATGACTGAGCGTAAAGAGGAGGCTTGAGGCTCTTCGCTGTGTGTTTGAAAGAAGATGCTTCTGACAGCACTTGAGATGGTGATAGCGAGGTGTGTGACTGCCATTAATCTTTACAGTTTTGAAACAGGTGCTATCATTTGTGTCATTAGTGTACATTATAGTAAAAATATCACCCTACCAGCTGTAGCATGTGGACCATGTTATATGGCTGGTATGGTGAATATACTGTACAGTGCACATGAGTTAGCCACTGGCTATTTGAAATGGATATTCCACTAGCACTCTTCATACTTTTATGATCCATACCAACAGCCAGGACAAGGTGAGCCACCATAAATAGCTTATGGCATATGTGTATGTGGCATGTAGCTAAAGCAATTAATGGACTAACTCAATATTAAACGATAACAGAAGTTAAACAGATCCTTTTGAAGATAATTTTTTATTATTTATCAAGCAAAAATGCCAAATAGTCACTAGTTAAAGTTTCTCAAATGAAAACATTTATTGTTTTGATCTGTTTTATATCATTCCAAATAAAATATGTTTGGATTATAAAATGTTAGTAGAACAAAACAAGCAATTTTGAAAAAACCCTGCTCTCTGGGGTTTTGTGAAGGACATTTTCATTTATTCCAATCCATTTATTTTTTTTCTTGGAGAGTAATTGATTAATGAAAAAAAAACAAAAAACAAATGATGAAGAATAGAAATAACTACTAATTCATGAAAATGTTCTCACAAACTACATCTATGTAAGATTTTTTTTTTTTCAAATATGGTGTAATATAGGTGCAGCTTTTGTCCACTGGTAGTAATAGAACAATGTTTTTTAGAATGCATACCTATCTTGTTAACATATGCACAAGGATGCACATGTATGTACAGTAGTTGCAGGTAAATACAAGTACATAAGTACATACTTGTACTTCATTGCGCTTATTTCTACAGTAACAACACGCTTATACTTCCTGTTTCAAGAAACAGTCAGTTCTTTAGGTGGGTCCATTTGAATTAAGAACAATGATACACTCTGCATTTACACATTTCTTTGGTTGTTTTAAGAAAATAAGGTTTTTAGGACCAAGTTGTGAAACTATACTGCCTAACAGTATATAAACTAGCTTCCTCTCAACCAATTACAACAGTAAAAATGCTGCTTAGAAATTGATGTATAATAATAATAATCCAATAATATACAGTATATAACACTATGAGATGGGCATGACTTTTACTTTTGACCTTCTAGTGAATTTTGCTCATAATACTTGTTTTTATTTGAAAAAGATTTTGAATGCAGGACTTCTACTTGTAACTGAATATCGATATGTTCTTGTTTTATTACTTTTATTTAAGCAAAGGATTTGAATCCTTTATCCACTACAGCTTGCGGCTGACGTGATATGCTATCTTTCCAATAGTTTCAAAACTATTTCACTAATCGTCAGTTGGTGCAACACGGAGCCAAGAAATCTAGCAATGCCCTGACAAAGGCCAAGAAGTTCAAGACTGCTAGCATGCGATGATGGATATAAACAATGTAAGTTTCATATCTTTCCCAAAATCTTCTCTGCAAATGTTTTATAAGGAAGTAAATTCATTTAGGCCTCAAGGATACACATAACACAATTAGGTGAGAATGTAAACTTTACTTTACTAAAACTGAACAGGGTTAAGCCTAACATATGTCTTATGCAAGATGTTAGATACTGCAGTAAACATGCAGCCAGTGACTGACTGTTTAACAAATTGTAGCATAAGTAAAGACTAATGGGAAAGCATGCAACTGAAATGTAATTTAATGCAGCCAAGGGCAAGACAATCATAGTGTCTATCTGAGTGTATGTGTAGCAGATGGGTACATGCAGATGCAGAGGAAGTGGGAGGGCATGAGATGAATGTGACTTGTACAAAGTGTAACACCTCATACCTGAGTTCAGTACAGTCAGCGAGAACCAGCAGAGCACATCTTTGAACAATCCTGCACAAGGAAGTGTTTGAAAATCTGGACTCTGAACATCAAATAAATGGCCCACAGACAAGGTGAAGCGGATGAGACACACACTCTGCTTTGTGATACTTGGCTCACAACCTACCAAGCATGAAAAGTATATAAATCTCTGACAAAGCCACAAAACAAGTAGGAAATGACCATATGTTCAGCTGTACATCGCAGCTGCACTGAGTGGGCTCTGTGAAGGAACCATAGTGTTAGAGAGACTGTTTTACACTCAGCTTGGAGAATTTATCTTACACAGCCCCCATAGCAGTGAGTTTGTCCTTATCTTGTCTTTCCCCTGGCACAGAGACTATTTTATTCTCAGCTAAAAAGGTCTGTCTTAAGCCTTTCTTACCCTAAGGCTCTGAGACTCTGTCTTACCCTCAAGATGGTTTTACCTTTAGAGATTCTGTATTGGCTCACAGCACAAAACCTGTCTTACCCCAGTCTCAAATTAGCCAGTACTATCGACCCTCTGTAAAGAAAGAAACTGTTTCACCCTCAACAAAGAGTCCATCAATAGAAATCCTGTCTTACCCTCATGTGAACACTTGTCTTACTCTTCTCAGAATGTCCTGTATGCACCACAAAAAAAATACTGTCTTCCCATCTTAAAGGTGCTGTGTGTAAGTGAACACAGTTTATTGCCAAGAGCTTCAGCCGTATTTAGAGGTTAGAAAACTCCCTCTGATCAGCTCTACTTCTACATTCTCTCATGCTGAGCTGATGGCAGACTGGACGCTACAGTGACTCACCATCACAAAATGGTCGAACAGGCCGGGGCTAGCTGGTTAGCATGCTAATTCAACAAAATAAATAATAGAAGCATGTTTGATGCTGAATTTGCAAAGTTTATTCTGGACTGGAACGTAAACAGCTGTTAATGCTAACATGGCTATGTAGCCACAGCAAAAACATACATATAGCACCTTTAAGTGTTTCTTAGCTTTTTCACAGCGAAGTAAATCTTACCCTCAGCTGCATACACATGATGAAGGTCTCCCCACAGATCGAACCAGCCAGACCAGTACTCCATCACCATCTTAGGCTTCTGAGGCTGGGGAAAGAAAAAATGGCTTGGTGTTACAGCAGTTTTGAGAAGACACACACACACACACACGTTAAATACAAAATACATCTGCATGACCTTTCAGTTTCTTTGTGTAACTATCTTATTGCACTGGCACAAACCATGAATAAATAGTTTTAAATATATTCTTTCAGGTCTCCAGCTTTTCCTGTTAAAATAGGTAAGTAGCCCTAAATTTTCATGTGGATATATATGGACAGTTTCTTTTTTTATTATATTGCATAAATCTACAAGCATATATGGAAAAGCAGTAGGCAGTTGAACACAAATGAGACTCACTTGTATTTCATCCAGATACTTGATGTCATCTGGGTTCAGTTTCTGAAAATTGATGGTTTGTAGTACTTCAGACAAAAAAACAGAGATAGAAAACAGAAAAAATTACAAACAAATTCAAACTGATATAAAATTATGAGATACGTTCAAGGTTCTTTGTTGGCTAAATACAATTTATGGAATGATTACTGTTTAAAGAAACCATTCCAACACTCACAAGCTTTTGTACTTTAATGAACTATTACTAGTTCCACATAGCACATGTGGTGTCCACATGAAACCTAATTATTCTTTAATTTTAGAAGCTAAAAGGTTTTAGTATCATTTTCTACAGTGTGTTCACATTGCCATGTACTGCATATAACATGCAAACAACATGAAATAAATACGTACAATTTATAAAAATGATTTCAGAGATACTTTTGAACATTATATGAATTCCCTGAGGAGGGTTCATCATAAAAATGGAACATAACCTGGTTTAGCCTGCACTGTAATCATGTGAATGATGAGTGCATTGTTTGCAGTGACAATAAAGAAAACTTCAAATCGCAGCAACCTTATTGCGAATTTAATATAATGGTAATTAATGCATCTTCATTAAAGCAGTATACATGCAGAAGAATAGAAAATGAGAGAAAAATAATGTATTTTCTGGCACCACAATATTTATGACAGTGTACATTAAAAAATAACAGCTTTTTGGTACAGTACACAGAATCCTTTGTGCATAGAATCTGGTTCTGAACTGCAGCTGCCTGACACTGGGCCACCCTTGCCTCACCTCTTGTCTTTGTGTGTGAAAACACTACACACCAACCACCTTATTGAATATGTGTGTGTGCTAGTCTGGGTGTGTGTGTGTGTGTGTGTGTGTGTGTGTGTGTGTGTGCACAAGTTTGTTTGTCTGTCAGCCTGTCTGACAATACCTCCTTTCACTCCTCCAAGCTTTAGTCCTGCCTTGTTGTCTGAGGTCAGCAGCAGCTCTGTGATGCCCCTTGACAATAACGCCTGGAAAGAAAGGGGATTATGGAGGCAACTAAACAAAACAATGGAGGTTCTTTCAGAAATGTAATTGTTGAATTTTACTGAAACAAAACAAGGAGAGTGAGTGAATAAAGGACAGCAGGGAGAACAATGTAAAAAAGTGTATTTATTCACTCTCATCTAAGATAATAATAATTTACAGTTTTGTTTCTTACCTCTTTGATAAATGGCATGTATTCTTTATCTTGTGCGTAGGAGCCATATTCATTCTCCACTTGAACTGCGATAATTGGGCCACCTTTGGAGTACTGCACATTAATTAGCCAGTGAATAGAGGACACACATTAAGGCTTGGCACCAGCTCCTCAACAATCCTACCTACCCTCAATGCATCTGACTTTTAAAAACACTGTGAAATGGAAATCAGAGCTTGTTCAGTGTTGTGTTAGGGAGCTGATACAAAGAAAATATGACTGAGAAGACACAAGTTGAACAATTCAAGTGCATATGGTGCACTGCGTCGCTAACAATGGTTACCATATGGTCAGCAGCAGCTAGTTATTGCCTAATATTTTAGCAGGTGGTGACAAAAATAATGCATACAAGAAAAATAAATTATTGTAGATGCAAATTCTATCATAAAAATAGTTTAATCTTTGGATTAGGATTGAACTGCATGAATTTGCTAAAAACACAAATCAACAGAAATCTGTATGCACAAAATGAAATGGCTTTTTTATTTAGCTAATGTATTTCTTATATTTTGTGCTTCAGTCCAGTTCCTTTTCAATCTGTTTCGATAGTGCTAAAATGGAAAGTACCTGATGCGGAACTACTTTCTTGATGAGTTGATTAAAGAAGGAGTTGACTGCATTAGTAAATCCGGGGTAAGTTGTTCTCAGTTTCATGTTTTGATCACGTAGCAGCCAACTGAAAAGAAATCATGACAAAAACCTTTTGTAAATTTCTAAAAAGGAAACATATCAAACAAGTTCCTCAAAATACTGTGCTGTGAACTCTCTTTAGGTTTTTAACTATCAAAGATAATCACACCAACCTAAGCATGACTATCATAAAATGCGATGCAGAGGAAATCATGCTTCACCGTGTGCCCCTAGAAACACTCTGTTTTGATGATTATCAAATAAACATTACCTCAACCTCACATAACCTTAAAGCAAAACTACTCCAAAAATACCTACTTCTAGTTTATTTTTCCCTTCAACAATTACCCCCATTATCTGTCTGAATCTATGTTGATTACAGCACTAAATGAATTCATCCTTTCTGGGAGATGTTCCTGTCAGATTTAATTACGGTTCACTCTAATACCTCACCAGAAATCTGGTAAATCAGCAGTAACTTTCATCTGAGTAACAGTTGTGTAAAATGTATATGATCTACAGTGTATCCTCTATACTATATGCAAAGCCATGTTGTCTTTGCATTATATACTGTATGTAAAACTTCAATCTCACCCAGACAAATTGCTTGTTTTACAGTATGTAGCAACCAATCTGGTGAACCTGGCCAAAGAGATGACAGCACACTTGAAATAATTCACAAAACTATACCATGAATTATTTCCAAGAGTTTAATGGATTTAGCCTGCAGCAAAGATACCACTTACTAACAGATTACCTGACTGAACAATTCATTTCCAAGCCAATTTAAGGGATTAACTCGGCACCCCATTGGCTATTATGAGACAATGCATTTCATTGTTACTATGGCGGTAAGGCAGATACAAAATATCTGCAAAGGTAACGTGTAATTACAGCTCTGTGATCTTTACCTTGGTAGTCCACCTAAATCCCACTCAGCACAGATGTAGGGCCCTGGACGCAGAATCACCCATAGGCCAAAGCTTCCTGCAAGGCGGAGGTAGGCTCTGAGAGGACACAAAATGTACAAAGGGAGCTCTCCTTACGGTCTATTTATTATCTGTGCAATCAAATTAAAATATTTAATACAGCAAGTATAAATTAGGGACAGATAATAATATTCAGTTCAAAATGTTAGGTAAAGCAAATGGCAAATGATAAAATACTTCACACTTTTTTTTTCGTTTTAAGATCCCATTTTTTTAGAGAATGTCTTGTTGGTGCAGTAGACATGCCAGTAATCAGAACATTCAATGGACCAATGCTCTCATAATCAATAAATCAACAATCAGTGACACTGATAGTGCACAGCTACTTAATCAGATGCATTTCATGAGGGTAAATGTACACCCTCTTAGTAGTATCAAATGATTCAAGACTGTGGAAAGCTACGGCTTTCTGCAGAGCAACAATGCCATCTGCAGGAGTTCACCTGCTCTCCAACAGAATTGAATGAATTCCCTGCAAGTCTTTCCTCCATCATTCCTTACTCTAAATCCAGGTGATCCTCAAAGTTGAACACCCCTCGCTCAGGCTCATGCAGGTTCCATGGCACATATCTGAAAAAAGAAATATAAAAGCTGGTGTATATTATTGCCTGCTTTGCTTTTAGAAATGTAATATCCTCATGTTTTCTTACAAAAGTAGTTTATAAAACTGACTTGTGAATTTTGTCTGTTCTACTTTGCTTTACTCAGATTTTATGTGATCTGTGCATAATCTGATGTATAACAAATATCTTATGCTGGTCATTCTAGTGTTTTGAAGATTGGTACATTCAACCAGCAGGGAGTTGCAGTGGGAGCGTACGTTGTGAGAGTATTGAGGCCACAGGCCTTCATCTTCAGCAGCCTGTCCTCCCAGTAGGCTCTGGGGACGCGGAAGTAATGGATGGAGCCTCCCAGGATGCAGAAAGGTTTTCTCTCCAGAGTGAACTGAGACGAGTTGGCCCTCAGACCCTCCAAGCGACTCATTCTTCTAGTCTCAGGGTGATTCCTGAGGGGCAAAGTACAATTCACAACTGAAAAAGCACTTGTTGAACTAATGCAACTGGATTAGAGACTATGAAGACGTTTGAGACATATTTTTCTGATGGGAAGCAAAGATTCCCTTTGAGCTAAAGACCATCTGCACCTCAGAAATCTCCTTGTGGTGGCAAAATGTAGCTGTTATGCCGGGTGTGTTTCTCGTGTCTTATCACTGCATTTGAATGTAATCAGACCAGGACACGCATAACCTTTGAACAGTGGTAGGTGTGAGCCTTCTGCTAAAAAAACATGTCAGGTTGAATTATTATTACACAGATTATCCTGTGTTTCTACTCTGTTCATTATGTTACGGTGCTCTCCTCTACTGTCCATGCCTATGTACAACATTAGCATGATCTCATCATCCTGAGCAAAAGAAAATATTTGAATTGAGACTTGCATGGTGAGTTGAAACACATCTCACCACGTTGGTACTGAGCAGTTAAACTTTATCAAGTTCGATGTCCACAGGCCAGCAGGTGAACCAGGTGAAAGTTCACAGGTAACTCAGGTGGTTTCTTTGCATAGGAGCTGTGTGCTAACTGCTGAATATAGACCAAGTAACAACACTAGAGCAGACAAGGCAGTTGACATAGGCTTGGCCGTAACTAACTTGCTGTTAACATTTCAAGTGTTAGTGGGCGGGGTATGCACCCAGAAATGCATCTTCGTGCATGGCTCATTATGAGTTGATGATTAAGTTAGATATGGACGTTAACTGGTTAAGAGTTTGTCTTACCTTGTAAACTGATAAAAAATGATGGCTCCGACAGCAATACAAAGCAGGAGGAAATATCTTTGCTTTAGGGACAGACGAACACCAAACACCGATGAGCTTTCCATTGGTAGTTACAACAATTCACTGACAGTTGCGCCTAGTACGTTTCTTCTGATAACGCGACTTAAACCGCATAGCAACGGTCGTTTTAATGAGAACGTCCCTCTTTCTTCCAGTCTGGTTGACCCTGTACAGTCCAGTTAAACCAGTCTGTCACATCACAAAACATGTCAAAAATGAAGTTGAGTTACCCCATATTAACCTAACAACAGGATAATCGTACTTCCGGGATTAATCATTCAAAAAACAAAGCGCAATCTACGAAAAAAAAGTTAGACTTTCTTTCCTGTTGTGGTAGCTAATGTAACCAACATTTTTAGAAGAAGCTAAAGATAGTTGTCTAAAAGTACAGCAACACGCGACTGTCACTGCACCGCTGTCCGCGTTTAGGGACCGTCAACGAAATACGATGCTTAAAGAAAACATGAAAACAGTCAACACTTGCCCTATTTCTTTTTCTGTTTAATTTAAAACGATCCCTGCTACCAGCAAATTACCACTGCCAAAAATGCTCTCCATATATAACATATTTTATGTTTTATAGAACTGTTTTCTCTCTGCCCAATTTCTTTTTTTGCAGGGCCCTTAATCTAGGTTTTGTCTTTTTATCTTATTAATAATCATAAAATGTATTGAGATGCTTTCAGAGGCTTATAAAAATAAAAACCTCAGCAATATTCTAACTAGGACAGAGAGGATAAATAAACAAACAATAGATGAATAATATGAAACACAGGCATACATTCTCACACAGAGACGCACACAGATACACACTTATTCATGCTCACACATTAATTTATGACCACAGTTTCACACGGTCCCTTAGGCTCTGACTAAACTAAACCACTAGAGGGCATTAGTAGACCCCAGTCAGTAACTGTAAACTATACCATGAAGTCACATTACTCTGTACAATACAGTGCAATGCAATGTAATTCCTCCCTTCTCTGACTGAGTGCCACAGAGAGTGAGAGACAGACAGAGAGAGAGAGAGAGACAGAGCACTATTATATTTTTGTTGTGAAACAACAATAGTTTCCCTTATCCACAGAGTTTGAGGCCTCCCAGCACCGTCCTCCTTTCAAACACTCTCTGGTAAGCTAAGCTTCAAGGTTCAGTTTTGACAGTGTGTGTTTTTGATGTTTGATGTTTTTTCTGTAGGCTAATTCTGCATTTGGGACTTTCATGATAAGTCTTCCTAAGGTTTGGCTTTTATTGTGCTTTTTAAAGTCAATTTATTTATTTTATGCAACGAGTGTTCATACTATCACGGATTTAGCATTTGAAGTAGCCTAAATGTTTCTTTTACGTTTGTACACTTTGAATATAATCATCCAACACAGTCGACCTGTTTCACAGAATAGACTTTTTTTCTTTTATTTTATGTAAAAGTTCCCCACTAGACACCACCCTGAAGTGAGGAGAATGAGCCGCTTGGAGGGACTGAGGGACCACTCGTCTCAGTTCACTTTGGAGGGAGAGCCCTTTCTCATCCTGGGAGGCTCCATCCATTACTTCCGTGTCCCCAGAGCCTACTGGGAGGATCGGCTGCTGAAGATGAAGGCCTGTGGCCTCAATACTCTCACAACGTAGGCTCCCACTGCAACTTGACTATCGCTCATATTGCACGATTTTCACTGTTCTTCTACTGGAGGAGGTCAAACACAAATCAAATCGAATGTGTTTGTATAAAATGCCTTATTAAATAGTTCACCTTATGATGTAAAAGAACTGACCCAAATGGAATTTACAAGCCACAATTATTTATAAGCTATAAAGAATCATTTTCTTGCTTTTGTTTTTCAGATATGTGCCATGGAACCTGCACGAGTCTGAGAGAGGAACATTCAACTTTCAGGATCAGCTGGACCTTAGGTAAGGCGTCCTTCATCTTTTTTTCCTCTTTGTAGAATTACTAAATTTTATGTTATGAATGATTTTTCTTTTTGTAAATTAAGCAGAAGGTTCCTGTCCTTTTCTCAGGGCTTATGTCAGTTTAGCAGCAGAGTTGGGTCTCTGGGTCATCCTGCGTCCTGGGCCTTACATATGCGCTGAATGGGATTTGGGCGGGTTACCTAGGTAACACCATTTGGTCATTATTTAAAAATACAGCCATAGACTGTATGAGCAGTATGCCATCACAGTTGTTCTCATGTTTTATTTCAGCTGGTTGTTACAAGACAAAGACATGCAGCTGAGGACAACTTATCCTGGATTTGTAGATGCTGTCAACCTCTACTTTGACAAGCTTGTCTCAGTTATCAAACCTCTGATGGTGAATCCAACTCACTGTTTTCACTATATCTTATATTGTTTCTAGAATAATAGAGGAATATTTTATCATTGAGGAAGACATATATTTTTTCCTTTTTCCTTTTTTTAAGTTTGAAGAGGGAGGCCCAATCATTGCAGTGCAAGTTGAGAACGAGTATGGATCATATGCAAAAGATGAGAAATACATGGCATTTATAAAGAATGTGAGTTTATCAATTTCTTTCTTTGTGATGTGTTACATCAAAGTGTAGATAAGTTAGCATCTTTCTTGTATGTAACATCTTCTTCTTCCTTTGACTGAAGTGTCTCCAGGCCAGAGGGATCAATGAGCTCCTGCTGACTTCAGACAACTGGGAGGGCTTGAGATTTGGAGGAGTGGAGGGAGGTAATGAAGTTATCAGAAGTAGCCCTTCAGTTAAAAAGAAAATAAAAGAATACAAAATTTATTTTTTCCTTTGATACTATATGATGTTAGAGGATATTGTATCTTGCTCATTTCAGTTCTAAAAACAATAAATCTTCAGAGACTGTCATTTGGAGCGATCCAGCACTTGGCTGACATGCAGGTAACTGAATGTAACATGCATTAGTTATTTTTTTGCATATGTAAGAGCATCAACCAACAGTCAAAAGGGAAAATAATAGCCTCTGATAGTAGACAGCAAGATATGTATTTAATACAGGCATGTGTGCTGTTCTGTGTAGCCCCAGAAACCTCTAATGGTGATGGAGTACTGGTCTGGGTGGTTTGATGTCTGGGGGGAGAATCACCATGTCTTCCATGCTGTGGGTATGGAAACACTTCAGCAGTTGTTTCTCCAGCAATAAAGTATAATTTATAATTCATTTCAGACAGAGACAGAGAAGAGCATTACTACCTGACTTAACTCCTTCATTACTGCATATTGCTCTTTGGCTCATGTGTTTACGTATTAAATACTGTAGGAAGCATTGTACCGAGTGATTTGTGTGCTTCCCCTCAACAGACATGCTAGCTGTGGTGTCAGAGATCCTGGAGCGAGGTGTTTCCATCAATCTGTACATGTTTCATGGTGGAACCAGCTTTGGCTTCATGAATGGAGCGATGGACTTTGGCGCCTACAGACCTCAGGTCACCAGTTATGGTTGGTAGGAAACATCTTTTTCCATTAGAGCTCAGAGACCAAAGAACAAAGAGTGTCCCCTAAACAAATGCATTGCTTCATACTGTTTTTGTAAATGTTGACATTGCAGATTATGACGCTCCTTTATCTGAGGCTGGAGATTGCACCCCAAAATATCAACTGTTGAGGACTTTATTCAGCCAGTACCACTGTAAGTTCCTTTTTAAGTATCCACATGTATTGATTTCATGACAAAAATTTTATGACAAGCCATATACACCAAGCTGTTCAATTGATGACTTCATTACCCTGAGTAATTGAGTCTTTCATAATTGGACCTTAATTAAATGTTTCTGCTAACTCGTGTTCCAGCTGAGCCTCTGCCTGAAGTGCCCCCTCCTCAGGAGCGAAGAGCATACGACCCGGCTGTCATCCAGCAGCACCTGTCACTGTGGGACAGCCTGCACTTCACCGACAAGGTAAGATAGAGATACCGAGCACCTGTCTGGCGTGACGGTTGATTCTGTAATCTACTGAAGGGAAAATGTTGTATTCAAACTCCAACTAGGCCATACTGTCACTACTGGGATGAGAGCAAAATGTAAGATGGTGGTGACCCTCAGACAGACATCAGACACGTGGGCTGTTAACAATGTTATCAGCTGGTGTGTCTGCTGCTGTGTCTCCACATGTCTGGAGATGTAGCAACATGCTGTTTATGCTCAAGACAGATGTCACACACCTGGCAGCTCAGATTTGGTCATGTTCCAAGGTGTCAACACACCAAGAAGTATCTGTCATATGCTATTTGGTCAACTCTCTTTTTCCACTTGCAGTGTCATGCATGCATATATATCTTGTGCAATTTGATTCAGTGACAATACAAACCCAGCTCTGTAACTGCATCTTGGACCTCCCTCTAAAACTACACAGATAATGATTTAACCTCACGCCACTGTTTTCAGATGTCTGATCTTTAGCATGTTCTGCTAGATTCCTCTATCTAATATGTTGGGTTGTTTGACTGTTCATCCAGCCATACAGGTCAGAGAGGCCAGTGAACATGGAGAGTCTACCTGTCAACAATAGCAACGGTCAGTCGTATGGTTACACACTGTATGAAACCACCATCAGCAGTGGAGGAACCCTCAACTCCAGGAACAACATCAGAGATAGAGCATTGGTGAGGACATACAGCTCGACCCAGAGACAGACACACAGACTGTTCATACATAATGTTTCATAATACCTTTTCTAAGGCTATACATGTAATCCTGTCATTGTGACTTTTAATTTTCTCTATAGGTTTTTGTGGACAAACAATGTGTAGGTAGTTTGGACAACAAGACTCATGAGCTGACCCTCCCTGATGGAAAGGTAATGTTATTATTTCTGTTCTTTTCTGTACACGACATGCTCCGTTCCTTTAGAGGAACTTACAACAAAATGTGATTCTGAGAAGCTGTACTTGGGGATCCTATTCAAACAAGCAGAGAAATAGTTTGTCTCATTGTGATCACTTTTCTTTGTTCAATAACTTTCCAAATGACTATCGTGTTTTGTGCATTAAAGGGAGAAAGGATGTTGAGCTTACTCGTGGAGAACTGTGGAAGAGTGAACTACGGGAAAGCTCTGGATGAACAACGCAAAGGTATTCTACCTTCACTCAGCAGCGTAATGTGTTTTGCCTCATTGGTTTGTAGCTTTTACACCAGTTCAGTCATCTGAATCTATATACTAGCCACTGTGCATTTCTTATGTATACTATGGAAGTGAGCATTACAACATTGCTCAAGCCAATGGAAATATCATAACAGTTCAGATCATGTTGCTTGGGCACTGAAAAATCTATTCAGTTCACTCAGACAAATAAAATCACTGCAGCTGCAGAAACTTTCTTATTTCCCTTTTTGTGTTTTGTTTTACACCACAACCATGCAGTATATATAGGATAGAGCACACTAAAAAGCATGTGTCTGTGTACTGTGTTTTGTCTGCTAGTACTGCATGTCTGCATCTCATATTTTCCCCTCATATTAGGTATTGTGGGAGACATTCTGTTGAATCACAGCCCCCTGCGAGGATTTACCATCTTCTGTTTAGATATGAAGCCAGGCTTTATGAAAAGGTTGGTTATCTAAACTTAATTTTCAATACTGTGAAAATTACTACTAGACCTCTTCATGGACACTTATAGACAGTTCCTCATTTTAAATGAAAGGGTGGTCTCACCCTAAAATATCTTTCACACCACATAATGTCAGACTGATTTTAGTTTCACATGTTTACAGTCAGTGTTTCAAATGATTGTTCAATCTTGTTTCAGATTAATAAATTCAGGTCAATGGAAGTCTGACCTCAAGTCGCCCTCCGTTCCAGGGTTTTTCCAGGCCAGGCTCTATGTGGATGGGCCTCCCAGAGACACCTTCATTATACTCCCTGTGAGTAAAACAAACAAAAAATGGTTATGCCGTAAAACAGTTTGCAAACTCACATTCCACATTATTATTTTATTGATCGTCCATCCACAGGGTTGGGGTAAAGGAGCTGTGTTTGTCAATGGACAGAACCTTGGACGCCACTGGTTCATTGGTCCTCAGCATTTCCTTTACCTCCCAGGACCTTGGCTCAGAAGTGGAGAGAATCAGGTAAACCCCTGTTGGAACACGTGGTGTTTAACAGCAGTTGAGTTCACCTCTGCTTTTTATTTTTCTTTAGATAATCTGTAACAACCTTTTGTGTGTTTTATGTTCTCTTGCAGATCGTTGTTTTTGAGGAACAAAAAGCGGATGACAAAATACTGTTTGCTGAAAATCCTGATCATGGAAAGACAATTGATGTTTACAAACTCCCCTTTTGCACATTGCTGTGAAAATAATGTAAAGCAACACACATGCTTTTTCAAACATACACGCGCGCGCGCGCGCGCGCACACACACACACACACACACACACACACACACACACACACACACACACACACTCACACACATAGGGTCACAGTTTCTTGAGACTAGCGGTTACTGTCAGTAATTCAAATAGCCTACCCATACAATTAATTCACTAACCATAACATTTTCAGAAGCTATGCAGTATGTTTAATTTTATATTTTAAAGGTTTAGTGAAATGTTACATTTTGCCATTGATTCCGGTGCATTATGTCTTTTTTCGCAAAATTAATAAATTAAACATCAACACCTTCGGATTTCTTTTGTTTTCTCATTTCATTGTGAACTTTGCTCTGATTAAATATCGCAGTTTGAACCTTTGACAGCGTGACACACCCTCACGGCTTCTCATTGGACCAAAGGCTTGTCTATTACTGAAGCGACACCTGACCGACACACAACTTTGTCTGTTAATATCAAAGCCTAGTGGCCGGAAAGAAAGACGTCTTTACCTTCACAATAAAGGGCTAACATTTGTTAGACTGAAAAATGTAGAGAAAATTCCCGGTACACAATATTGACATAATAGTCATATTTTATCATTTTTTTGAAAACATGAATATCTATATACATGTGTTCATGTCATTGTGAATATATTCAGTGAAAATGTAATATATATATTTATTTTGAAAATTATAGCCGGATGTTTCACTTGTAGTTCTAGCTAACTTGACCTGTAAATATATACGCTATCCGCTGATGTTCCTGTGTTGGCACAACAATTGCGGAAAGAGCGCTCGGTCATTTTCAACTTGCAGAAGAGCCGACTACATGCCCTTCAAAGCCTCTGTTCAGGATATTTATACCAGTAAATTTCACAGTAAATGTACTGATAAAAAATACGACCTTTTGAAATGGTTGTATAGCAGTTGTAGGAGCAGCTCCACAGTATCTTAGCCTAGCTTGAACCGGAGAGCTGCTGAACTGGACGAGTTAAGAGTAGGTTTGGATATTAAGTTAAGCTAAGTTGGGTTTTTACAACTAAAGGTTTGCTTCAGCATCCTAATATGGAGTCATTTGGAACCGTTGGCACAGTTCTTGGATGCTCTGCGGGCATTGCGGTGTGTGGGCTTGTGTTTGCAGCCTACAAACTTGGCATACTCTACCAGTTGTTTCACAAGGTAGGTTTTTTTAACATGCATATTTTTCTATTCCTTTACTCTACATGCATTATATTGTATAGCAGTATGTTGAACAGATGAGTCATAGCAAATACCCTTGCATCCTTTACTCCCACCTGTGCTTTGTGGGTTGTTAAAGGTGAAAGGTAAGCTGGGCTCATTAATGTAAACTTTGACCAGCCCTGTGGTTTTCCAGCACAAAGGCTATCACAACACTCGGGCTGTTAGTGGGATTGCACAAAAGCCAGAGGCACATCACCACTGCAAGCCTGACAATATGTGGTTATTGTGAAATATGAGAGGCCAGTAGAGTGAAGAGATGGTGTGACAGGTGACCTCCAGAGGGGCTATCACCTCACACTGATAGTTGATTATCTATGAAAGAGCTTTTTTTCTACTTTACCAAATTGCTTATTCTATGAAATCAGTGAAATAACAGGAATGATCCCAATACTCTGTTCACTGGATTAACTTTTATTCTGTCCTCTCACTTCTTTCAGACTGAAATACAAAGTCCACGGCATGGTGGCGAAAGTGTGGCAGAGGTCCTCCGTGCCCATGGGGTCAAGTATGTTTTCACTCTTGTTGGTGGACACATTTCGCCCATCCTGGTGGCCTGCGAGAAGGTCGGCATCCGCATCGTGGACACCAGACACGAGGCCACTGCTGTCTTCGCTGCTGATGCTGTGGCAAGACTCTCAGGTGCAGATTTATGTTACCAGAATAGACGTATCGACATATATGAATCTAAATACGTGACCCTCAGTCTTATTTGAGCTCATATTATGTTGCCAGCAGTTTTGTGGAATAAATGAATTGGGTGTGTTGTAGCCATGTTAAAGTGTGTTTTGCTAGAGGGCTTTCCCACTGCAAACAATATGAGAGGGGTATCTAACAGTGTTGATAGAGGCTGGATTACATTTAGGTCTGCCAGTGTTGTGACCCTGGTGTTTCAAATAGTTTGGCATAGCAATGGGTTTAGATAGAACTGTCTGAATGTCTTATATATTGGGCTGACTGATTCATGAGTGTATTTTTGGGGCTAGTTGATAGCTACTATGATTGTATTTCCTCCAGGCACTGTTGGTGTAGCAGCGGTAACTGCCGGCCCAGGCCTCACTAACACAGTTACAGCAGTGAAGAACGCTCAGATGGCTGAATCTCCATTGCTCCTCATAGGGGGAGCTGCTGGTACACTACTGCAGGTGAAGTGGATTCAAATACTGATCCAAATATGATGTGAATGTGTAGGTAAAATAAAGTAACAGAACAAAACAATTGTCAGTTTGGAGCAGTGGGTTCAGCTGCTGTCAGTCACAGTGTACAATAAAGTGTGTTATACTTAAACTGTTCTCAGCTTAGGTTTCTAACTTCTCTGTCAACTGTATTTGTGGTACAGGGCAGAGGAGCGCTGCAAGATATCGACCAGATGTCTCTGTTCAAGCCGCTGTGTAAGTTCTGTGCCTCCATCAGGACTATCAGAGAGATTGTGCCTACGGTCAGGAGGGCCCTGGCCATCGCCCAGTCTGGAACTCCTGGTCCTGTTTTCATAGAGTTCCCCATCGACACACTCTACCCCTACCACCTGGTGTCCAAAGAGTTTGGGGTTAAGAACCCTCCCAAAGGCCTGATGGGAAAAATCGTCTCATGGTATCTTATCAGCTTGTCTTGTTGACACAGAACATGTATATTAATAGATGATAAATAAAAATGTAATCATACTGTATGAAAGTACAAGTTAGAATAAAATTTCACTTCTATGCAAAACAAAAATCAGCAACATGCTACATTGTTACACATAAATAAATAGCCTGTAGGGCATGCTGGGAGCCCAGCAGCACACATACCTTGTAAATTTAAAGGCAAAAATGCCATAATACATATGAAACAATATCATGTGATGGTGTGATTTCTCATAAGGTACCTCAGTAACCACCTCATGAACCTGTTTGCTGGAGCCTGGGAAACCAGAGATGTGTCCCCACTTCCTGTTGACATTCCACAAGCCACAGACGATCAGGTAAGACTTTCTGCTGGTAGTAAACATATGATGCTACTTACATGTTCACTTTTAGTTAAAGACCTCAATCAGACAGCCCTCTCATTGTGTACAGTATTAAGAAGGTGTTTTAAATGGTTTGCTGTATTTTTTAACTTCTCAATACAAATCAGGTACAAAGGTGCATAGAGCTGGTGAGTCGAGCCAAGAAACCTGTTATTCTGCTGGGTAGCCAAGCAACACTACCCCCAACACCGGTCGATGACATTAGGTAAAGGACAATGTCTTATACCCCCCTCTTCTCTACTTTTCTGTCCTGTGTCTGTCTGTTTTTCTGGCACTCTTTTTGGTTTCTCTCTGTTGATACTAGAAATATTTTTCCTTCTTCACAGGAAGGCATTGGAGGACCTGGGCATTCCCTGCTTCCTTGGGGGCATGTCTCGTGGCATGCTGGGTAAAGACAGTCCCATCCACATCAGACAGAACAGGAGAGATGCTCTGAAGGAAGCCGACCTGGTGCTCTTAGCAGGTCAGGCAACTTAGAATTTCAGTAACTATTTTGATACATTTTTGAGGTTGCCAGTATGGCCACAGGTTATTAGGAATTCCTAGAGAAATGTTAACATTGTGTGTTGTGTTTGCAGGCACTGTGTGTGACTTCCGCCTGAGCTACGGCAGAGTTCTCAACCGACGAAGCAAGATCATCGCTGTCAACAGGGATAAGACACAGCTGCTGAAAAACTCAGATATGTTCTGGAAACCAACTATAGCAATTCAGGGTATGTTCCCAAGCTGCAATCATCATCCAGGTTTATAATTAAAGTAGCAATATGTCAGCATTTTAGATCTCTGGTGATAATTGAAATGAAGAAAAACTTTTTGTCACTGGCTCCAGTTTATTACTGAAATGCTTAAAGTTTAAAATGTAAATATTGGTCTATTTTTTTAGGTGATGCTGGTTCATTCTTAGTGCGGCTTTCTAAAGGCCTGAAGGGCCATCGCTGTCCAGAGGAATGGCCTCAGAGCCTCAAAGCAGGAGATGTAACCAAAGAAAGTGTAAACAGGTGCGCAGAGGTGACGATCCCTGGTCCCTGTTCTGTGTCTCAGTGCTTATTAGTGAAGTCTTTAAAAATAAGAAAGGAAACCCATTGTTATCAGTAATGTTAATGCAGATGCAACTTCTCCATCACATAAACCAGTTATTTTTTATTCCAGGGCTAAAGCTGATGAGAAGACCGAACACCACCTAAATCCACTAAATGTCCTCCACCGTGTGGATGAGCTGATGGCAGAGGACAGCATCATTGTCGCTGATGGCGGTGATTTTGTTGGAAGTGCTGCTTACATAATGAGACCAAGAGGACCTATGCGCTGGCTGGATCCAGGTGAGATACTGTAGATCAAAAGGTTATCTAAAATGCTTGTAATTTCTGCAGTATGACCATGAAATAATAATTTAAAATCACTTAATTTGTTGACTTTACTTGTTTGTTGTTTTGTTGCTTGTTTGTATGACTATGAAGAGATTACAGGAGTGCACAGAAAACTATGCTGTAGTAGTCAGGTTCATTCATATTATTCGAAATCTAAAGTTTGTTCTACATAATCACAAGTCATGTTTTGTCTGTATCTTAAGAATGTATTCTGAGGCTAATAATGCTTTATTTGCAGTCATAACTGTCCTATTCCTCATTCCTACAGGAGCCTTTGGGACCCTAGGAGTTGGAGGAGGATTTGCCCTGGGGGCAAAACTGTGCCGACCTGAATCTGAGGTATAGTATTTATTCTGGCATTTCTGAAAGCACTTTTCTGTGGTCACCCTTTACGAATGAAATGCCTCTTTGTGTGTTTTTCAGGTGTGGATAGTGTATGGTGACGGCTCCTTAGGATACAGTGTTGCAGAGTTCGACACGTTCACCAGACACAAGGTAAAATCACCCACACAATCATCCATGATAAATGGATAGCATAATTATTACAAACAACACAAAGCAGTGTTAGTTTTGAAACAGTTTTGGCCAGCCATTAACAAACAAAGCATTGCTACTGTAGAGAATGGCATAAATGGAAAAGGTAATTTAGATTGAAATCACTTAAAATCTTAATACAGCATACATTTGGGTCAGTCTAAGTCAAACTTATTACATAGCTGTACTGGAGCATGTGTTTGAATTAGAACTTTTAAAACTAAAGTTAAACTTAATTACTGTCTACGTAACATATAGGTGGATGGAAAACATTGCTTGATTGCTTGATTGGATATATATTGTGTAATTGATCACTATCTTTCGGTTGTCTTTCGGAAACCGCTACAGCTGTAACTTAATTGTAAGACAACATCGTGATTGGATTTTAATCATTTATGCATCCAATTTTTGAGACTTCGAGCTGTCAGTGCCTGAAACAGAATTATGTAAAAATTTGGTGAAAAAAATATAGTAAAGCTCTTGGCAGCTGTAATGCTAAATTAGCTTTTAAAATGTATTGATACCCCGTTATAGGCTTCATGAACTTCAGCACATGATTCACCTAACTGTGTATTGTTTCTGTAGCAATAACATGCAAGAGACTATATTTTTGATTTCTTCTGATGTTCCACATTTTATTCTTTTTTATCCAAGACACCAGTTATAGCTGTGGTGGGAAATGATGCATGTTGGAGTCAGATCTCCAGAGAGCAGGTTCCCATCCTTGGCAGCAATGTGGCGTGTGGCCTTGCATTTACAGGTACATTTTGTCCACAACATGTTGCGTGCTTGTAGTATATGCACAGAATTTTCTTATCTTCATCTCTAATGTCTGGGCAGTTGCTAACTGGTAAATTGTACTTTCTCCCCCTTCTTGCAGATTATCACATAGTGGCAGATGGTTACGGTGGTAAGGGCTACCTTATAGGGCGTGAGGACCAGGACAGGCTAAGCGACATCATCAGACAGGCTCAAAAGGAGACCCAGGAGGGCAAGGCTATACTTCTCAATGTTCTGATAGGGAAGACCAACTTTAGAGAGGGCTCTATCTCTGTTTAGAGCAGAGATATTTTTCTTCCTTTAACACTGGCTATCTTCACAGAGTTTTACTATTAGACTCTGAAAGGATTTCAGCAAGTAGTACAAAATTATTTAACCTTGCCCTGACCAGACCTCTGCTAATTTTGTGTGCCCTTAAAGCCATATTTCACTTTGATAAGAGGAACTGTCCACATTATGCTGCTTTCCCATAAGAGTTCAGTTATGACATCACTTACTTCCCTCATTGGATTAGTCATAAATCATATTAGTAAATCATACAAGTACCAGTCATGACTATTATTATTATTATTATTATTATTATTATTATTATTATTATTATTATTATTATTATTATTATTATTATTATTCATAGCCACTTTATTTATTTATGTATTTATATATATTTATTAACTCTTATGTTCCACTTATACTTAAAACATAGCTGCAGATCTGACAGCCTAGAAACTAAAGCTTTTGTTGTGCGTGCTACTTTCAGGGTTACGTTGTGTTCTTTGAAAGCATTTTGAGAAGGGAAATTACGAAAAGTAAGAAAACCTTGCTTTGATTAGGAATTTTACCTCTTCGGGTGCTTTGGAGTTTTATTTTTTACCTTTAACCAGCCTATTATAACTTAGATAGATGTTTCTTGCAAATAAACAAGTGACAGAAAATCACTCTGCTTGAGAGAGAGCATTGGTTTAAGTTATCAAATGTGACCAGTATGCCTTTTCCCTCGCCTTTCTACGAGGATTCATGAAGTCTTACAGCTGTGATGTTCTTTATCAGTTGGGATAAAAATTTGTTAAATGGGAATTATTTTTTGGAATGTTGAAGATTGACAAATCGTATACCTTTTAATGTTTGATTGTATATTCAAATCATTTCACCCCTTTTACACAGCCTGTTTGAAGCGGGAATGTTGCGTTATTCCACCTCACCATTCTGTATAAAGGTACAAACACTTTTGGGAGGACGGTGTTGTTCTGGCAACAGGGAATAGTCACAGAGCTGAATCAACATCTGAGTAAAAGGGAGAGCTGTCATGGCGGGACAATATGCCAGCCTTTTTTGCTTCAGTGTAAACAAGCAAAAGCATCATAATGAGGGGTCGGGTCTATAGCAGGATCTCTATATAAAAGAGGTTATTGATATGTATAGATTGAAAATATGTCTTCTCATTCAGTTATGTTTTTAAATGATATTTAATACTAACTTGTATGCAGAGATGTGGGCTAAAATATGCCTATACACAATATATATTGCAATACAATTATAATTTACACTCCAGACAAACATGCAGGGGCCATCTCACTCCAATATTGCTGTTTTATTTGGTACTTTAAGGGATTGGGTAATGTCAGACTTTTGATTATAAAATGTTAATTTGGATTAATTCTCAAATAAATTTAAAAAAGAAAGTGTGGGTAATGAATTAGCTTTTGTATGATCTTAGCATAAACTGTATTGCAGGTAGAGTTTTATGTACGGATTACCATTTATTTATTTATCTTTTTTCGTAACATCTCAATGACCGCAACCATAATCCACCCATAACTTTCATTACTTTCTATATCTCTAGTTGAACAGTTACATTATTTTTTAATGTTTGGTTTAAACTGACAGAAAAGGCTTTGATTTTATTGTCTGCTTTCTACAGTTAGCTTGCAGAAGTGGAGTTAATATTGCAAACACTCCCTGCTACTTGAACTTCAAATCTGGCAAGAGGTGCAATATCGAGGTGTGTATGTATATTATAAGGTATGGATTTCTTTTCATGTCAGTGGCACCACTTGTAAATGGTAATGAGGTACAGTAGGGCTTCTGTTTTATGGTATGTCTGAGGTGCAGTGTACCCTGTTTTTTGGAAACACAGCAAAGCCTATAAAGCGTACTCATGCCAACTGCGCCTGCACCCATGGTGCAAGTGGGCCAACAATCCCCGGGTAAATATTTGGTCTCAGTTGTTGGATGGACTGCCAACTATACCACCACCTGAGTGGTTCAAAATGCTTCAACTTTGTGAAGTCACATACAAACAGTATATAGCATCCTCACATCTGTTATCAATAAAATACTTGACACAAGAGCAGCAGACAAAACACTGAAGGATTTAAATTACAAATGTCTTTGTCATGAGGTGCTGTGACCTTTGCCCTTAATACTTCTAAGTGCAGTTTTCATTTTAAACAGGAGATGGCAGGCTAGGCTAGTAGTAATTTTACTGAAATTGTATATGCTGACGTGTTCCTGTTTAGCATACGTTATGGGGGGAAATCAACAGTCCATCTGGGAAAACATCTGCTGTTGGGAGTATCATTAAATGCCAGCTTCACTACAACACGGTTTGGTGCGATTCAAAATAAGAAAAATAGTGTTTATGGGTTTACTTCGAAATATGGAAACTATGGCTTTTAATTACAAAAGTATAAATATGGATCTTAGCCTTGAAGTTTCTGATAGTATAATTTAACTTTTTATTAAATCCGATAATCACATTGTCTAAAGATGAGGCCTTGAACAGGAAGACAGATTGGTTGAGTTGATGTTTTCTGAATGATTTTACGTATTTGATTGCACAGATTTTTGGATGAAGCTGCAAAGGGCTGCAACCTGCGCAATAATTTCATACATGCAACAGCTTGTGGTGTAAACAACGATTTATACAAACAGTGCACTTTACTTAAGATTGCTGTCTGCTGGCTAGCCTCTTGACCTTGGTTCACGTCACAGTCAGAAAGCCTCTGGGTTTTGCTGCATTCAAGTGCTCTTTGTAAATCTCTAATTCTTAGCTTTGGAATTGTAAACAAGTGCTTTGTTGTTTTGTTTTAAAAAAAAAAAAAATTGATATACTTTGTGATGCAATGGATGAGGAAACACTATTGTATGTGTAATTTAACTATTCAAGATGGTATTACTCATACTTCTGAACTCCGTTAAATAAAACTGTGAGCAGATTTAGACTTGAATTGATATGGTATATTATTTACAAAACATCATTCGTTTTCAGTCGTAGATGTGAGCTGTTTCTGTTTCGTGCTGATATTTTTTTCTGGACGAGTCTGTTTTGATGTGTCTGATTTTGAGATGCTGTCAGGCAAACCCCATGCAGGAAAATTAAGACGAAACTGATTTATTCTTAGGGCACTTGAAGGCATCATATGATCAAGCGCACATCACTTACAGGCGGTGACTTCAACCACTCCGTTAAACTTAAACACAAACGGGCAATGTTTAGAATAAGAGCAGGGAAAGTCGAGAACGTTGCTGGTGTACAGTGGTAAACGGGATAAACGAAGTAACTGCGTTTTTTAGCTAAACAGACTGGTTAACAGCGGGTATATACCGCTTTTATCACTCTAACGTTACCCCCAGAATGACGAGTAAAATAGAGACGGTTTCGGACTTTTAACAACATCGGGACACAGCTAACTTAGCTTAAAGCAAGAAACAAACTAACGTTAGCTTAACTTGGGGCGTTGGTAAACGTTTGTTGGTTTTAGTTTTTCCGTTATACAGTACAGCACCGACGCTGACGGTAACTTAACATCAGATTAGCATTAGTTAACACTATCGAAAAAGCTACAAACTCCAAAGTCGAGTCGATTTCCAAGCCGTTTAACGTAGCCCACGTTAATACAAAATAGAATTTTGCTGACTTCGAATCAAAAGGATTTCTACTTGAACAGAAATAAACACTGGACATTAACGTACCTACATCAAGGTAAGGTAATGTGGTAATGCTAGTTAACTTTGCCTTGTACGTCAACATTAGCATCGATGTAACGTTTTGTCTATTGAATGAAATATTACGGTTATTGTCTCGTCAGAAATTAATGTTAAATGTATAACTGCACTGGGGTTAAATATAAACACTGATTTCCACCACATGGCTTGCTGTTGAACCGTTAGGACATTGACTTATCATAGAGTTAAAGTTAAGAAAAACCATTAGGGAAGCAGCAGCTGTTTTAGAAAAACTGGGTAACGTCACCTGGTCTGTTACAAGTTTCCCTGAACAATAGCCTTGCTGTAGGTTGGGTGTTTTTTAACAAAGAATACCTGGTATGTCATCAGATAAGGTGTGTTGCCAGGAAGGAATTAGTAAATGATTTCCTGTTTGTAAAATGACAAGGATAGAGTTAAGCAAGACAGGTTAATACAAGATTTCAATTGACAGAGGACTATGTTTTGATCTGGCAGGTATATCTATTGTAATTCACTATTTGACATGATTCCAGTGTGATCAGGATGTTAAGGGTGATGAAATAACAGCCAGCCAACAGTTGTATGTAACAGCTTTAGTATGAAGGATAGCTGTTTTGGGTTGGCTTTTATTTGCTAAAACAGTCATCTCTGAACTTAACCAAACCTTTCAGAGGTAGCATGTGGTTGATCCTCTGTCTGTTTCAGGAGCTGAATGGCCTCCGTTGTAGCGGTGAAAACTGAGAAGCGACCTGCAGCTGATTCTCAGGATGCAGACTCAAATGCAAAAAAGCCCAGGTAAGCTGATGTGCTGCTCTGGAGCCAGCTGCACATTATGCCCATAACTCATTCATTGGTTTTTGTCAGCAGGGCTGATTACAATCTTTATCTTGAGTCCCTACTTTTTTGCCAGTTCTAAATAAAGGTAGGTTTTAGTCTTGCACTGCATGCTGGTATGCTTGAAAATGGTCTGTTTAACGTTCATGCTGTCGGAAGGATTTGGGAAGCACCTTCCTTGGAACCATCATCACTCAATCTCTGCCTGCCCCAAAGGAAACTGCTGCCCAGCCTGAAGACCAAGCGAGCCCCCGAGCTGGTCCTGGTGATTGGCACAGGGGTGAGCTCTGCAGTGGCCCCTCAGGTCCCTGCACTCCGCTCCTGGAAAGGCCTCATCCAAGCCTTACTTGATGCAGCAAATGACTTTGACCTACTAGAGGAGGAGGAGAGCCGGCGTTTCCAGAAGCACATGCAGGAAGATAAGAATTTGGTGCATGTGGCCCATGACCTCATTCAGAAACTTTCCCCGGTAAGACTGCCTGAGCCTTTTTCCTTGCCTTTCCTTTCTACACCACCCTGTTGCACATGCACAAACACATGGCAGACAGACTGCCAGCTCACTGTCCTTTCCTCAGCGAGGGACATTTTGTCTCAGCCTCCATGAATTGAGATAAGACATCTTAGCCTTATCTCATTTAAAAAAAAAAAACCTATACCTAATGACACAAAGCTTGTTTGTGGGATTCGTTCTGAGAAATTTTTGTCAATACACACAAACACTGTAGTCAGATAATCTTGACTCATTTACACATGCAATGAGTAGGCTGTGTTTTGTGTTTCGCATTTTTTGGTGTTTTTAAAACCACCAGTTTATACAGAAGCAGGGTAGCTGAACCACATTAGTGTTTTCTTTTTTAACCCTCCCTTGCCTTCCTTGATCAAGGTTCACAGCACATTTCCAGCATACAAACCTGGATTGCACTGGTTTTCTATGTGCCAAAAAAGTAGCACATAGCTACAATTGTAGGGTAGTTAAGGTAGTCTGGCTGCTGATGTTTTGGTTTCATCAGCCAAACCCAGATACATTGGTAAGAAGTTCCCAAAAATGTGTTTCGTGATACATTGTCAACTTTTAAATGTTACTATTATTCAGTCCGGTATTCACTTTGTTTCTCTTGTTAGGTGGTAAAAACTCAATCATAATTGTGGGTTTCCGATGCAGAAATGATAATACAGCAAACTTGAAATTGTATGCGAGACGTTTGCTTTAATATGAGAGACAGAACCCAACCTATCACCCATAGTGAGGACATCCCACATATTTGTTATAATTAAGTAAAGCTTCATGATTGATCGCATTAAATAGCAGTTTCAATTTAAGCCTCTATGCAGTCTTCCTCTAAAAATGTATCCATATTTGTATCAAGAAGGAGATCCATTCTATCATAGCAAGCATTTGTAATTTTAAGACTGCATTATACCATGTGACAGCAGAGAGGACAGAGAACAAAAATGAATCTAACTTGTGTGAGAGAGAGAAAGAGAATAAAAAGAATGCTTTGAGGAAATAGAGTAAACAAGAGGATGAAAAGTCAGAATCAGGAAATTTTCAGTGGTGATGGTGAGTAAAAGAAAACACCAGTTCACATAATGAGTTAATTCTTGCACTTTCTGTCGGACAGGTCTGTTTTGGAGCAGGGCTGGCAGATGGGAGCCTTTATACCGTTTGCCTCCTGTGTTAGTCATGTCTCATCGCACCTTTGACATTGATAAAACACGCTTTGTTTCAGCCCTCCAGCCAGTTGTCAGAAAGGGAGCAAACAGCGCTTTTATGGCTTTATCCAACGTGTTTATTTCAATCCACAGTTGTGCAGACACCAGCCCACTGCTGTTGGCTACACCACACAGCAGGCTCTAGCATGCTGAGGAAAAAAAACAAGCATGGAATGATGTGAACCAGCAGCCCCCCACCCCAGATTTTCCATTTAGACAGTTAAAGCAGCACCCAAACAGCAAGCATACTGTAAGTTACAGTAGAGGTTTAGCGTGTAGTGATTTTTTTCACATAATCCATTGCAAAAATATTTCCTCTGTTGCAGTTTAGCACGTTTTAGCACTAGACCTGAGTTCATGTAGTTGCTTTACTGTCCTCTGGCTGAAACGAAAGGAATTTCTCCTTGTGTCGATCCTAGTGTTTGCCCTACGGCTTAAAGCTAAATTCAACATGGAATTCACTTATGTATAGACTGCCCCTTGAATCATACGTTAGAAGCCCATCAAAAACCACACAGAAACTGTGTATTCATTGCTACACTAAACTGGGAATTTCATTCTGATGTTAATCATTGGGAGGTGTCTAGTAATATCAAAATACTAAGAAAACTGAGGTGCTTGAAGGGGTAAGAAAGCTGCACTGAGTTCCAGTTAATTCCACTGTGAGAGTTTAACCCACTTATCATGAAATTGTGTATCAGTTGGATTATGGTAGTCTGCAGGCACACGCTGTCAGAAAATGAGGGTAATCTTAAATAAAAACTCAGAGAGAAGGTTTTTGTCGCAAATCCTCTCATACCTTTGACCTTGGCAAAAACGAGGCTAATTACAACTTTGCTGACTGGTTTATTTATTCAAGCAAGAAATGTAAACTGGGTCAGTGGAGAAAGCATTTGATCATCTGCTGATATTCATTTTGGTTGTGATCTTAGATTTTCAATTTGGAAACTGATTATTAATATCTATCATCTAAAGCCCTGCTTTGAATCTTCTTACAAAATGAAATTATTGCTGCTATGTTTCCTAAGTCAATTGTCAGTGTGAAATGAACCATAACAGTGTGTGGATACAGATCAAAAGTTCAGGTTTTGTGTCGTCGAATTATGGACATTTTCCAGGAGCAACAGGCTTGTGAAGAGTCAATGTCTTATTAACATTATTATTAACCCATATCTTAATTGTACTAATTGAGCACATGTTCAGAGTAGAGCAATCCAGAGCTAGCATAAAACTAAGAATAAAATTATATTTTTGAAAAAAAACTATTAATTTAGAATGAATATTTAGAAAACAGAGTTGTTTACTGGCCCTTCATTTGGTTATTACATAAGTCCTGAGACGGTCCAGGGACACAGTGATCAGGATGGGTGCTGTAGACACTATGGGGATAATGAGCTTCTTCCTGTGGAAAGGACTCCTACTGTTTAGCCCATTAGAGCTGTAATCTCTGGAAGCCAGCCGAGTATTTCCCTGTGCTAGAATCACCTTGGTCACTGCATCTACTGCACTACCCTTTGCTATTCTTAGCTGCCCGACTCTTCCTGTTTTTTTTTTTTTGTTTGTTTTTTTTTACTACTGATCACCAAATTGAAGAAACCAGAATTTGAGCATGTTTAAAAATATGGAAATGAATCAGTGGGAGTTACGAAGGAGTGTGTTTAATCTTACTAGCGCCCGTCTTCTCTTTTATTACTGTGCAAATAAATGAGAACCCAACTAGACCAGAGAGAGACAGAGACTGATGGGGTTGTTCAGTAGCCCATTTTCCCTATAGTCTATGCTAAACTTCAGTCCAAAGCCATCAGTGTCATAAAGCTCTCGCATCCATGCTTT
>NW_019525195.1:82880-107991 GCF_002814215.2 Seriola lalandi dorsalis | reverse complement strand
TGCACTACCCTTTGCTATTCTTAGCTGCCCGACTCTTCCTGTTTTTTTTTTTTTTTTTTTTTTTTATATATATAGAACAAATTTGTCCTTGAGCAGGTATTTTGAAAACTAGCACACACTTGACACACCCCTGAAGTCTCACTTGAGAGTAAATTAAGGCATTTAAGTTGCCGGTGGGAATTCTTGTAAAGGCCTGTGCTAAGAGAAACTTCTTGAAACCATATTAAGGCAAAGCTTTAAAGCATGCTGAATCATGTTCAAGGCCTGGTGAATGTGACTGCTGTATATGAATAGTTAGTTATCAAGTTTTGGGTGCAAACTAAAACAAACAAAATAAGTAACAATAATTGTACCTACTTCCCATCTGTTTCTAAAATGAAATGTCATCATTTCAGTGTTGGTGGTGGCAGTTATGCGACAGTTCTACCTTGCTTCTAAGTTGATTTATAAAAAAAAAAAAAAAACATACATCATTCACGCTGTTGAACAAGTGGAGCTTACATGCACACATTTATTTTAAGACAGTTGGTCAGGTCACATGGTATGATAAGTAAAACTCTACTCAAGAGGGTTCAATCCCATTAAAAAGCTGCTTGTTGTGGGTTAGCGAAAGTGTACTGGACATCACAGTTGCAATAATTTGACAATGGCCAACTACTTCCCCAAAAGGTATTACAGTAATTATGCTAATTATGCTTATGTACAAACAAATTAAACTAATGAATTTGGGGCTGTCAAATACTAACAGGAGTCAGGGATGATTCACATAAAAAAATATACTCACAGCACAGCAAAGATGTGATGAAATGAGGAACATATTATTTACCCCCCATTTATTTAGTCATTCAGTCTTCAGTCTGCACATAGAATGTCGGGTTGAAAGCATTGCAGTTTTTGCAGTTTCGATATTTAAAATTGGGAGAGTGTTTGGTCACTCTTGTGTTAAAACCTCACCAACCAAAGCAGAATGGATGACACAGTGTGGTGCAGTAGTTAGCACTTTGTCCTCAGTGCTAGTAGCAAGAAGGCTCTGGGTTCAAACCTGCCTGCTGGCCAGCTGGGGCCCTTCTGTGGGGAGTTTGCATGTTCTCCTCGTGCATGGGCGGGTTTTCTCCAGCTACTCAGCTTCCTCTCACAGTCCAAAGACATGCAGGTTAGACTCAGGCGACTCAGCCCTAGCATAGACTGACAACTTCCAGGGTGTAGCCCGCCTCTTGCCCAGTCCATCCCCTAGCTGATGGATGGATAATGGACATATTTTTTCTGTTGTGAAAAGTCAGCGGTCTTGGTTGTAAAGCTGTTTTACATTGCAGTAACAGTAAAGGTCTTCACAACCATGTGTACTCCAGATTGTAGATGTGACACTTTCACAGAATCAGTGCTCTTGTGGTCATTGTTTAAATTTTTTGTTATATAAGTTTTACTTCCACTTGACAAATATATAGATCACATCGCTGCTGGTTGTTCACTGCATTTCCCTTTCCACTGTTATGCTAATTCAGTGCTGTTTAAAGATGCTTAGCTGAAAATGAATTATCAAGTATAAGTACGTAGACACAGTGGATATGGCCGTTTATCTTAAATGCATCATGCACTGAATGAAGTCTTACAAATTGTTAGGTATTTCCTGCAGTAATACCACCATGACTTTCTGTGAATTTGACATTTCAGACCTGCAAAGCAATTGTGTGAAAAGTGTGCAAATTACACAACTTTTTCTATGTGTACTTACCATAAAACAAGAATTGTGGAGTTCATCAACAGAAAACATTATTCCTAGTATCGCTTGTTTTTTTTTCTGTTTCAGAGAACAGGAAACGTGCGATCTACATTCTTCAAGGACTGTCTATACGAGGTGTTTGATGACTTGGAGTGCAAGATGGAGCATGCAGGGAAACATCTACTGCGCTCAGTGTTGCAGTTAATGGAGAGCGGTGCACTAGTCCTCACCACTAACTTTGACAACTTGTTGGAGATATATGCAGCTCACCAGGGCACCAAGCTGGAGTCTTTGGACCTGACAGATGAGAAAAAGGTAAACAGAGCTCAGATTGTGTTACGGCATTGATTGATCTTTCCTGCCACAATACAACCAAGTCAGCTTTTTTCAAATGAGTGCAAAGGCCAGTAAAGCATGCACTAAAACGAGCAGGTTTTGTTTTGCCAAGCTGAAATTGTAGGACTTTTAAAATCCCTAGAAATTTTGAACTCAAGTTGCATTTTAACACATTTAACATGCTTAAACATTAAGGAACTCTTTGAATGGGGGAAATCACAGATGAATCCACCTGAATAGTATCTTGTCCTGTGAGAATTTGGTTGAACTGACTCCCTGCACAGTCAGATTTACATGTATGAAATTCTCTTGCGAAGTTCCTTGCTGATAATACAGATAATGCTTTGACCTGAAAGAGCCTTTTGTCTCTGACAGGTGGAGGAAGGTTAAAGTTCTAGTCATTACTCAGACACTGTTGAGTTTTATAGATTGAACAATATTTGCTTTTGGTTTAAGACTGGGGTGAAAAGGAAGCATGTGTTTTCCAAGTAAACATAGGTTTGTTTCCCTTCTGACCAGTTTCTATACTAAATCCCAAGTCATCCAGTCGCGTCATTTTCATCCCAGTTAATTCAAAGTTAATTTGATTATTTGTTAAATAGAACACAAATTTGCAAGAATTGATCAGAGTTTTCCGACAGACCCATCGCCGTGCCTCTCAGTCCTGGTATTTATGCCTTGTCTCCATCAGGGCTAATATCCTCTAACTGCTGCTCAGTGATTTTACACCCTGCCCAGCTAGAACAGGATTGAGTGCAATGGACTGTTAAGTGTGTGTGCGTGTCTAGGTGTTGGAGTGGGCTCAGGAAAAACGGAGGTTAAGTGTTCTGCATATCCACGGTGTTTACACCAACCCCAGTGGTATTGTACTGCACCCTGCTGGCTACCAGAATGTACTGAGGAACACTGAGGTCATGGTGAGCTCTGAAATTGTTTTCTGTTGGTTGTTATGTTTCTGACCTAGGAATTTAATGGCTAACTCAAATTTATATGTGTTAATAATATCACGTTAGGGTAGTATATTGAATTGCAAATTGCACAAGGTTGTCTGTACCAAATTGCGTCTGTCCCTGCACTAGTTTAAGTAAAGAGTAATAACATATATTGCTGCTGGTTTCAACAGCGCGAGATCCAGAAGCTGTATGAGACCAAATCATTCGTATTTCTTGGCTGTGGGCGCACAGTGGACGACACAACCTTCCAGGCTCTGTTCTTGGAGGCAGTCAAACACAAGTCGGACCTGGAGCACTTCATGCTTGTGCGGCGCGAGGACGTGGGTGAGTTCAAGAAGCTGCGTGACAACATGCTGGACAAGGGCATCAAAGTCATCTCCTATGGAGACGAGTATGCCGACCTGCCCGAGTACTTCGAGAGGCTGGCCAATGAGATCTGCAACCGTGATGTGTCTACCAACGGCTGGGGTAAGGAGGATGACAGCTGATCACAATTCACTTGTGTGCCTATTTGTAGTAGATGATGTGTTCTGGCAACCCTGTCTCCAAGAAATTACATTTATATACCATTAACAGTAAATATGCCATCCATGTCCTTGCAACTCAGCTGCAATGAGTAAACGTAGTGCTTCATTAAAAACACATTGCCTTTGAATGTAATGCAGCCAGTGATTACTTTGCTACCACAACAAAATTGGGAAAACAGTATCATATGATGGTATTTTCTATGAGACGGGGATGGTTTTGGAGTCTTAAAATTTCACATTCCACTTATTATACACATGAACTGAAATTTACTCACAATGATGAGAACTATACAGCCAGTGAAACAAGCTGTATCATGTCATCTGTGGCAGTGAATAAGCTTTCCAAAGTTTGAAGAAATAACCCTGATGATGCCATATGGGGGGCAATGAAAGACACAGAGTTGCATTATGGGTAAAAATAGGATCCAGTGATTTTGGAACATGACATACCAAGAATTAAATGTCAGGATATTTCTTCTTCTGCTGCTTTGATTTGGACCAATTCCCCAACTTAATGGAAATGCAATACTTAACACTATCACTTGTACCTATCATTGGAGAACCCCATTAAAAAGTTTGACAGTGGGATATTCAATGCTTGGTTGCCCCTGCTGTCACAACAGCAGGTTCTGCTGCTCTATTAACCTTCTGTATTGCAGATATGATTTAAATTGTTTGGGGTCCCAACATAGCTTGTCTCTAAACATCTCTTAAAAAAGAAAATGTGGGATTTTCTTGCATTTAAGTCAGCACATCTACTTAACATGCCCACTCACCCTTCTTAAAGGAGTTCAGGATGTGAGTTGCCTGCATTTTATATATATGTTTTTTCCTCTATCTATAGGGTCTCCTTCACAAAATGGTGAAGAGCAGCAGAATGGATTTAACACACAGAAAAGCCTCCTTCAAGGTTAGGACTGAATGCTTCTCTTTGACTTCAGACAGTGGCCACTTGCAAGAGACATTTCCAGAATAACACAGTAAACGCTGTCCAAGACTCTTGTTTTCTTACTGCATGCTGGTAGATAGAAAATCCAGTATCAAAAGACCTGCTGGTATTACTTTACACAAAGATACAGCTGACTTTGCAGAATTGCATGCATGGCAGTCAGCGGCCACGTTTCAGTTGATGCTCCTTTTTATTCAACTGCTCACTCAAGTCCATTCCTTCTCTTTTTGCCCCAGACTATCATTCCTGACAGGCACACGGTCGGGATCAGTATCAGTCATTTTCCTCCACAGCTCCGTCAAGAGATCAGTGTATTTCGAGTAGTACTCGATTGTGATTTCATTCGGTGGATTTAGGAAACCAGGAACATTACGGGCCATGGGAGACCTAAAAGCTGTCAGTATTTTGCAGATATTTAAGGTAATCGTCAACACTAATATCCAACCTCACGGATCCCACTGTACTGTATTTAAATGTTGCTGAAACCTCAACATTTGGGATGCTAAATGCCAATTTTAATATGCAGATGATGCAATGATAAGCTGCTCGGATTTGGACATACATTTATCAAGAATGCAGTTAAACAAACTGCATCACCGTCACCTACCTGCCCTATTATGAAAAGCTGTAGGTGGAAGCTATAACGCACATCACATGTTCTCAACTGAAAAAAATCTTGGCGATATATAAGGATTTTATCTGTCATGCTCAACCCTGACACCAGAAAAACTTGATTTGCACATTACTGGCAGGGGAATGGGAATGGTGGAAACTTCTCAGTCATGGATGGTTACTTGGTTTTGCAAACACATAAATGTTATGATTCTGTCCTCAACTGTAAGTTCAGGAGAGTATGTTTTCATAGCAGAGACGCTCTGCCAGTAGCAATCACTTTGCCACTCCTTTGCTGAAAATAAAAAAAAAAAAGTTCTTTGTAAGCCTTTTTTGTATTTTTAATACTTTCATGTGTTTTCTGACATAGTATTTATAAGTACTATTTTCAAAATAAAGCTTTTGGTATCCCATTTGTCCTTTTGTGTTTGCATGTCCATCGATGACCATACTGGAACAGACTGTAAAGGAGCTACAGATCAGGTACCTCTGCATCATATGACAGAACAAATTCCACTTTACAGGCTGTCATAGCACATAGCAGCTTTATTTAGAAATTTGTTTACATTCTCATAAATTAGCTCAGATCTTTTGTATAACTCCTGATTCTCTCATATTGCACTACCACAAATTAAAGGGGGCTAAAGATATTTAAGACTTATATTAATAAATCATGAGGGAAAACTTAAATAAAAGGCCTGTAGAACTTCAACTGACCACACAAAGTGGAGTCTGAAATCTGCCGACAACCGTAAGAGCTAAAAAATAAATTTACAAAATATCTTTCCACTTTTCATCAAACGGATTGTTTTTGTTTTTTATAAACTGAGGGCTCATAGTCTCCATTTTGTAATGAGTAATGTGTTAATAGTGTGTTAGGTAGGTGAGGAGCTCTGGAAGATGACATTCTTAGAACAATCCATCTGAAATTGGTGTGATCACAGTTGTTAATATGTTTAGGAGATATTAATGTACTTCCCCACTTTACAGTGGATCAGCACTGGCAGAGCCTGGTCTTTGCTACGCCACAATTTAGGTTTCTATTTTTAACAGGGGAGTACAACATCTACTGATTTGATACTTGATGAACTGTAAACAGATTCAGACCCCTCCTCTAGACTAGAAGGAGTGGTTTCTGACCTGAAATGCCATGGTACACTTGATGGATAATCACCCATGTAGTGAAAGTGTTAACTAACAAGACAGGAGACAGATAGGCACTATGGTCACTAAGCTTTCCTCAGGCACAGGCAGCTGCTGAAATGTCACATCCAGCAAGCCTTCACGACCTGACCTCATTTACATAAAGAGGGGAAAACTGACTGACAAAATGCCAGGTGGGGAATTTGTTTTGTAAGTCTTTTACTGTGTAAACCAGTAAACGGATGACATTTACAGCCTAGATCCATTTAGTCAGCTAAAATGTCATTTGTTTCGAAACTCAGGCTGATCTGAGGTACTTTTCAATTTGGCCCAAAAGTTTAGAAATGATGTAGAAGGAGGCTCCTCTGGCTTCGTTGCAAAATGATCTGTCTTCCAAAGTGCACACTTGTCCTGTGCATGACACGAGTTCTTCATTTGATGCAAAGTAGAGAGGGCAGGGCAAGAGGATGAGAAATGCAGGCTAGCAGGGCTGGAACATCTCACGGCAGTGTGGCAAAGGTATTGTTGGCTTTGTTTGCGATGATGAATAAACAGCAGAACATGCAGCCACTTAAGCCTTCATCAGGGCGCCGACCACAGCGCGGGCATTGAGGCTGCGCAGGTCATTGTAGGTCTGCCCTGTGCCCACAAACACAATGGGCTGGCCTGTGATGTACGTCATGGAGATGGCAGCACCAACCTGTGAAGGAGGAGTGTTATCAGCTTTCTGACTGCTAATAATTCATAATACGTGAAACAACTCCGGACGACTAATTAACGGCATCAAGAAATTATACAGAGGCCACGTCATAGGATTAAAATCAGATAGGAATATATTGGAAAACATTAAAATACCTTGTCGTCGATGGTGTCAAACTTAGTGAGAACAATTCCATCAATGAGCCGAGGCTTGTCAGACATTGAGTGGTCTGCCAGAGCCTGATTGAACTTCACCTAAGGACAATGGAAAGACATGAGTCATTCGGTGGAAACATGATTAGGACCGAGTTAATATGTACAGCACCAGCTTTCCATCTCACTATTTACAAAGTGTAGAGGAAGAGAAACCACACACACATCTGCGTAATCATGATAAATGGTTAACAGGACAGAAGATCACTGGAGCAACACTGACCCCTGCTGGAGAGTTTAATTGATAGCAATCCATTTTATCCTACAGCTTTCTCTGTTTTATTAGTTAGTGTCTGTTGATTAGCACAGGAGCCTCAGGTCTGTATACCAAACTAAAGCTCATTAAAAACCATAAATCCCTGCTCCAGTAAGCACTAAGTTCTAGCAGTCGATCACATAATTTTGACACAAATGTTTCATTAGAATTCAGCTGTGAATATATGGATTTCTAGTTCCTTGAAAATGTCAATATCCATTCACGTTACCAGTAAAACCAACTTACTCCTTAATGTCAGTCATCAGTTACATTTACTGTTAGTGCATAATGTGTCTCAACAAAAAGTCTGGATTTGTCAGTGGCCTTACCAGCTGATCAACTGCCTCATTTCCAACCAAAGCCTCCCCAACAAACAGCACTAGGTCGGGCATGTTGACTGCGATAAGTTTGGCCAGGGCTGTCATTAGGGGGGCGTTGTCCTGCATACGCCCAGCAGTGTCGACCAGCACCACGTCAAAGGCCTGGTTGCGGGCTGGAGGGATGAAACGCAGAGGGCACAGATGTGATTTTTCCACATGGGTGATATTAATCATTAATGAAAATGGATTAAAACATACTCAAAACTGAGAGAACCCTTTATCACAACAGAATTGAGGTGGCAATCAACAAGAAAACCACAGCTCTAAATTCTCCAGGTGAGCTAACTTCATTATTACAACAATCAGTTAATAATTAGTCAACTAAAAAGAAAGTGTTTACCATAGGCAATGGCCTCCATGGCAATTCCAGCCGCATCCTTCCCGTAGCCCTTCTCATAGAGCTGGACTACGGGGCGTCCTCCATGCTGCTCCGGTGGATGCAGAGAGTTCAGGCGGCGCTGATGAGTGCGGAGCTGCTCCACTGCCCCGGCACGAAATGTGTCACAGGCTGCGATCAGCACTGTGAAACCATTCTCTATCAGCCAGAAGGAGATCTGGACCAAGACAAAGAGAGATTTAGGTCAAATGAACTCGGAAGTTACGGTCAACAACGTATGCCGTGTTTCGACCAAAAATTTATTTTCTTCAGGAACTAAAAGCTTCCTGTGGCCCATTGTTTCTTTGTTTCCACCGTGGCCTAAAGTCCCGGGAAGATTATGCAAAATTATTACTTGACATTAAATTATTCACAGCACTTTGAGGGCATAGCATGAACAAAAATACGGGACAAATTGCTTCCCGCTTTCATTCAATACAGGACATAGCATTTTATTTTTAAATACGGGACGATCCCGTATTTTATGTGACAGCTGTTGTGGTCCTTTATTTTTTGGAATTCCTTATTCAGTTTTTTTTTAACCTGCGGACCTTTAAACATCACAGGTGAAATAAAATGCAGCGAGTACTTGACCAGTCAGAAATGTTCAGCACTGCAGACCCCCCCCCCCCCCCAAAGTTCCTGAACCTTTGGAAAGTACTGACTGACCAGGTACCTTTTTGGGGGTTGATCAATTACCCCAGAAATAAATTTAGACCCTGGTTCTTGCGGACGAAATGCGCATGTTCCTCAAAAGGTTCCTGGTTCCTGAGGAAAGTTCCTGCGGTGGAAACACGGCCATACAGGAACAAGAAGGAAACTTAGAGAAAAACGGTCAATTTGGGGTACATGTCACTACCCTTTTAACACCTCACCTTGGCCAGGTTTGTGGACTTTCCGACCCCATTGACACCACAAAATGTGATGACAAATGGCCTTCGCTGGCTCTGTGCCTCCATGACATCTCTCAGAATATCCACCCTTCGCTTGGGCTGCAGGATCTGCACCAATGAGTCCTGCAGGGCCTGCTTTACTGTTGAGGCCACAGCTATAAAAACACACACACGCACACACAGAGCTGACAAGATCTGATGATGTGATACAGTCAAGTCCACATGGACCAGAATCTCAAAGGAAAGTTTCCAACATCTTGTGGAGTTAGTATGTTACTTCTAATAAAGTAGTTGCTGAGTGTATGTCGTAATGTATGCACATGGTCTTGAAACACTCCCTGCTACCTTTAATATATCTGTGATGTTTTTAACTTGCAGTTCCACACTTTGAATCACATGAAACTGAGGGGAGGATCATATTTTAATCCATTTACTGTGATAAGCATCCAGTCAACGGGAAATGCATTACTATAATGGCATTACTGTTCCCATCGTGCAGACAGGGCTCTCATAGAAGGACAAGTGAAGGCAGAAAAAAACACTTCACAAAATGAAAAATAATTTCACAAAGGGGATGAGGATCTTTAGTCTATTGTAGGTACATTAAATAAATGTGAAAAGTTACTTACTGGTGAATGTGCCCATGACTTTACCCTCCAGTTTTTTAGCTACAGAGTCACAGAGCTGGGAGGCAATGTCGGCTGCTACATTCTTTGCTATAGGACAATGAAGAAGAAGAATGAATAGCAGACAATTCACTCTCACATCTTGCAGAACAAAGACAGTGTGTAAGAGTGAAGCTGTGATATCATACTGATGAGGTGGTCCCTCATCTTCTCCAGCACTGACTCCATGTCCTCACGGGTCAGGCTCTTGGAGCCCACCAGGCCTTTCAGCATCCCAAACATGCCCCCAAAACTGCCACCCTTTTTCGAGCTGAGAAGAACATAGAAAGCAAGGTACATGTTCACAGTGCAACTTACATTTGAGACATATTCATAAACATTATACTTTGACACTTTCTTACCTTGTCTTGCTCGTCTCACTGACAATCACTCTCTCATCTTCCTCCCCAATCTCCCCTTCCTCACTCGACTCATAGTCTACAGGCAGCAGGTCTCCCTCCATGGAGCTCACTTGCATCCCCTGAAACGCATCCAGGACATTAGGTAAGTGACTAATACAGATGTCTCTTAGGGGTGCAGTGGAGGGGAATGGGTACGTACTGGGTCATTTTGTGCCTCCAGGTGCTGTTCACCACCGTTGCTAGGCGAACAGTTGTCACCATTGTAGCTGTAGTCCAGGTCCTTGGTGCTGCTACCACCCATGTCCCAAACACGCATTGGTTTCTCCCTCGGTTTCTGAGGCTTTGGAGACTTCCTATGAGATGACAGCATATCAGAAGTAAGCAGTTGGAAATGAGCAGTCAGACATGCTTTACACTAGGAGATTGATAAAACCCGCTAGTTATTCCAAAAAGAAGGGTGACTGTTTAAATGCATATTTCTAGTATTTCCGGTAGGCACTGAAAAACTATTAAAGCAATGGATCTGACTATAATAAGGGCATGCAAAACCGCAAACAAATAATACTTGTATGTATGTAATTTGCATTCATTTTCAACATATCTGATCCTGCCTTTAATGTTCTTTAATGTGTATCTACTCTGTCAATGCTGCTGTGGTTAAGACAGTCAAAATATATCTCTACCATTGGCATATATTTTAAAATGTATAAATATCTTATCTCTTACCTAGGTTTTTCAGTAGTTGTCACCATGCGTTTGCGAAATAACTTTTCTTTGTTCTTCTCTATGACCTCCTCAGGAGTCAAGCCCTGGTTACCATTCTCAACCATCTTCTGTCCAGACGGCGTGGGCTTGCCTTGATCACTTTTGGCAGGCTCAGCTGCAGGAGCTAGAGAGGATTGGCGTATCAAATCAAGTCAGGATTGAGATAGAAATTATGTTGTACTATCCATTTAGAAATAATATTAGAACAATCACCACCAACTGCACATACCCTCCTTTTTGGTATTTTTATTCTTCTTGCCACCCTGCTCCTTGCTTTTGTCCCCACCCTTCGTCTCAATCATTGATTTCACAGTTTTTTGGGATTTCTCGGACTCCTTAAAGGAACGCATGGGAGCATGGCTCCGAGCTTTGCTGCTCTCCTCCGCCTCTCTTTTGGTAAACAGTTTGTATAACACAGGACAAGACAGGTTTTAGTTAGTTAAGCATCTTTGCTTTTTTCTTTTCTTTTAATAAACTCACAGCTTAATTGGTCTGTTTTTTGATATGGCCTACGAATTATGACAGCACTTGCACTGGAAAACTGAGAAGAACATCCTAATTATCTTCAACAGCTGCTAAAGTAAAGAAGTACTAGTACTAGTATTACTAGCAATGACTGGTTCAATCAGAAGTAAAATACACCTTTCGATCCTTCAGTGCTGACACAAAATATTATGGCTAAAGTTCTTCAATACATGGAATCACCCATCTGCAGTGAAACTCTCCGTCTTTACCTAAGAAGCATCTTGAAGATGTCCTCAAATTCAAAGTTGTTGTTGAGGAGCTTCAAAGCTCCCTTTTGCTCCAGCTCATTCTTATAACGATCCCTAAAATGAAGCTGAACATCATCTATGAACTTGTCCACATATGTCAGCGTCAGGATCTTTTGAAAACCCACCTGGAATGTGAAGGAGAGAAAAGAAAAGAGTAGTGATTATTACTAAAAAAAAAAAAAAAAACTAAAGCAATAAACAACATGAATCTTTTGTCACAGATTTGCAGTCCACATCTCAAACATGTTTCATTTTAAGTTATTTATTGTGTAGTTAAAGAGACTTACCACAAAAATTAGCTCAAACTCATTATCGAGCTTGTATTTAAGACTCAGGGCCTCATGAGTGAATGAATTGTTCCCACTTCGCTCCTGTAACAATATCACACAACGAACAGATCGTTGATATGTCAACAGGAGCTGAACACACATGTCGTAGCTGCTACAGCTAGCTCTCTGTGTCAACCTAACAATGTTAAAAACACAAAACTACTAAAAATCTAAATCCAAAATCATAATAAGATGATCTTTAGTCTATTCGCACAAAAACAGTCGCATGTTTGGTATACTAACGGTTACGCAATTAGCTAACATTTGCTACCTATTAGCTGTTAGCTGTCCGAAGCATACTGAGATTTAGATAAACACAGACATCTGTCACAGGAGCTTGACTCGTTATGTCTCACCTGAAGGATCACGGAGCGGATCAAAGCGTTGACAGGCCCCGTGAAGGATTCAGTGACCCCGGCTCCCTGAAAACACCACAACACTATCCCCCCTTTGCTGAAGATGGTGAAGAAATCTAGCATCTTGCCACCACGTATCTGGATTAAAAACACATACAAGGGGTGGGGGGAAATAAAAAAGTGAACGAAAGCCCTGTGATGGATGAATTGTCCTGTAAACGTCTAAAGCTCTAGTGCCAATTCTTCAAAAACATTCAGTCTTACCAGGTAATACTTCAAAAGATGATAAAATCCACCACCAGTGTAAAACTGTTTTAGACACGTCAGATGCACAGCCAGGAAGTGACACTTACTTCCGCTCCCCCGCGCATGCGCAGTTTGATTGTAAACCATATGTCGTTTCGCATGAGAGCGTTTTGAACTTATTCATTCTTTAAAAATGTTATTTTCATTAGTCAAGTCTACTGAATAAAATTAAATAATAAGTAGGCCATACACTTAGTCAATTACGGCACAAATCTGGCGTAAGTATTTCCATTTCCAAGCTTTCTTCTATTGCACTGCATTTCACTGAGGCATAGACTTCGCATACAAAAACATGATCAATTTACAAAGATTGATGCATAGATTAAACCAGGGGCAGAGCCAGACATTGTAAACGTTGGGGGCTTAGCCCCAACTTAAGTATATATTCAGGGGACATGTTCCCCCGGGGAATTTGTTCCCCATTCACACCAGCTACATGCACTGTTTACTGTATCAAGCCATTTGTACATTATTTTGGGGAAAAAATCATCCAGAGTCTGCATCATATTTTTAATCTAATTGTGCTCTGTCTCCATCACTCTGAAACTACAACACAACAAATTTTGACAAATTTTCAATACTGCCACATGAAAGGAGGCAAAATTGTCTGATGTTAGTATTTTGGATTTACATGATTTAGGTGCGGAATGAATTTGACATAAACAGCATCCCTAATCTTGAAACCTATTTTTGTTACACTATGCTGGAGTAGAGTTTACAGATTTAAAGTTAAGATAATGAACCTACATTTAAATCCAGACCATAATAATATGTGCTGCTCTAACTGAGCAGACATGGATCCACAACAAAACCAAGTAAATATCTTCACTTCTCTGAACTGAATATTAGAGCAGATAGAATATAACGGAAGAACATTTACTCTAGTGATACTCAATTTCTCAAGGAATAGCATCATAGGATAAACAACATGGACATGTACTGTAATATTATTGTGCAGTATTTTATTTGATCTATTCTGGATCACTCTGTTCTCATTTCCTCCTCTTTTCTTCTTCGTTCACTCTCTCAGCTCCACACCACAATGTCTTCCTCTCAAAGAAAATATAAAACAAAAAGAGTTTTAATATTTCTGATCATAAACTGAAGATGTAAAAACATTAAATGTACATGTACATTGTAAATAGACCACATTTCATACCCATCCAAACTGTTGAGAGATACAAATGATACTGAGACAAATCGACCCCATAACATAAATTTTCACATCTCGTTTCCCCTAATAATACTAATAGAGCTCCATAGATTTGCCGTTCCTGTCATAGAGACTAAATGACACCAAGTTGAAGTTACATTATAAACTTAATACAAGATTCAGGGTTTTGGGATAACATCCAGGACTTTAGTCCAATAAACAGCACCTCCCACTCTGCCTATGGATTAAACTACAACAGTAGGCTATATAAACTCCAGTACATCAGTAATAATAATCTGTATAACAATAGTGACCTCCTTTACTTGTATTGAGTACTTATATTTTAAAAATCATCAAGTACATTTAGGTCATTTTACTTTTAAAGCATTTTCAACATAGAAATTCTGTTTGTAATGGCACATTTTAATATTGTTGTATATTTGTACTAAAGTACAAGATCTGGTAATTTCTCCACCACAGCCATAAATTTCCATTCAGTTACCGCTCCATTACCCCCCCCCACACAGTTTTTTCTTGTTTCATTTGTTATTCATTTTCTTAATTTCCCCTGTATGACATAAATAAAGTTTATCTTATAGATATTATTTATAACGGTAGAAAACCTCCAACTGTGCGTACAATTGCATGTCTGTTATTACTTCTTTTATAATAGAAAGTCATCATCCAGATCAGAAAGTAGTCTTATTGAAGGCTATGAGTTACACCAGCTTTTGACACAGGGTACAGTGACTACCCGCTCAGTGAGGTGTGATGTTCAACACACTTTGTATTTCAAATTTGACTGTACATGTTGAGTTCAACTACTTCCTCTTTTTCCTGGTGATGTCAGTGACACTCGACAAAGTTCTCACTTCGTCTTTGTTACGTTCATTTACGGTCTTTAGGTCATGGACCGTTGTTGCAGCAGTTTAGATTCAGTTACCATACAGCCATAAATTAGTCTATTTACTATTATTTACCAGATGGATTTTTGAAAGGAGTTGAACAGACATGACGATCTTAACAACATGCATGGTAAGTTAAGGGTTCATGTCTCTGTTTCTAACATAAACCTTATCTTTCTCTGTTTGAATACTTTTTTGTGTTTTATCTGTAACTAATATAAATCCTCACTCTTTCACTTGAGCTTTCAGAATTCAGAAAAGCATTACACTGCTGTGGAGTAAATGCAAATAGTTAACACAGATTGATGATTGTGCTGTATGCGGTTATGATTCCTTTTGTGGTTTACAGCTGGACTAGGAAGGATTCATAGATATCAAAATGTATAATCAATCCATATATATGTCTACAATTTGTCTTTCTCATTTCAGGTTGGTTCCAGAAACTCTTGAAATCAAGTGCATCTTCATCATCACAACATGAACAAAAACCTAAAGTGACAAGTGTACCGACATCACCTTCATTTACATCATCTTCTTCATCATCTTCTTCATCATCATCTGTCTCAAAGACAGGCCCTTCCAAACCACAAAAGCCACCGTCAGCTTTGAGCTCACAGCTGAGATGGAGACGGAAATATGACTTGCTTGTGTGCCACAGCCATGCCGACAGCGACATTGAAGAGGCTAAACGCCTGGTCTCTTTCCTGGAGGCTTCACCCCGCAGCCTGAGGTGCTTTCTGTGGCAGAGGGACGTCGCTGTAGGAGGGGCAGTGTTCACAGAATTTTGCCAGGCTGTGCAGGAGAGCCACCTGCAGGCTCTGCTTATCACTCCTAACTTCCTGCAGGAAGATTGGTGCAAGTATATGATGCACCAGGCTCTGGCGGAGGGGCCTATGTCCAATCGGCTGATTCCCCTGATACAGAACCTTCCCCACTCTCAGTACCCCCAGGAACTGAAGTTCTACATCTACATTAACCTGAGCACGAACACTGACAGAGGTTATAGTCTCATCAACAGGACTGTGCTCAAGTGTGAGTAATGGGAAAAAAAATGATATTTGCTGGTCCGGCTCTATTCACAAGCTTACAGTCATGATAATATTGTTTTTTTTTCTCCTGACACGTGTCATATTAGAATTTTTGGTTCTTGTCATCTACAACAAGAGCAGGCCATATGGAGGAGAATCCAGTGGTAAATATTATCCTCTTGTTTTCTTCTCCAGACCTGGAAGACATGGTTAAAAATGAGACGGCCCATGACTGCAGCGTGGACAGCTCTAGCAAGGGTGGAGAGGGCAGCTCATGAGAAGACGAGCTGGTCCCAAACAACGACACCGCTGAGACTCCAATTCCGCTGGAAGTGATGCACAAGAAAGATAAACACGTTAATGACATTTGCTGTGATAATACTCAACCGAAATGAAAGAACATAATGAAGGACAAGAAGCTCAGAGTGGAAAAAAACTTCGTTGCTATTGGTTGGACTCAACTTTTTAGTCATGTTTTTGTCACATCGTGTTGTGCTTAAAAGGAAAGTTACACTACAGTGTCATTGCTTAGACATTTCCTATTTTTCTCTTCTGGTTTTAGGATGTTCATGCAGTAACCAGGAAATATTTTATTCCAAGCAACACAGGGTTTATTTCCGGTATCAGATCTAGAGAAGTACAGTGTGTGCTGAAGTAGTTTGCAATTGCAAACTGCTGTTAATCAGCACATATTGTGAGAATTTATGTTTATGGTCTTGTAGCTTGTAAACAGTATCGAAGCCTATCATTTAAATTTAGAATAAAGGGAACTAATGCACCATAATCCTCTTTTTAACAGAATGAAAAAATAACAGTGAGCTGTAATAGAAAAAAAATATTTTGATACAGATAGTGTTTCCCACTAGGTGGTGTATTTTCCTGTACAAACCATTTGAGAGTGCCAGAGAGAAGATGCCTGTCATGGAGGCGTCACCTCATTAACTCTACTTCTCTTGCCTCTGTGTCTGTGTGTGTGAGAGAGCGAACGAGAGCGAGATAGTGAGACTAAAGGGAAATACCCACCCATAACAAACTGGTGATTGTGACATGACCTGAACTGAGCTGGACTGTAAGTAACAATGGAGTGAAGCTAACAAGACAAGACACAACTTTGTGTCTTTCTTAAACATAGAGGGATATCAGAGTGATGGCTCTGGTCTGCTGTTATTAATATTTCTGTCTGAGTTGTCTAAGCTCAACTAGTTGGAACAAAGTCTGAACATGTTGAAGAATTGGAAGGAACAGCCTTTCTCCTCCATCCAAAGAATCCAAAGAATAAACTTTCAGTTTTCTGGTTTTCTGTAAGGTATGATTTAATGTCCTTGGCAGTGCTTTAGCCTGTTAATCAAGCATGCTGCCAGTGCTTCATTTCTGTCAGTTGACATTTGGACCACTCAATGTAGAATATCAGGTATTCATTGAGTCAACTGGAGCATAACATTTGTGATACTATAGTCTTATTTATTTATTTATTTTTTTGACACAAGCAAGTTTTTTTTTTCCTTTTTACGTGAGGCACCATCTGCCTCCAAGAAGTGCTGCATGTTCTCTCTTTCTGACTTTTATTAATGCTGTATCATCCTCCCATTTTCCCCATCCCCCTAAACAACAGCAGACATTTAGGACCACAATAAAAGACCCTTGATAATCGCCTCTTTTGTGGCAAGCCAACATTGTAACAGAAAAATTCAGACTAATCTCTGAGAGGCACAGATGTTCTACGAGGCTTTATTTTTACCATAACAAATCCTCCTCTGACACACACAGAGTGGGATATCTAAACGCTTACTGACTTCATAGAAAAGCAGTTGTTGATAAGTGTATCAACATTAATATACAGAGTAGCTATAATTCATTCTCTGGTGAGAAGGTTGCAATCTGTAGTTATTGAAATGTTTACAGTTGGACAAAACAGGACAGGGTTCACTGTACAGAAGTGTTCATTTCATTGATAAAAATTGGGATGAAATATATTTGTCAACAACCTTATTTTCTGTTATGAGGCTAAACTCTTACTCTATCTCCATATAACACTGTTGACAAAAAAGAGGAGACTGATATGGAATTTAAACTAAAAACTAACTGAATCTCTCTTTATTTTGAAGAGGACACAAAATTGTATAATATTTTCCCAAACAATCCCATGATCACAAATCTTCTTTTATCATTGGACATGGATTTTATAGCTGTATGTGAGAAGGGCTGGAAGGTGGGTTTTTATTATTGTTGGACTGAGCCAGGCTAGCTGTTTCCGACTGTTTCCAGTGTTCATGCTGAGCTAAGCTAACAAGCTTCTGGTTGTAGCTTCATATTTATCACAAGGACATGAGCGTGTTATGGATCTTGTCATATAACTCTTGGCAAGAACATGAATAAGCGTATTTTCTAAAATGTTTAACTATTCTTTAAAGTCACATAAGTCAACCCCAAAAGACAGCCAGTGGTGTAGTGTCTAACCATGTGCCTACATATGGAGGTTTAGCCTAGTTTAGAAGTCAATATCCACCTATAACCAAGACAAATGTGCTGAAGTGTTTAACTTGTCATTCACACTACAGAAAGAATAATATCAATGCAACACACATTTGATAGTCAGGTCCAGTTGATTTTGAAGGGTCCATGTAAATTAAATGTAAATGCACAGCATTTTACTATACACTCTACTTTTCTATGTTTAAGTCATCTGGGCAGTAGCCAGAGGTCTTAGTTTACAGAGATGTTCCAAAAATGTTCTTTTTAAAATTAAAGTAAATAGTTGTGTACAAACTATTATTAAAACGGTCTCGTGCAATGCTACCAAAGTCATTTTCTGGCTGGTTTTCATGGTTACCAGTTTTTAGTTAGCCTAAAATCAATTGGATGAAGGCTAAAAATTTCACAAATAATCTATTTATAAGTAAATCAAGACTCAAATGTTGTGTGTTTCCAGTGATTCAAACTAGACTAAAATGTTGCTAATTTTCTATGACTAAGACGAGACTCAAATAACAAACAACAAAAAGTGAAAAGGATGGAGGTAACTAAATATGACTAAAACACTACACTTTCAGGATTAGGACTAATTTTTTAAGATAAACACAAAGCTTGTGCTAATCCAAAACTAGATGACAAAGTTCGTAGTTCAGTCTTGGAAGGCCCCTGATATGTGTGTCAGCATCTCAGCACTTTCATCATGAAGCAAGAGGTGAAAGAAAGGAGAAGTGGAGGCGTCAGGATGGCAAGCTGGTCTGCTGTGGGCCACCAACAGTATGGAAAAGCACTTAGCTGTTAGTCACCATGGTGGTCTCTCCTGGGTGTGGTGGTACTGACCTGGACATCTCTGTCTGCGGTGAGTAAATTCAGCTTGCTGTGCTACGGTGAAGCACCAGCTGGGTTAATTAAAGGCGAGCAGGAGATCCAAACATGATATTGGGTTGAGTAGTGAATGCAGGCCAAACAGTGATATGAGACATGAGAAGGCTGTACGTCAAATGCAAGAGCATAATTTTACACGCAAAATGTAAGATGAGTTTTAAACCCATGTACGTGCACTTTAAACAGTTTTCCAAATTTTGTTCATGTATTACCTGACTGCATCGGACAAATTGTGCTGTTATCGGTAAGTTACATTCAAAACGCCATGATGCATATGATATACACACACGTACAGTATATATGACACACACACACATATATATATATATATATATATATATATATACCATCTGAAAAACAAACAAAAGCCCCTATTTCACCCTTTTTCATATATTCTCTGCATTTGGTGCAGAGAACAGTATAGACAGTACCCACTGCTGAGTAAGGCATGAATCATGGACTTTAAACTTGATAATGAAATGCTGCAGTATGGTTAATAGTATTGTAAAGGCGCGATGCACCTTTCAGGCTCTCTCAGCTTATTTACAGACCCTGAGGCTGTCCTTGGTCCAGAGCCAGCAAACATTTGTTCTGTGTGTATCTTCAGGTTTACATTTGGGCAAAACATTTTTGTTGCCAGCAGATACATTAGTGGAGATATTTATATAGTGGTTATTCCGAATCTAACAGAGGATGTGTGTAAAAAAATCCAAGGGTTATGGTAAATATATTGTATTCTCCAGTAAATGTATTTTCGATGTGCAGCATAGGCCTGGTAGAAGCTGACATTGATCTTGTCCCTGCTTTGAGTTTGTTATCTCCTTAACAAACAGAAATTTACAAAATCACAGCCAACAGCAACAAGACTGTCCAGATGTCGGTCCCTTTGGGAGAAACATGCAGTCAGAATGAGGCGAGATGGGGCAGATCATCACAATTCATCAGAAGATCAATGACATGGAAAAGTGCATTAACCTGTGTACTTCAACACCAGCACCATCACTTTTAGCCCAGAGGCAGGTTACATTAATGCAGCCATGGTATTTGGATGTGTCTTGATCTGCCTGGTTTGAGGTTCATTAGGGTTGAACTTTAATACGCACATCACATTATTGCTTCCCTGTGGGCACCTACACAAACACTTGCCTGTCTTATGCAAAAGGTGCTCCCTAAACGAACAACCATACTTCAACCAGTTCTAAATGTAGGTTACTTAGCATACTTAAAAGTCTGCAAATGTTACCTTAGGAATCATTGTTCTACATGTGACTCTTCTCTTCCTAACACAACACATCATTTCCCAGACACAGATGTGGCTTATTATAGACAAAACAAAACTGCAGGAGTGGGTGATAAAGCTTGCGGGCAACAAGTTTTCAGTGTGAGAGGAACAACTGTTCAACTGCCTGGGAAATTTTGAAATATTTATTTAAACAATGCATTGATTTATACACACCATTTCTCAACATTTGCCAAAAGTATCCATATGCAAGTTGTGTCCCTCACTAGTAAGTCACATTGCTTAAAAGTGTCTGCCCACTTTATAAATGTAATGTAATGTAATATGTTAAGCAAGTAATAAACATATATTCTTAGATGATATTTAACAAGAGTTCTCAGAACATGACCTTAGATGACTGAAAGTTAAATAAAAGCTCAGGTTGATGATTGTGTCATTTGTATCAAGCTTAATTTCAGAAATCCAGCTTTACATATTCCAATTATGAATACAACATATAACCGACAAATAAATGATGATGTATTGTTATAGATAAAGATATCCAAAAGTATAGAAAGTAGTAAATTATTCCCAACTTTACCAGCTGCAACTTTAAAGTAGGCTATTTTCAAACTTTGGTATTGCTACCTTTACTTAGGCCCCAGTAAAAGATCTGAGTACCTCTTCCATCAATGTGTTTCGCAATGTATGTTCATTTCAGCGCTAAAAAAAAATCACAGTCAACAGCAAAACTTTCCAGATGTTGTTTCCTCTTGGGTAGAAAAAAAAAAAAACCGTTTGAAGCAGACTGAACACGCATAGGGCAAATAATTCTAATAAGCTCGAGATCACATGGGACATTCCGATAACCTGCCTTCTTTCCACCATACCACCACCAGCACCATCTAGTTTCGGCTTGTACATTTTTACAGCTATGGTATTTGGATCACTTCAGTCCAGCCAGCGGCCAATGCGCGTACCCACATGCGCATGCGTGTCTGCGTTGAGAGAAAAAGGGAACGCGCTGTAACAGTCAGAAAGCGAAGCTGCCTCAGGACTTGATGCCATTCACACCAACACTACCCTGTGCTCTGCGTGTACGCTTTTTTTTTGTTTTCGCTACATGGTTCAGGCTTGTGAACTTTAAGGTTGTCATTACACTACTGCTTTTATTCTGTGCCTGCTCGCCTCGGACAGAACCGAATTTGTCGTTTTCCCACGCAGTGAATGTCACCAAAAGCAACGTGAACTTGGCTGAAACATCATTGTACAGTACAACAGGCTCGTTCCACGGATTAAACCTCATCTGTCCGGCAGCACTGCTGGTAAGTAAGACTGTTAAAACCGCTTTGGAGTTAACAGAGCAGCCTGTGTGCACGAGGAGTTTTGTACATGCTTGCAGGTAGGCATAAAACAACACTGATCAGTTGCAGCCTAACTGGCCTCACTGGATCACAAGATGCCAAATTTAATTTGGCTTGCACGAGTCTTGATCTGAACATGCGTATCAGTGTGATACTTTGATATTTTTTTTCTTTTTCATTTCGTTTGGTTGGAAGGAATAGGAATAAAAAGACTAGACAGAGAAAGACTCATGTTTGTGAAGGATAATGATATATAGACTATTCCTCACTTTATTAAACCACAGACAGTTATTATGTTTCCTGTCATCAGTGGTATTGAATGTAACTTGAAGTGTAATTTAAGTTACAGTCTGGCAGTAAACCATGGTCTCTTGGTTTTAAAAGCCATTTCTCAGCAACTCTTATAATCAGGGAATGGCACACAGGGGGATATATTTGGCCAGTGCTGATATTTTGGGGCTGAGGGGGCTGGCTTGGCACTGTTGCATTGTTATCATTAGTAACATGTCACCAAGGAACAAGATTTATTTATATTTATTTTTAATTTATTATTTTTTTAATTTCTTGCTTGCTTATTGCTGCAAACCCAGCTGTGTTTTTTTTTCACTCGCTAAAACACTGCTTCATACTACTTTAAATTATTATTGTCTTTATTAGTAGCCCTTGATGTTGCATTTCATGAGGCACTGTAATATTATTTTTACATGGCAACTTGAAGCTCACTGACCATGTTTTGCCCTGTGCAGTATTGATTCTGCTGTGAGGCACGTCCTTGAATCAGTCAATCAGTCACAATCTGGGTGAAAAATGTCATATCTGTGTGGATCATGCCGTCTGAACATTCATTGTAGGCAAATTCAGCTAAACTTGTAGATTGATCTGTGAACATTATACTAGTCAGTGAAAATCTTTTCATCTAAGAGATCTAAGAGACATTAACCTGAAGAAGACCTGAGACTGCCTCAAAGGAAAAGATAAATTGCAATCAATAAATAAATAAATACAATTCCTGAGCCCTCAGCCCAGTAAATGATTTCTTATTTGATGATATCCTTGTTCCTATCTGGCCCTGTGCCCATGGTCTTCACAGCTGGAACAGGACAGAGTACATATGCAGCGTAGAAAAGCATATCTTGGTAGTAATTGTCTGAAGTGTGTCTGGAGGCAGGACTTCTGGGTAATTAGCAGCATTGACATATGTCATCACAGCATATGGTGCAGAAATTCAGCTGAATTCATACTGTCCTGAGTGGGCACAGAAGTTTTGACTCCTGATGTTTCAAAAGGTTTATTTTATACAGTCACTTGGGAGACTATTTATTGATTACTGATCAGTTACATCATTACATTTCCCTTATGGATTCATAAAGTCTTGTTTGTGTGGGTACTGTTGAATTTTAGTTTGGTTGGCACAATTCTTGACTATAAATGTATGTCAGATAGATAGATAGATGGATAGATGGATAGATAGATAGATAGATAGATAGATAGATACATAGATAGATAGATGGATAAACAGATATTGAATTTATCTCTTTAGATCTCAGACTATTGTATTCAGTCACTGTAGCAGCAGCTACATAAGAGAGGATGTTTTATCCACAGATGTTGCATTTAATGAGGCTTAGAGATATTTAGCTCATGGCAACTTGCAGCAAATCAGCTAAAACACCATGATATGCCCTCTGCAGTAATGACTCACTTCTGCTTGAATGAATCAACATGGCCTGAAAAACATGATGAACACACATCTGCCCTCAAAACATCCAGGCAAATGTAATCATACTCGTGGTGCACTGGTGTGTCCAGTGAAAGCCCATAGGCCCTTGAGTCCTTGAGCAGGGTTTTCAGAGATGTATCGAATTAAAACGATATACTTGTTGGGCTTAGTGAAATGTACCCCAACGAGAGGACAGAATTTGCAAAGTGAAATGACAAGGGCCACTAACAAGGCCCTCCAAAGCATTACCTAACCTCAAGATTTTGTAGAAGGGTCCTTTGTGAAAAATTAATTTAAATAACTAATTTACGTTTATAATGTGTGCACTTGGCATACATGTAGTCTTTTTAATGCTGAAGAATGGCTGTTCAGTTTCTCATCTCCATTTATGTTGGGTTCCCAGGTTGAATAAGAATCAAAAAAGACTCAAACGTGTTTTTTGACATTAAACAGTAACAGTAACAGAAGCTTCTGCTTTAGATAAATTCCATTAAATACAGAATTTATTTCATTATTATTTTATTAATTTTCACATCTCATGTTTTGGACCTTTTATCACACACTAAAACACTAAAAGACAAATGATTCTTGCTGTTAGAGCACCCGCCCTCCAGAGGGAATCTAGTCACTTACTTCTTTATACAAGCCTCTTACTTAGAAACCATGTTAACAAGGAAAGTTAGATTCTTCTTTATCATATATTTATAGTAGAGTGCAGCCATAGGCGTTTTTCTCACTGCACCTTGTCAATGTGATGAGATGCCTTCTTCCTTGTTCTTGTGTTGCAGACATGATGCAATCCAAATTTAGTGTTCAACATTTGAAAACCGATTGCATCACAGTGGCGCGACTAGGCGGTCCCATTTTAAAGGTTCCTTCAAATGCGGCCAAGAAATGTGGCGCACTTTTCCTATGATACAAAGCCTCCAACTGGTGGATCCTTTGTGGCCCAAACTATCCCAAGATTCATTGCGCACCAGTAATGAAAATAATATGGCAGCAAACAATGTAAGTATTGATTTTCAGCTAAGTTGAACAGCTAGAGATACAACTTTTAAATTACCAAGGGCCTTAAAAAGTTATGTGTTGTCAAGGTTGCAAGGCAACAGGAGCAGCACTTTGTGACACAACTGTAAGGTTGCGTACGCCTGGTGATACAAAGTGCAAATCCTCTGTATGCCAGAATGTCTCATTTTGGTTCGGCCTTTGTGGTCTATGACAAAAACAAAGGCCACACCTTCGTAGACTGCGTCCTCCGAAGGATACGGCCCCTGAATAGTGAAACAAGTGTGTGATTAATTCCAGAAATGACATTTCCAAAGAAATGTAATCTTGGTTTAGTATGTTAGTGTGGCAACAATCTATGATGTCCATCTGGAAACTGATCTTTCTCTTCCATAGACCTGAACTGAAGAATTAAGAGCAGATTCATTTCTAAATGAGTCATTAAGACAAACCTACTGAGTCACTAAAGACTATGAATATACACTTAGTTTTACAGCCATAAAACTACAAAACATATAATGAGACCCACAATTCATTTGATTTTAACATCAAGAAGAGTACCGTGTCGCTATCTCTATAAACACCTGACTGCTAAAAGAACATATGCTGCTGGTTTAGAAAAGCTTGACTCTGAAAGATGTTGGAAGATGTAATTTGGTGTGTCGACATGTAGTCTTGCAAACAAGCAAACCATTTTTTCTATAGCCTTGATGGAGTACAAGGAGATGGATGTTGTGAAACATGATTGTT